>NW_006159894.1:1263326-1266174 GCF_000334495.1 Tupaia belangeri chinensis
ATGCACCCTATAGCGAAAACGTCTCCAAAAAAAAAAAAAAAACAGAGAAAACTGAGTCTATGTAATAATACATAGGCCCACTTGAGTCAGCTTCCTTCCATTTTTGCTAGACCAAGGTATATTAATAAGAAGTAGGAATTGCCTTTTTTTAGCAGCCCAAACCTTGCTTCAAATTTTTGATGAAATTATGTAGTCTTTTTTTAAATTATTTTATTTAACTTTATTTATTTTTACATTTTTGATCAGAGAGGGAGGGAGGGAGGGAGGGGGAGAGAGGAGAAAGTGAGAAAGCAAGCTACCAGGTCCAGTACTCGAACCATGATTGGCCATGTGGGAATCCAGCACCTTAACCACCACGCCACATGCCGGCCCCAGAATTATGTAATCTTAATGTTTAATATTTTCTTTTTTTAAAAAGACAACCATGAAGTTTCCAAACTATTTTATGAAGTGAGATAATTGCTAAACCCGAAAATGATTTAATAAAAAAGAAAAGGGCCAGCTAGTGGTGGAGAGGTTAAGGTAGCTTGATCTCACATGGTCAGATACACAGTTCCAGTCCCAGACCCAGTGGCTTGAGAAACACACCAGGCAAGTTTGCATACATACACACTCTTGGGAGGCCAACTATGCTCCCTTACCCTCCCCAATATTGGCAAAAAACAGTGAAAGAGCACATTTAAAAAAGAATTATATTTCCATGGTAAGATGTGAGTACATTATAACACTCAGGGATGACTCACTACTAAAAAGTTCTATAATGTAAAATGCCACTGGGTTTAAGATATATTATTATTTCTTAAAATCACCCAAAAAGAAAAAAATATTATTATAATTCTAAGACAACAATGACTGTAAGATGCATCCACTGTTAAAAAGTATTATCTATAGACTAACGAGACACAGTAACTGACCAGTTTAATAAACAGAAAGAGTGAAATCACAATAATCTTTATAAATGCTACAAAGATATTTCACTGAATTTTATACTCATTCTTGATTAAAAAGTTAATAATTTTAAAACGGGAACATACATATCACATAAAGAAGAATCCATCACTTAAACAGATATTCAAGAAATTCAAGAAAACACTGAATATTAAGGTAAAATATTTTTAGAGAAATAATCTAGAGTTGAGATTCACCTTCATACTTACATAAAGAAAGCTAATGTGGAAAATACACCACATGTATGAAAGGCATGGTTCAACTGCTCTGGTTTGGGATACACCACAGCCGCATCAATCATTATCCACCAGCCTGTAAAAAACTTAAGAAACAGCCGAAGTCATTAAACACTGAAACTCTCAGGTGTGCTCCGTGGAGCAGCAGTAGTGTGCTATCTGAGCAAAGTCAGATCCCACATTGCAGCTGTAGTTTGAATCCAGCACTCGGTCAAGCTGACACACACCAAGCATATTCACAAATGCCTAGCATCAAAACGGCTGGTGAACAAGAGGAAAGGGATCACAGTGTGACCAGACTGTGGGGGCTGCTCCTCTCTCTCTCTCTTTCTCTCTGATATTTCTCTCTGTCTTTTATCCATACAAACATACTGTATCATGAATAAAGAAAAAACATTTTTAAAAGAACTATTTTATTTATTTATAGTATTTGTTTTATTTATTTACTTATTTTACTTTGACCAGAGAGAGACAGAGAAAGAGAGAAAGTGAGAAATCAAGTCGCCAGGTCCAGGAATCTAACTGTTGTCGGCCATGGGGGAGTCCAGCACCCTTAACTACCATGCCACCTGCTAGCCCCAAGAAAAAACATTTTGTTTTGGAGAGGTTTTGCTATAGGGCGTGTGTGCTCGCCAGACAGACAGAGAGAGACAGAGAGGCATAAAGCAAGAAATCACCCCCCAGGGGGATGGCCACACCGCAATCCCTTCTCCTCCATTCTCTTCTCACGATCATGGGCACGCACGCACACGCGCCTGGTGTGAGTTTAAGCCACCGGGTCTGGGACATGTACCACAGTCGACTACATGGGAGTCTAGTGACATAGCCATTACACTAACTGCTGGTCCCAAGAAAAAACATTTTTAAAAAACCACTGATGGACTAGCTCTGTGGCCTATTGGTTCAGATAGCCAAATCCCAGATGGCTGACTCCACAGTTTGAGTTCCATATCCAATGACTTGAGAGACATGCTAGGCCTATGTGTGCATTCCCAACATCCTGTCAGAATAGAGAAAATGTAGAAGACATTGCAGTGTGACCATTACCAATTGAGGGCACCTTCTCCCTCTCCCTCTCTCTGAAGAGCACATGCACCCTTTGGTAAAATTGGAAGAAAAAAGAAAGAAAAGAAAACTAAAACTAAAATTCTTGCTCAGCACAATACCTGCTCTTTAATATTCTATTTTTCTTACTGAACATAAAAACAAAATATAAAATATTTCTGAGCGTTGGATGTTGAAATATAAAATATAAGTCATTAATTCATTCTTTATAGCAGATAAGGTAAACATGGCTAGTCAAATCTATATAAAGTTCTGAAGATCTGCTCCTATTGCAAGATGAAAAAGTTATTATTTGGGAATGGATTATGTGCTTTCATCCATCACAATTATCTGTGGCAAAAACTCATAACTAACCTCCACCACAAGTAACTCCCTGCTTACCTGATGTTTCATTCTCTCTGAAGAATATTTTTTTCTTTAAATGAGAAATACAAGGAGGGGGACCAGCAGTTAGTGTAATGGCTATGTCGCTGGATTCCCATGTAGTCGACTACTGTTCGAGTCCCGGACCCGGTGGCTTAAACTCACGCCGGGCATGTGTGCGTGCGTGCTCAAGATCCCAAGAGAAGAATGGAGGAGAAGGGATTGCAGACTGGCCA
>NW_006159894.1:1266577-1283666 GCF_000334495.1 Tupaia belangeri chinensis
GAGAGAGAAAGAAAGAAATAGGTATTTCTGACAAGGTTTCATCATGTATAGTTCTTCTGTCCGAACCTCCCAGTTAGCTAAGATCACAGGCATGCGCAACCACACCCAGCCTGTTTAGGCAGGTCCAGGAACCAAACCCAGGTCTCCCATAGGACTTCTACCTCACACACCAGTGTCCTGCTACTTGAGTCACTGCAGCTGGGCTAACACGCCCAAGAACTTGGGTGAGCTATATGCTTACCAAGAGTCAGTTGTCAGGTCTCTAAAACTATTTGAGCTGCTACAGTTTTAATTATTAATTTAGTAAAATATTATAAAACTGACTGAATATGAGTTTGTAAAATGCAATGTTTTTATGTATACTAAGCTAAACAGACTTAAATAAGTAGACAAGCTGCTAAAGAATTTCTTAGACAAATTAAACGCAAGTGCAATGACCACCAGAGCAAGAATAAAGAGGGGCCAGAGGTACAGGTAAAACCTGATGCTTTGTGAGGCTGATCTACACAGAAAGGTTCCGGGTTCATGTCTAGAGACCTCCCTGAGTCCTCCAGGCACAAGAGTGTCTATGATATGGAGCTAGCTGAGCTGGGGGTAGATTGCAGCATCAAGACCCTGTTGGGGGGGGGAACCAGCAGTTAGCGTAATGGCTATGTCGCTGGACTCCCACGTAGTCGACCGCGGTTCGTGTCCCGGACCCGGTGGCTTAAAACTCACGCCGGGCACGTGTGCGTGCGTGCCCAAGATCCCGAGAGGAGAATGGAGGAGAAGGGATTGCGGCGTGACCATCCCCCCTGGGGGGTGATTTCTCGCTTTCTGTCTCTATGTCTCTCTCTGTCTGTTTGGCGAGCACACGCACCCTATAGCAAAAAAAACCTCTCCAAAAAAAAGAAAAAAAAGACCCTGTTGGGGGTACATTCTATTTTTCTTTCCATCTCTCTTGCTCATAGAAGAAAATAAACTTTAAAAAAATTAAAGGGCCAGCTTAGGACTTGGTGATTAAATAAGTTGCATACTACATGGCCAACTGCACAGTTCAAGTCTTGGACCAACTGGCTTTCTCAGAAACACATGAGGCTCATGTTTGTGCATGTCCAAAATCCCCAAAGAAGGGAAAATGGAGAAGGAACTGCAGAATGAACATTCTCTATCAGGGGTGCTTTCTCTCTCTGTCTCTCCAGAAAGTGCACATGTCCTCTAGCAAATTAAAAAAAAAAAAAAAAAAACTATGGGACCAGCAGATGGGGTAATGGTTATGTAATGGTTATGTCTGGACTCCCACAGAGTCAACCATGGTTTGAGTCCCAGACCCAGAGGCTTAAAATTCATGCTGGGCATGTGTGCGTGCGTGCTCAAAATCCCAAGAGGAGAATTTAGGAAAAGTGTGGCCAACCCCCTGGGAGGTGATTTCTCAGTCTCTGTCTCTGTCTCTCTGGTGAGCACATGCACCCTATAGCAAAAATCTCTCTCTTAAAAAAATGGGTCAGCAGGTAGTGTGGTGGTTAAGGCAATTGGATTCTCACATGGTCTACCACAGTTCAAGTCCTAGACCTGGTGGCTTGCTTTCTCACTTTCTCCATTTTTCTCTCTGTCCCCCTCAGGAAAGATAAAAGGGAGGGGGGAGGGGAAGGGAGAAAAAGGGAAGAGGAAGGGAGGGAAGAAAGGAAAGGGAAGGAAAGGAAAGGAGAAAAGGAAAGGAAGGAAGGAAGGAGAAAAAAGACAGAATGTTCAAAAAAATAATCCAAAAAAAAAAAAAAAAAAAAACAATGGGGCTGGCAGGTGGCATGTTGGTTAAGGCACCATACTCTCACATACCCAGCTGCAGTTCAAGTCCCAGACATGGCAATCTCTTTCCTTCTCTCTTTCTGTCTCTCTCTATTAAGTGCACATGCCCTATAGCAAACAAAATAATAATAATTAATTAATTAAAATAAATAATTATTTTTAGAAAATCTACACAAGTTCTGCATGCAGATTGCTTTGTAAGTATACTTAGCTTCTACTCTGCTTTTTGGTTTTTCTATTGAATTTCAGGTATAGAACTGTACATTAAAACAAATAAACTTTAAAAATGGAGACTTGGGGGATCAGCAGTAGGTGTAATGACTACATTGCTGGACTCCCATGTAGTCGACCGCGGTTCGAGTTCCAGACCCAGTGGCTTAAACGCACGCTGGGCACGCGTGCATACGTGCCCAAGATCCCAAGAGGAGAATGGAGGAGAAGGGACTGTGGCGTGGCCATCCCCCCTGGGGGGTGATTTCTCGCTTTCTGTCTCTCTGTCTCTATCTGTCTTTCTGGCAAGTAAGTGCACGTGCCCTATAGCAAAAACTTTTCCAGAAAAAAAAGGAGACTTGAAGGGGCTGAGGCAAGGGGATCATGACATCAAGACCCTATCTTAAGAAAAAAAAAAAATAGGGGGTCAGCACATGGCACAGAGGTTAAGGTACTGGATCCTGCATGGCCAACTGTGTAGTTTGCATTTTGGACCCAGCAGCTGTATCAGGTACATGGGATAAGAGAGGAGAAGGATCCTCACAACATTCTGCCAAAAATTTTTGTTTCTATGCTTGATACCTTTAGTAATAAAATTAAGGGAGAAAATTATTAAAAAACAACAACAACAACTAAGTAACCATTTCCCCTTCAAACTTAATCCCTGTAGGTCTCCCAGGGCTGCAACTGGAGAAATAGAGATGGGGTCTTAGCACAGCTACACTATAGGCTTCGCTTTCAACGGAAGCTTGAGGACAGCCTGCCAAATACACATCCTGACCTCCAGCCAGCACAACAATAATTTTTTTGTTTATCATATTCCTTTTTTATTTTTTTAAAGAGAGATTTTTGCTATAGGGCTCTCACCAGAGAGATAGAATGTGAGAAATCATCCCCAAGGGGGAATGGCCACATTCCAATCCTTTCTCTTCCATTTTCCTCTTGGGATCATGGGCACACATGCACATGTGCCTGGCATGAGTTTTAGGCTGCCCAGTCCAGGACTCGAACCATGGTAAACTCCATGGAGTCCAATGACGTTAACCATTACATCATCTGCTGATCCCCTATATTCTTTAAAAAAAAAAAAAAAAAAAACCTATTTAGAGGTATTCAGAATGTCAACAAAATACTGGAACTTATTTTTTCCAATTACAGAGTGGTATTCAGTTAACAGAACAATAATTTCATATAACCTGTATCAGAGAAAACAAAATGAAAAACTACCATCCCTATATAGAAGTAATTTGTGCTGTACACCAAGAAGAGCCTGCTTTAAATTTCCACATTAATTCACAACCCCGACACTGTACCAGGCAAGGCTAAGTGACTATGGAAAATACCACTAGGACAGGGCTATCTAAAACACACATTTGATAATGTGCTAACTACACAAAAAAAGAGACTGTACACTTTAAAAACAAACCTTACATTTCACTTTTTTTCTTTAAACAAAGTGAGTGGTATACAGGGAGGCTACAAGCTTTATAGATGAAGGGAAAAACCATGCTAGAACAGGCTTATTTATCCTCCTCTTCCTCCTCTTCAGCTTCCTCCTCTTTCCCATCATCTTCCTCCTCTCCCATCATCTTCCTGCTTTTTAGCCTTTACCCTCCCTCTTTTGCTGTCAGGCTTTCCTGTAACTCAGTGTGCAGCAATATCTTTTCTGTATTTTTTCAAGAGATTTTTGCTGTAGGGCGTACGCACTTGCTGGAGAGACAGAGACAGACAGAGACAGAGACCGAAAGCCCCAGAGGGGTTGGCCATGCTACACTCCTTTCTCCTCCATTCTTCTCTCAGGATTTTGTGCACACACGCACCCACCATGATTTTTCAAGCCACCAAGTCCAGGACTTAAATCACAGTCAGCCATGTGGGAGTCCAACGATGTAACTGCTATGCCATCTGCTGGCCCCAAGTTTAACAAATTTTTAAAGTCAAAGGATTCTGGAATCTGCCATGTCCTGTTTCAAAACAGTATCTAGAACGTTGACAATTATCTACGTAAAACAATAGAGAAGTAAATATTTCTGGTAGACTACAGTATTAACAGTTCTAGACAATCAGTATTAATTTCCATAGCAAAAGATGAGGCATAAACGCCACCATCCAGGCTCTTCCACTTACCAACACACCTGCCACCACAGAAGCCACAGCGTTTCTTCTCTCACTCCAGTCAATACATTCACATTCTGGCCAGCGGAAATTGTCTAGGAAGCCTGCCATTTTCACTCCTTAGCATGGATTTTTCATTAAATACCCTACTGAACAAAGGAAAAGACAAAGAAGAATGAATCAACCTAAGGAAATGTTTTTAAGAACTGAATGCATCAAGACAGTCAGATGGCATGGTGGTTAAGATGCTTGGCTCCCACACAGCTGGCTGCTTGATTCAAGTCCTGGACCCAGTGGCCTAAAAAACACACATGGGAGGGCTGGTGGATGGTGTGGTGGTTAAGGTGCTGAACTCCCACATGGCTGACTGTGGTTCGAGTCCTAGACCTGGTGGCTTACCTTCTTGCTTTCTCTTTCTCTCTCGCTTTCTGGTCAAATTAAAAATAGTATTAAAAAATAAAATTAAACAATCTTTTAAATCAAAAAAATAAAAATAAAATAACATGCCAGGTGTGTGTGTGTGCACAAACAAGACCAAAATTACAAGAGGAGAATATAGAGAAGGGACTACAGTATGGTGATCTCCCTTCCGGGGGGTGGGGGAGGTGTGTGTTTTCCCTCTCTCTGGCAAGCTCTATGGCAAAATTAAAAACTGAAAACAACTTATTCATTTTTTAAAAAATTATTTACTTAATTCCATTAATAATTATTTTTTAATTTGACCAGAGAGAAACAGAGAGAGAGAGAGAGAGAGAAGGAAAGCGAGAAAGCAAGTTGCCAGGTCCAGGACTTGAACCATGGATAGACAAGTAGGAATCTATCACTCCAATACCACTTGCCAGTCCCTTTATTCCTTTCTTAAAGTTTTATTTTTTTCTAAAGTGGGGGGAGAGGAGAGAAGATGGTATTTTCTTTTTTTTGAGAGGTTTTTGCCATAGGGTGTGTGCGCTCGCCAGACAGAGAGAGACAGAGAGACAGAAAGTGAGAAATCACTACCTCCACCACCACCACCACCCCGAGGGGGGATGGCCACGCTGCAATCCCTTCTCCTCCATTCTCCTCTTGGGATCTTGGGCACGCACGCACACGCGCCCAGCGTGAGTTTAAGCCACCGGGTCCGGGACTCGAACCACGGTTGACTACATGGTAGTCCAGTGACATAGCCATTATGCTAACTGCTGGTCCCTGGTTTGTCAGTTTTGATTACCTTTTTTTTTGAGAGGTTTATGCTGTAGGGCGCGTGCGCTCGCCAGACAGAGAGAGACAGAGAGACAGAAAGTGAGAAATCACCCCCTGGGGGGATGGCCACGCCGCAAACCCTTCTCCTCCATTCTCCTCTTGGTATCTTGGGCATGCACGCACACGCGCCCAACATGAATTTTAAGCCATGGGGTCCAGGATGTGAACCGCGGTCAACTACATGGGAGTCCAGCGACATAGCCATTACGCTAACTGCTGGTCCCCGAGAAGATGGTATTTTTGACAAGGTCTTACCATGTCACCAACTTCCTGCCCCAGCATCCCACCTAGCTAGGACCACAAGCACACGCTACCACATCTGGTCTGTTTAGACTGGGCTGGAAATCAAATTGTGATGTGACCATGCCCTGCTGGGGTGGGAGGCAGCTCTCTCATGCACCTGTGGATGCCCTCTGGTAATTAAAAAAAAATAGAGGATCGCTTGGCTGTGGTGGAGCAAGTAGGAGGGTGCTAGTGAGTGGTAGCACAAGTATTACAGGACACAAGTTGCCAGGAATAACTGAAGCAAGTTTGATAAAGGAAAAATTAAACTGAGCTAGGTTTTGAAGCATGGCATTTTTAAAATTATTTATTTAATTTTATTTATTTATTTTAATTTGACCAGACACACACACACACACACACACACACACACGGTGGCAAGGGAGGAAGGGAGAAAGCAAGACACCAGGTTCAGGACTCGAACTGTGGTCAGCTCTCGGAATGTCCAGTGCCTTAACCAACATGCCACACGCTGGTCCCAAAGCATGACTGTTTTTGAAATTAAAAAAAAGGAAAAAATGGGGCTGGCAGGTGGCAGGGGTGATTAAGGACACTGGACTCCCACATGGCCATCTGTGGTTCAAGTCCCAGACCTGGTGACTTGCTTTCTGACTTTCCCTCTCTTGCTCTGTCCCTCTCTGTTCAAATTAAAAATAAATTAAAAAATAAAGTTAAATAGGGACCAGCAGTTGGCATAATGGCTATGCTGCTGGACTCCCATGTAGTTAACCACAGTTCGAGTCCCGGACCCGGTGGTTTAAACTCAGGCCAAGCGCGTGTGCGTGGATGCCCAAGATCCCAAGAGGAGAGTGGAGGAGAAGGGATTGCAGCATGGCCATCCCCCACGAAGGGTGATTTCTCGATTGCTGTCTCTCTGTCTGTCTCTGTCTTTCCGGCATGTGCATGCACCCTATAGCAAAAACCTCTCCAAAAATTAAAAAAAGGTTAAATAAAATAATTCTTTTAAAATAAACAAATAAATAAAATATGTAAAATCATATAGGCCCAGAAGAGTATAGAGTAGTATTTTTATTTTTTTTAAGAGAGAGATTTTTGCTGTAGGGCGTAAGCTCTCACCAGAGAGACAGAAAGTGAGAAATCGCCCCCCGGGGTGATATAAGTATAATATAATGTACTATATTATATAATATACCATATCTACAATATATATTAATATAAGATATTAGCAACAGACAGCAAGGAGCTACGAGTGACTACCTGGCCTCTAGTGTCAGGTGCCCAATGGCTGGTAAGAGACCATTAATCAAAACAGGAACTGCTGGAAGAGAGAATGGGAGAATTAGTTTGGGCATAATGTAGTTGATATGACTGGAGGGCATTCAAATAGAACCACACAGAAGACAGCTGTGGGGAGCCAAGAAGGAGACTTGAGGAACATCCCAGACGGGACCGCTAGATGGAGACCAAGGTTATTGTCTGGACCTAACCTTGGGTGTCTGAACTGTTATGTGCTGAATGTTCCAAGTATTGTTACAACAACCTGATAAACTCAGCAAGGACCTTTTGAATTGCACGTTAAGAAAGCCAAATGTTTCTGTATAAAACAGAGCAATAAACTTAACTCGTGGCTGACCAGTATTGACTGGCAGTCCTCCCGTTGCCTAGAAACCTATCTGCGTAAGCAGACACGCCTATTCCTGAGCACATATAAGCTTGTCATACTTCCTGAATTAACAAGACTTGATCAGAACCTCGTCTTGTCTCCACTCTGTGTGTCTGTCCCTTCTCTCACTCCCTCCCTCAGGTGACTGTTTGACTGTCCTGCGGGTTGGGACAGACAGCTAAAATCTAAAGAGAAGTTTAAGACAGATACTGATTAGAGGTTCTTGGTAATTAAGCAGTAACTGAAGTCAAAAGGGCAGCTAAGGAATCTCAGGAAAAAATATGGAAGAGGACTGAATGATCAAACCAGTGTTTATCTCTTTCTCATTTCCTACATTCTTTGGCTTACTATGTGCCTGGCATTGGAGTACGCCCACATATATCATGGTATTTAAATCAGCACACAATTCCTCTAGAGCATGTGCTGAATATTTACTGAGCATCTCCTGCAAGCAAGGCATTGTGGTGAAAATAAAGATAAATAAAACTTGGCCCAGCCACTGTGGCACAGAGACTGTAATGCAAGTGCCCTGCAAGACTGGAAGCCATACTGCCAACCATGGGTTTAGATCCTGAGTCAGCCTGAAAATGTGCCAGGTATGTGGTCCAAGTGCCGAAGAGTCTCAGAAGCTCGAGGGCTGGAGGAGGGGAATCACAGTGGGATGACACACTGTCAAGAATGATTTTTTCTCTCTCTTTCATATATATACACACACAGGTGCTGTCATTAAAAATAAATTTAGAGGCCAGCAGGTGGTGTAATCGTTATGATGCTGGACTCCCACATGACTGCAGGAGGTTCGATCCCAGACCCAGAAGCTTGAAACTCATACCAGGCCCATCCATGTGCATGCATACCCAAGATCCCAAAAGGAGAATAGAGGAGGAGGGATTGTGGAGTGGCCATTCTCCCTGGAGGGTGATTTATCACTGTCTCGCTATCTGTCTCTCTGACAACTGCAAGTGTCCTAAAGCAAAAATCTCTCTAAAAAACTTAATGATTTAAATGATGAATTTTCTTTTTCTATAATTATTTATTTTATTTTATTTATCCAATCATTTATTTTTTAATTTGACCAAAGAGAGACAGAGGATGAGAGTGAGAGAGAGAGAAAGTGAGAAAGCAAGCCACCAGATTCAGGACTCGAACCCTGGTTGGCCATGTGGGAGTGTCCAGTGCCTTAACCACCACGCCACCTGCTGGTCCCCATGAATTTTCTTTTTTTAAGAGAAATTTTTGCTATAGCGCATGTGGGCTTGCCAGAGAGACAGAGACAGAAAGCAAAAAGTCACCTGCTGGGGGCATGGCAATGCTACAATTCTTTCTACTCCAGTCTCCTCTTGAGATCTTGGGCACATATGCACACGTGTGTGCCTGGCTTGTGTTTCAAGCTGCCGGTTCAGGATTTGAACTGTGATCAACTACGTGGGAGCCCAGCTATGTAACCATTACGCCATCCGCTGGTCCTGATTAATTAATTATATTTAACTTAGCCCTCATCATCAGATTTAGATGCTTGCAGAGAAATCAATGAACACTTTTTAAAATTACTGTTTGTATGGGACCAGCAGATAGCATAATGGTTACATCACTGGATTTCCACATAGTTGTCCATGCTTCAAGTCCCAGACCTGGAGGCTTAAAACTCACGCCGGGTACGTGTGCATGCATGGCCAAGATCCTCCAGTATGGCCATCTCTCCTGGGGGGGTTTCTCGCTTTCTGTCTCTCTCTCTGTCTCTGTCTGGAAGTGCACACACCCTATAGCAAGAATCTCTCTAAAAACAAACAAAAAAATTACTGTTTGTATCATTGTAAAATTGTTTCATAAAATCGGTACAATAACAAAATATAAAATATAAATGTAATTCAAGATCTTAGGTGTACATAGCCAGAGCATAAAAAGTTGATCAAATGAAACAAAAAGAGAAACTCTATCTTCCCCATCATCATTATTACTACTATCAGCTATTAGTTATACAGGGTGCTTATAGATGCTAGGCTCTTTACAGTCTACCTTTCAGTTCTTGAAAATATTCTTTACAGTGACTGTCCCATTAAATCCTCACAAACACCCTAAGGCAGTTACAATTATTATCTCTATATTAGTAAAAAGGTTTACAGAATAGCTAACTTGCCAAGGTCATGCAAGGAAGAAAATTAGGTTTTCCATTGAAATTTAGATCTGATTTCTAAATCTGTGCTAATGACCACCACACTATATTCCTGCCCAAAATCACATTCGGTTTCACACCTTTTCCCTTGTCTCAGATTTCATGGGGAGAAATTATTGTTCCACTGCCTGTGATGATCGAAGCAAGAAGAGAAATAGCCCCGATTCGGAGGAACACTATGATCATTCAGACATAGAAGAAAGCAGTCCAGTAAGGTCTACGCTGGCCTTGAGGATTACCGTTCTTTCAAACCTTGCCAGCGGTGTCTGGAAAAGTTTTTTTTCTTCAGTTACCTATAAACCTAGTTTCTAGGTCCTCCATGTGAATGTTTTATAGGCCTTAGAATCCAACAACATGAATTATTCAGAGATCTAAGCACTTTTGGAAAAGACACCATACATATTTAATCTCAGGGAATGCTGACTTGCCTTCTAAATTATAAATCATATGTAACAAGAATGAAACTTATGGACTAGCTCTGTAACCTGGTGGTTAAGGCAGCAAGATCCCACATGGTTCTCTCTCTCTCTCTTTTTGGGAAAGTGTTTTGCTATAGGGCGCATGCGCTTGCCAGAAAGACAGAGACAGAGAGACAGAAAGCGAGAAATCACCCTCCAGGGGATGGCCACACTACCGCAGTCCTTTCTCCTCCACTCTCCTCTCGGGATCTTGGGCACACACACACACACACACGCCCAGTGTGAGTTTAAGCCACTGGGTCTGGGACTCGAACCGTGTCAACTAAATGGGAGTCCAGCAATGTAGCCATTACGACATCTGCTGGTCCCTCTCCTTTTTTTGAGAGATTTTTGCTACAGGGCATGTGCACTCACCAGAGTGACAGAGATAGACAGAGAGACAAAAGGCAAGAAATCACCGTCCAAGAGGGGACGGTCACACCGCAATCCCTTCTCCTCCATTATCCTCTCGGGATTTTGGGCACACATGCCCAACATGAGTTTAAGCCTCCAGGTCTAGGACTCGAACCATGGTCGACTACATGGGAGCCCAGTGATGTAATCATTATGCCATCTGCTGGTCCCTCATATATTAAAATTCTAATCTCCGGGGCCAGCAGGTGGTGTGGTGGTTAAGGCACTGGATACTCCTACATGACCGACCATGGTTCAAGTCCTGGACCTCGTGGCTTGCTTTCTCACTTCCCTTCTCTCTCTCTCTGTGTCTCTCTCTAATTGAATTAAAATAAATAAATAAATAAATAAAATAAGTAAATAATTCTCTTTTTTTTTTAAGAATTATTTAACTTTTATTTATTTATTTATTTTAATTTGACCAGAGAGGGACAGAGAGAGAGAGAAAAAACAAGCCACCAGATCCAGAACTCGAACCACACTGGGAGTCCAGCGTCCTTAACCACCATGCCACCTGCTGGCCCCAAAAGTAAATAAATAATTCTTAAAAAAAATAATAATTTTGGGGCCAGCAGTTAGCGTAATGGCTATATCACTAGCCTCCCACATAGTTACCGCGGTTTGCATCCCAGACCCAGTGGCTTAAAACTCACGCCGGGCGCGTGTGCGTGCCTGCCCAAGATCCGAAGAGGAGAATGGAGGAGAAGGGATTGCGACGTGGCCATCCTCCCTGGGGGGTGATTTCTCGTTTTCTGTCTCTCTTGTCTGTCTGGAGAGTGCACGCGCCCTATAGCAAAAACCTCTCAAAAAAAAAATTTTTTTTAACCTCCATGACAGAGATTAAGAGGTGGACCCTTTGGAGGGGATTAGATCATAAAGATAGGGACTTCATGAATGGAATTACTACCCTTTTTAAAAGAGGCCTGAGAAGAGATCTCTCACTCCTGTCACTTGAGAACACATCTAGGCAGCTTTAGCAATGAATCAGAAGGCCCTGGGAACCAGCAGTTAGCATAATGGCTATGTTGCTGGACTCCCACGTAGTCGACCGCGGTTCGCGTCCTGGACCCGGTGGCTTAAAACTCACGCCGGGCGCGTGTGCGTGCATGCCCAAGATCCGGAGAGGAGAATGGAGGAGAAGGGATTGCGGCATGGCCATCCCCCCTGGGGGGTGATTTCTCGCTTTCTGTCTCTACGTCTCTCTCTGTCTGTCTGGTGAGCGCACGTGCCCTATAGCGAAAAACTCTCCAAAAAAAAAAAAAGAAGGCCCTCCCAAGACACCAAACCTGCCAGCACCTTGACCTTGGACTTCCCAGCCTCCAGTACCTGAAAAACTGAATTTCTGTTATTTACAAGCTGTCCAGTTTATGCTATTTGGTTATGGCAGTCTAAACAAACAAAAAACTGATACCAGAAGTGGGGTGCTACAGTAATGAATACGTAAAAATGTAGAAACAGCTTTAGTCATGAGTAATGAGTAGAAGCTGAGAGTTTTAGAGATGCATACTAGAAAAAGCCTATATTGGGCCAGCCAATGGCATGGTGGTTAAGGCAGCTAGATCCCACATGGCCAACAGCATAGTTCAAGTCTCATACCTGGCAGCTAGAAAAACACAGCAGGTGCCTATGCATGTGTACCCAAAGTCCCAAGAGAAGAAGAGAAAGAATTACAGCAAGGCCATCCCCCACAGGAGGTGTTTTTTCACTTTCTGTTTCTTTATGTCTCCAGCAAATGCATGCATCTTATAGCAATTTTTTTTAAAGCTGACATTGCCATGAAAGGACAGTGAAGAGTAATTCTGTAAAGACTCAAAGGAGGAGAGTGTAGAGAGAACGCCTCAATCTTCTTAGAGAATAACTAAGTGGTGTGAATAGAATGTTGGTAGAAATATGAACACTGGGTTGACTCTGTGGCCTGGTCATTAAGGGAGCTGGATCCTACATGGTTTGCTACTGGTTCAAATTCCAGTTCCAACAGCTTGCAAAACACACCAGGCATATATGCATTAGTGCCCAAAATCCTGATGAGAAGAAGAAATGGTGACTGGGCCAGCAGGTGGCATGGTGGTTAAGGGTGCTGGACTTCCACATGGCTGACCGCAGTTCGAGTCCAGGACGCGGCACTTTGCTTTCTCTCTCTTTCTCTCTCTCTCTCTGTGTTCCTCTCTGGTCAAAATAAAATAAAATAAATAAATAAAGATAAAATAAAATAATTCTTTTAAAAAAAAAGAAATGGTGACAAGATTGTGGCGTGACCATGTCCTATGGGGGGGGGGTTGTAGTTTCTTTCTCCCTCTCTTTGTACCCTCCAACAAATTTTTTTAAAAAGGAAGAAATATGAACACCAAAGATCATTTTAATGATGTTTCAGACAGATGAGAACATGTCAGGGGATGATGGAAGATTCCCCTAATACAATGATGGAAGATTATAATAAAGTAACAAAGAACTCAGCTGAACTACTAATACATTCATGTTCTAGGTTTTTGGGGAAGGTGTAACTTGTGAGCACTGAATGTGGGTATTTGGCTGAGAATTTTTTTTTTTCCAGAGAGATTTTTGCTATAGGGCACATGTGCTCACCAAAGAGACAGACAGAAAGAGGAAATTACCTCCCAAAGGGTTTGGCCACACCACAATCCCTTCTCCATTCTCCTTTCGGGATTTTGGGCATGCACGCACATGCACCTGGCATGAGTTTTAAGGCACGAGTTGAACCGTGGTCGACTACATGGGAGTCTAGCAACATAACCAACACGCCATCTGCTGGTGCCAGCTGAAGAAATTTCTAAACAAAGTGTTCAAGGGTGGCTTGGCTTCTCCTGAATGCTTGTGGCAAAATGCAAGAAAACAAAAATGACTTAAAGATGGAATTGCTCATCAAGAGAAGAACTTGAGGCCAGCTGTAGCAGGCAGATGGTGTGGTGGTTGGGAATGCTAGACTCCCACACGGCCAACTACAGTCTGAGTCCCAACCTGGTGGCTTGCTTCCTCCCTTTTGCTCTCTAGTCATTTCTTTTAAAGTAACAATAATATTAAATAATTTTTTTTAAAAAAAGAACTTGAGGCCAGCCATTGACATAGTGTTAACAATGCTTTGCAATACTAGACCCACATGAGTTCACGTCCTGGCCTCATACATATCAAGTGTGCACAAGCTCATGATTCTGGCTAGCTGAGGCTAGGGGTGGATCATGGTAGACCATGTTGATAGTGCCTGTGTGTGTCTGTATCTCTCTTGCTAAAGGGAGAAATAAAGAAATAAACTTAAAGGCCAGCCAAGTGGCATGGAGGTTAAGGCAGCTAGATTCCATATAGCTGACTATGCAGTTCAAGTCCTGGACCTAGTGGCTTAAAAAACACACTAGGAGTGTGTGTGCGTGTGTGTGTGTGTGCCTCCAAAATCCCAAGAGAATGGAGGAGATAGGATTATGCCGTGGCCATCCCTTCAGGGGATTTCTCACTTTACCTCTCTCTTTCCAATGGCACATGCCCTATGGCCAATTAAAAAAAGAAGGAAAAGGAGGAAGGGAGGAAGAAAGGGGGAAGAGAAAGAAACAAACAAACTTGAAAAAAAAAAGAGGGCTGGCTCCAGGCTCTGGTGTTGAGGCAGCCAGATCCCACACAGCTGACTATACAGTTCAAGTCCCTCACCTTGCAACTTGAAAAATGCACCAGATACTTATGCTTGCATGCCCAGAATCCCAAGAGGAGGGTGAGATGGAGGACAAGACCGTGGCATAACCATTCCCCAAGAGGCATAACTTCTCTCCCAGTCTGTCTCTCTCTGGCAAGCACATGCCCTCTGGTAACAACAACAACAAAAAAGGTTGAAATAAATAGAAAGGCAGAGTGACAGGTTGCGTAGTGGTTAAGGCACTGGACTCCCACGTGGCCAATCGAGGTTTGAGTCCCGTGCCTAGGGGCTTGCTTCCTCTCTCTCTCTGGTCAAACTGAATAATAATTAACAAAATTAAATTAATATTTTTAAAAAAGGCATACTATCATGAATTGCCACATAAATGCAGGTGACAGTTATATAACAGTTGATTCCAGTCACAGCAAAATTTCACTCATTCTCCAAGAATA
Organism: Tupaia belangeri chinensis; assembly: GCF_000334495.1. NCBI lineage: Eukaryota > Metazoa > Chordata > Mammalia > Scandentia > Tupaiidae > Tupaia > Tupaia belangeri. The sequence continues at coordinate 1,280,967 of NW_006159894.1, forward strand.
TTTTTACCAGCCGGGGCTCCACTTAGTCAACTCTGCATCCTCTAGAACTGCTCAGTAAATGTCCTACTCCCCAGTTCAGAAAGACTGGATCTAGAGTCTCGGCTTTCAGCCCATACGGTGAAAAGAGTACCCTGCTGGCAGGCAGTACTGGGAAAGCAAAGGCATTAAGATGTGCTCGAAAAAGGCCTACAGTAAGGATATTTCTAGGGACCTGCAGATGGTGTAACGGTTACGTTGCTGGACCCCACAGAGTCGACCATGGTTTGAGTCCCAGACCCGTCAGCTTAAAACTCACGCCTGACGTGTGTACATGCATGCCTGGAATTCCAAGAGGAGAATTAAGGAAAAAGGACTGCGGCGTGGCCATTCCCCCGGGAGGTCATGTCTCACTTTATATCTGTCTGTCTCTCCAGCAAGCACACTTACCCTATAGCAAAAATTTCTCTCAAAAAGAATATTTCTAAAGGGCTCAAAGGAAGTAGACGCCATGAAGTACCAAGGAATACTGTTCAGCATCAGCCACCACAGAGGCAGCTGAAAACATGGGCTTTGGGTTAGCACTGACCTGGGGTCTCTCCTACATTTAGCCTCTTCCCAGCTGGGCCTACTGGGATAGATTTGTTTATCTACTCCAGTCCTCCTGGAATAGCTGCTATTGCGAGGCACTTCTGGAGCTCTGAATCTCCCAGGCCTATGGTCTCCCAATGTGTACACTGGGCAATGGCAGCAGTCCCTTGGAAAGTGAGAATTAATGAGAAGAGAGTACACACGTGAGTACTCCATCCTGTCACACCACGAAAGAGACAGCTGACATAATATGCCTGCTTTGTAAAGAGCATTCTGTCCCTGACCGCACCTTTACTCTCAGGTAAGAAAACTTAAACTAATTCTGGGTGAGGATGGGAGACTATACCTAACCATCTCATTTTGCTCTTTCCTGAAGCCCCACTAACATTACAATAAAGGACGTTTTTAAAAATTCATCAATTCTTAGTGGTAAGAAGAATAGAACAAGAGACAAGAGCAAGAAAAGTTAAAAAGCTAAAAGTCAGGGGGCCAACAGGTAGTGTGAGGATTAAGGTGTTGGACTTCCACATAGCTGACCATGATTTGAGTCCTGGACCTGGAGACTTGCTTTATCTCTGTCTCTCTGATCAAACTGAAGAATAATTAATAAAAAATAAAATTAAGTGAAGAATTTTTTTTTTTTTGGAGAGATTTTTTCGCTATAGGGTGCGTGCGCTTGCTTGCCAGACAGACAGAGAAAAACATAGAGACAGAAAGCGAGAAATCACCCCCCGGGGGGGATGGTCACGCCGCAATCCTGTCTCCTCCATTCTCCTCTCGGGATCCTGGGCACACACGCACATGCGCCCGGCGTGAGTTTTAAGCCACCGGGTCCGGGACGCGAACCGCAGTCGACTACATGGGAGTCCAGCAACATAGCCATTACGCTAACTGCTGGTTCCCAATAATTATTTTTTTTAAAAAAATTTTAAAGCTAGAAGTTGGGCCAGCAGGTGGCATGGTGGTTAAGAACCCCAGATTCCCACATGGTCAACCACAGTTCGAGTCCTGGACCTGGCAGCTTTCTCTCTCACTCTGTCTCTCTCTGGTCAAATTCAAATAAATGAATAAATAAAGTTAAATAAAATAATTTATTTTTTTAAAAAAGGGGGGACCATCATATTGCATTATGGGTACGTCACTGGACTCCCATGTAGTCGACCGTGGTTTGACTTGTGGACCCGGTGGCTTAAACTCACACCGGGCGCATGTGTGTGTGTGCCCAAGATCCCAAGAGGAGAATGGAGGAGAAGGGATTGTGGTGTGGCCATCCCCCCTGGGGGGTGATTTCTCGCTTTATGTCTCTCTGTCTCTCTCTTTCTGGCGAGCGCACGCACCCCATAGCAAAAAACCTCTCCAAAAAAAAGAAAAACTAGTCAAATGGACGATGAGAAAGACTTCACACATTGAAAAAAATACAAATTTGAAGGCAGAGTGAAGAAAGCTTAGAACCAAGCCAGTAAAGGCTGGGGGAAGCAGGTGGATCCCAGATGCTGTCCCTGTCCTCTTTGTGGTGCTGGCAACTGTCCTCCCCTATTTGGACAGAAGTCTGTAGCTCTTCCCTATTTCTGTGTTCTGGGAATCAGACACAACAGAAGATGTGGGCATCATACTGAAACTGGACATAGGGAACTGATGCTGAATGAAGAAAGTCTCAGCCTCTGCTCTGGCTCTAGAGGCACAGAAGATCCTTTCTTTGCAGGCAGGAAAACTCTTCTCTGGGTAATCTGACAAGCTTGAGACAAAATATTAAAAATATTGGTATCGGGTCTCCTCCAACCCAACAGACAACCCAGCTAGATCACTGTGCAGTGAAACACACTTGATAAACATCATCCACACTGCTAGAGTGTCAATCATCCTCTTAGTTCCCTTGCGGTTTTTTTTTTATTTTATTTTATTTGTTTTTGCTAGAGGGCATGTTCGCTTGCCAGAGAGACACAAAGAAATAAAAAGGAAGAGGTAGAAAGCAATCACCACAATCCCTTCTCCTTCATTTCTCCAGTCTTTTAGGACTTTGGAGACACACATACTTGCCCAGGATATTGTTTTAAAATAATTATTTATTTAATTTTATTTATTTATTATTATTATTCAATTTGACCAGAGAGAGAGAGAAGGAAAGTAAGAAAA
>NW_006159894.1:1283680-1296149 GCF_000334495.1 Tupaia belangeri chinensis
AAAAAAAACAAGCCACCAAGTCCAGGACTCAGACCATAGTGGGCCATGTGGGAGTCCAGCATTTTAACCACCATGCCACCTGCCAGCCCCATCCAGGGTATTTTTTAAGCCACTAGGTCCAAGACTTCATTCTCATAGCCACTCATGCAGGATCCAGCTCTCTTAACCACTGTGCCAGACTGGCCCTCCAGATTTATAGGGCCTTAATGGATGAAAGTATTGATAGATCTACTGAATGAAAATACACCCATGCAACATCGTTTTAAATTTCAAAACACGGGGCCAGCCCCCATAGGACTTTCTCTCTCTCCCTTTTTATCTGTCTCTCTCTCTGGCAAGCACACAGCACCCTCTGGCAAATAAAAAAACAAATTTCAGGACTGGCAGGTAGTGTGGTGGTTGAGGAGGCTGGACTCCCACATGGCAACCACAGTTTGAGTCCCAGACCTGGCAGCTTGCTTTCTCACTTTCCCTATCTCTCTCTCTCTCTCCTTGTCCCTCTCTGGTCAAGTTAAAATAAATAAATTAAGTTAAATAAAATAATTCTTTTCTAAAAAAATTTCAAAACACTCAAGTCAAAGTGTAGATTCCATTAAGTTCACATAGATTTAAAAAAAAAAAAAAAAAGAAAGAAAATCACACAGACCAACCTGGTGGCCTGAAGGTTAAGGTGGCTAGATCCCACATGGCCAGCTGGGCGGTACAAGTCCTAGATCCAGAGGCTTGAAAAACCCATGGAGTGTATGTGCATGCATGCCCCAAATCCCAAGAAGTGAAGGGACTGCAATGTGGTCATCCTCCCTGTGGGGTGTTATCTCCCTTTCTCTCTCTCTCTCTCTCTCTCTCTCTCTCTCTTTCTCCCCGGCAAACACACAAAACACACACACCCTATAGCAAAAAAAAAAAAAAAAAAAAATCACATACAAAGGATCAGGAATCATAATGCTTGGAATTTCTCAACAGCAACATTAGAAGCAGGATGAAAATGGAGCAATTAATTTAAAGAAAATTACTTCCCACTCAAATTCTAGTACCGGCCAAAATAAAAATCAAGGATAAAGACAAATTCAAAACACTCAGATATGTAAGGCCTCCAAAGAAAAAAAAAAAGTAAGTCTTCCTGTCAAGAAGCTAATGGAGTTTGAGCTCCACCAGAGAGAATAAATCAATTAAAGGATAATACAGGACACAAGAAAGATCCAACATAGTACAGCTAGAGAATCCAGCTGTGCCCCCAGAAACACAGGATAACTAGAACAGATTGAAGCAGTGTAACTCAAGGGCTAACGTCCCAGCTGCTACGGCAGCTTTTTAACCTGAGGACTGAATGCCCTGGGAATCTGGCCCAGATTCCTATCTCTACCCAGGCGAGCTTGGCTTGTCTTGAGCATCTGCTGCTGCAGTTCCTGTGCTCCAGCAGGCCCTGCAGCTTGCATTAGCAGAGGACACTCACTTCCCTCACAGAGAGGGTCTGCTTAACTCTAGGTATGCCAGTGAGCTAAGAAGCAGACCATGCAGAGCAGCCCACTCCCTCAGATCTTATTTCTGCTATTCTACCAGCACTGGGTCCTCAATAGAGCCCTCCACACAGCCTGTCTGAAGTAAACACCCTTTACGAGGACTCACTCATAATGCTGCCCACTGACTACCTCAAAAAGGGCCCCCAGAGGGGCAAGCAGACGGTGTAATGGTTACATCACTGGACTCCCACATGTCCAACCACAGACTGAGTTCAGACTCAGCAGCTTGAAACTCACACCGGGTGAGTGTGCATGTGTGCCCAGAATCCTAAGAAGAGAACGGACTGCAGCATGGCCATCCCCCCTAGGGGGGTGATTTCTCGCTTTCTGTCTTTGTCTCTTTCTGGCAAGTGTGCGCACCCTATAGCAAAAATCTAAATAGATAGGTAGATAGATAGACAGACAGATACACAGATAGAAAGTCAGGGAAGCTGAAGCCATTCTGTTCAGCTTATCTTTTCCCAGAAGCCTTCATCTAATAGTGACAAGGTTGTGCTTTCCTCACATAATCAAGTGTTTAGAATTATGAAAACAAAATTTTCATTTTTAAGAAGTTTAAATTTAGAGAGCTGCAGCACTTTCTAATAAGCCCGTCTTAGTCCATTTTGTGCTAGTATAACATGGAATACCTGATACTGAGTAATTTACCAAGATCAGTGATTTCTTTCTTACTGCTAAGGAAGTGGGAAATCCAAGGTCAAGGGACCCACACCTGGCCAGGGCCCTTTTGCTGCATCATCCCACGGTGGAAGACAGAAGGGAAGACAACGTGCACATGAGAAAGAGAAAGAGAGAGAGAAAACCCACTCAAGGGGCCAGACTCATCCTTTGATCAGGAACCCACTCCCACAATAATTCACGAACAAGGGCAGAGCCTCTTAAAATTCCCACCCCTCTATACTGTTTATTAGAGATTAAGTTTCCAACACATGAACTCTGAAGGACATATCTGAACCATAGGAAAGCTATTAGGATCCCATCATGGGGGACAAAACTGTTATTAGTTTATTTGATGATAATCCATTTATAATAAAGATGTTACTTAGCTTATGGTCCTGTAACGTTTAAGTGCAAAAATTAATAAGGTGTTATGATTTTATAGCCTCGTAGCAAAAATTAATCCCAGAGGTATTATGAGTCTGTTACCCTGTGAAACAGTAACCAATTATATATAATTTAGCATACTGAGACACTCCTTTCTCTGTGAACTAAATATTTATTCCTTTAATCCCCCTAACACCAGCTTGTTACATTCTCAATAACAGTAAAATAAAACTTTGAAACATGCTATTTGTATGATACTCTTGTTTGTAACACTTCATTCAAAACAAAATTATTGGGACCAGCAGTCAGCATAATGGCTATGTTGCTGGACTCCCATGTAGTTGACCATGGTTTGCGTCCCGGACCCGGTGGCTTAAACTCACACCGGGCACTTGCCTGAGAGAATGGAGAAGTGACTGTGGTGTGGCCATCCCCCCTGGGGGATGGTTTCTTGCTTTCTGTCTCTCTTTCTGGCGATTACATGTACCCTATAGCAAAAAAAAAAACAAACAAAAACACCTCTCAAAAAAAAAAATTATTGTTTTGTTTAGGACATAGGGATATGAATGTATATATGCATTTATGTAGCTCTATGTAAATACTTACAGATATATGTGTGACTGTGATGTGTGTGTATTCATGTCTATCTGTATAAATATTATTAAATAAAAAAGAAAGATTTAACACAAAAATCAGGATAGAGGCTACATCTGGATGGAAAATAAAAATTTACTGTTTCTTAATTTGGTGATGGATACAAAGGTGATCACTGTAATAGTATTTTTTAAATTAGATATACAAGGAGTCTTGAAAAGTTTATGGAAAACTCATAATAATGCTATGCAGGGATTGCAAAACTGTTTGCACCAAAATTAATTCCAATTTTCCATGACCTTTCTGATGTACTTTTGTACCTTCTATACATTTTCTCTTTTCTTTTTTTTTTTTTGGAGAGATTTTCACTGTAGGGTGCGTGCGCTCTCCAGACAGACAGAGAGAGACAGAGAGACAGAAAGCGAGAAATCACCCCCCAGGGAGGATGGCCACACCGCAATCCCTTCTCCTCCATTCTCCTCTCGGGATCTTGGGCACGCACGCACACGCGCCCGGCGTGAGTTTTAAGCCACCGGGTCCAGGACGCGAACCGCGGTCAACTACATGGGAGTCCAGCAACATAGCCATTAAGCTAACTCTTCTCCATTCTCCTCTCAGGATCTTGGGCACGCATGCACACGTGCCCAGCGTGAGTTTAAGCCACCGGGTCTGGGACTCAAACCATGGTCCACTAAATGGGAGTTCAGCAACGTAGCCATTATGCCATCTGCTGGTCCCCATTTTTTATTTTCTTTAAAGAATTATTTATTAATTATTATTGTTGTTATTATTATTATTTCACATGAGTTTTGTCAGGGAGAGAGAGGGAGAGTGAGAAAGCAAGCTGCCAGGTTCAGAACTCGACCTGCAGTCAGCCATGTGGGAATTCCAGCGCCTTAACCAACACACCACCTGCTGGCTCCTTTTCTATACCTTTTTTTTGTGCCTAAGACTCACTACACAACAAAAAATTTTACTTATGTTTTCACTTTTTTAAGAGGGATTTTTTGTTACAGAATGCATGCACTCATCAAGAAAAAAAGTGAGAAATCACCCTGGAGTGGGGGTGGATGACCACACCATAATCCCTTTTCCTCTAGTCTCCTCTGGGGGTTTGGGGCATGCATGCACACACACGAATTTCACAAATTTCAAGCCACAGGGTCCAGAACTCAAACCAAAGTCAGCCATGTGAGAGTTCAGCACCTTAACCATTATGCTACCTGCTAGCCCCCCAAATAAATATTATTTTAAGAATTATTTTATTTAACTTCACTTATTTATTCATTTTAATTTGACCAGAGAGCAAATGTGAGAGAGAAACAGAGAAAAGGAAAGTGAGAAAGCAAGCCACCACGTCCTGGACTTGAACTACAGTCAGTCATGTGGGAGTCCCTTGACCACCATGCCATCTGCTGGCCCCCATTTTTTATTTTTATAATTATTTTTTTAACTTTATTTATTTATTTATTTAAAATTGCCCACCCCCATTTATCTTACTTTTTTAAAGAGGTTTTTGTCTTGGGAACCAGCAGTTAGTGTAATGGCTATGTCGCTGGACTCCCACATAGTCAAACGCGGTTCACGTCCTGGACCTGGTGGCTTAAAACTCACACCGGGCGCATGTGTGTGCGTGCCCAAGATTCCGAGGAGAATGGAGGAGAAGGGACTGCGGTGTGACCATCCCCCCTGGGGGGTGATTTCTCGCTTTCTGCCCCTATGTCTCTGTCTGGCGAGCGCACGTGCCCTATAGCAAAAATCTCTCCAAAAAAAAAAAAAAAAAAGGAAAGTACTCACCAGAGACAGAGAGACAGAGACAGAGAAAAGAAAAGTGGAAAATTACCCCCCACGGGGGATAGCCACACTGCAATCACTTCTCTTCCATTTTCCTCCTGGGATCTTGGGGGCATACACATGCCCAGCGTGATTTTCAAGCCACCAGGTCCAGGACTCAAATGAAGGTCAGCCATGTGGGAGTCCAGCAACATAACTATTAAGCCATCTGCTGGCCCCAAGAATCAATTTACTTAAGAATTATTTTATTGGGAACAGCAGATGGTATAATGGTTACGTCGGACTCCCACACAGTCAGATGCAGTTCAAGTTCTGGACCTAGTCAGCCATGTGGGAATCCAGCCATCTGAACCACCACGCCACCTATTTCATTTTTTTAGAGAGAGATTTTTGCTATAGGGTCCACATGTTCACAGGGGAGACAGAAAGAGATGGAGAGACAGAAGAGAAATTACCCTCCGAGGGGATAGCCAGGCCTCAATCCCTTCTTGTCCACCCTTCTCTCAGGATTTTGGGCACGCACACACATGCCCAACATGAGTTTTAAGGTCCAGGACTCGAACCACAGCCAACTAAAAGGGAGTTTTAAGCCACCAGGGCCAGGACTCGAACCACAGCTGACTATGTGGGAGTCTAGTAACATAATTATTATGCCATCTGCTGCTCCCCCAAGAATTTATTATTTTTTAAAGAATTATTTATTTATTTAATTCCATTTGTTATTATTTGTTAATTAGACCAGAGAGAGAAAGATAAAGCAAGAAAGCAAGCCGCCAGGTTTGGGACTCAGACCACGACGGGCCATGTGGGAATCCAGCACCTTTACCACCACACCACCTGCTGGCCCCAAGAATTTATTTTTTAAAAAAGATTTCTGTGAGATATTCAAGGGATTACCACAGGACATTATGTAGAGAAAATGTGTCCACATTTTCACTTCCTAAAGGCCCTCTCTAGTCATTCCTGCAAAGCCAATCAAATAAGATATAACTTTAACAGGACTCCATGGTAACAAGGTTAATAAGTTTGCCATTATTTATTTAACACAGTCCTCAAAATTGTATGACTCAGTCTCCAAATATAAAAGGACACAGATTCCAAGAAATGCATTTAATTCAAATATATTTAGTTACTATCTTTACATTATAAAATATTCAAGTCACATAAAGACTCCTTGCGAAATAGAATTATAGGAAGTGCAATAATTTGTTTTAATTGTCTCTCTGAAATTTATCCTACAATGCCAAAAGGATTTTCAGACAGCAAAGCTTCAAACGGCTAAAATCCAGGAACAATCAAAATGGTCCATCACCGAGGAACTGAAAAAGTACCTGAAGATATACCCAAACAAAAGTATCCTATGCCGCCTTTTAAAACTGAGGTAGGGGTCCAGGTCAACTGATACAGAATGTGTCATTATTTTATTATGCTAGACAATATCATGGTAGAAATGCCCTCATGGGGAGTGGAACTGAGAATATAAAGGGTGAATGATGAAGAAACAAGTTCTTTTTACTTGATACATGTCTGTGAGTGCTAATTTTTTACCTGATATTCTTCTGTAAGGTTTAATTTTTTTTCCTTACAACCTGAACATTACTTTTATGATTAAAAAATGCAAATATAGATAAAATAAGTTTTTTTACCTTGGACTCCAGAAGTGAGTTCAAAAAAGACTAGCCGGTTAAGATGTTGTCATCTCGGGAACCAGCAGTTAGCGTAATGGCTATGTCGCTGGACTCCCACGTAGTCCACTGTGGTTCACGTCCCAGATCGGGTGACTCAAAACTCATGCCGGGCGTGTGTGTGCGTGCCCAAGATCCCGAGAGGAGAATGGAGGAGAAGGGATTGCGGCGTGACCATCCCCCCTGGGGGTGATTTCTCTCGCTTTCTGTCTCTCTGTCTCTCTCTGCAAGCGCCCTATAGCGAAAACCTCTCCAAAAAAAAAAAAGCTGTTGTCATCTCAGTTGACAGAAGCGGAACGGGGGAGGGTGGGAAGCAGGGTGTGTCTCAGGAGAAGGAAGCCTACGTCCTCACCTTGCTGTACTTACACCTGCTTTTCCCCGCAGCATGATAGTCAAGATAACTTTCGGACTTCATTTTGAAAAGGAAGACTCCTGCAACGCTATTATCAGTAAAAATGTTTAACGTTTGCTCTAGTTCGAACTTAGACAGGTTTGAAAGAAGAGAATAAGGACCGATTATGAAAAAAGGTAACAAGCCTTTGTAATGTTCAAGGAAAGGAATTTACAGTACAAATACGATGGAGAGTTTGAGAGTAGAGGTGGGACTCTCTGAGAAGAGGAATTACCGGTTCTGAGAGCGATAATGCTTATTACACATCACTCCAATCGGAAGCTTGAATTCCCACGCCCCCTCCTCCCACCAGTCCATCTTCCCACTTTGGTTTCAAAAGGTCAGACATATTTACCTTTCCAGGGGTTGTCTGGGAAGCCAATTCATTTCGTTAAAAACCAAAATGGCCCTACCCACAACGATCACTGAGACAGTGACAAGCCTCTGCTGCTACTTATCTAAAAGGACACTCAACACTTAGGATTAACAAAAAATTCTGTACCTCTTCCATTTCCTCTCCCTTCTGCACTTGACTCCCGTGCGGTTGCAGTTAAAAAAGTGACAAAACGCTGTTAAGTGGTTCCGAGCAAACCCGAGAGTTCAAAGAAGGGCTTGGGTCGCCCTCAACTCATTCGAGCCTGACTGGCGCGTCACGGCTGCGCAGTGCCCCACGAATCGTCACCCCCGCCCTGGCGGGCGCCCTGAGAAGCTGAAAGGAAGAGACGGAATCTCCCCAGACCTCTCCTGCAACCCAACGGCGAGCCACCGTGGCCCTGCGGCCTGCCCGGCTGAGCGGGGTCGCGACCACTGAGGCCGAGGGGACGCGGGCTGGGGCTGGAGAGTGCGGAGGCCCCGCCCGGCAGTACGCCGGGGCGGTCCCGGGCCGGACCGGACCAGACCACGTACCGCGCAGGGAAGAGCGAACCAGGCGACGCCGCAGAACCTCGCAGGCCGGGTCGGGCCCACTAGAGGCGCATCCCCATGCGCTGGCGACAGGCGCGAACCCCTCGAGTCCCCCAGAGTCCGAGACCCGAAGATGGCACTTACCAGATTCCTCCGACGCCCAAGCCAACCCCAGGCGCGCGCAGAAGAGGAGGCGGCTGCCCCGCGGCCCGGCCGGCGATCTCCGGCTCCACCTTAACCCCGGGAACCGGGAGCGGGAGGCGCGCGCGGAGCTAGGGAGCCGGTAGGGCGGGGCGAGGCGCCGTGCGCACCGTAGTGGCCAATCAGCGCGCAGCTAGTAGTCTACCGGGGGCGGGACGGAGCTCCAGGGGCGGTAGGAAGGCGTTGGCGGGGCGCAGTGCTACCGTGCGCACTGCCGCGACCAATCGCCGTGTATTAAGAGGTTGGCCGGCCCCCCGGGGCGCCGGGGCGGGGCGCCGGGGGCGGGGCGCGGAAATCCAGATCAGGCACTTTATGGTTTGCGGGATTGTAGGTTGGACCTATCCTAACCCTCCTCCTGGCAGCGGCTTATCCAAGGTCCCACCACTGTTTGTGCACGCGAACTTCAGGTGTAGTACCCGTGAATCCCTGGAGGGGAGCCAAAGACCCAGAGGATCCTTTTCCTTTTTGCCTCTTGGCCCATCTGCATTTCCATGAGCTGCCTAGAGTAGAGCACTTGGTCCAGGTTTTCCGAAACCCAGAATCTTTAAAGATCACTGTCATTCAGAAAGAGTCCCAGAAAAGTGAAATTACTTACGACTACGTTTTGTACTGGTTCCCCGAGATTACCAGCACAATAACAAACTTCTGATTCCGTTCTAATGCTTTTCCCATACATCTTCCCAGATTTTCTTTCTGTTTTTTTGGAGAGGTTTTTGCTATAGGGCGCGTACACTCGCCAGAAAGACAGAGAGAGACTGAGAGACAGAAAGCGAGAAATCGCCCCCCAGGGGGGATGGCCACTCCACAATCCCTTCTCCTTCATTCTCCTCTCAGGATCTTGGGCACACACGCTCAAGCACCCAGCATGAGTTTAAGCCACCAGGTCCGGGACTCAAACCGCGGTCGACTACATGGGAGTTCAGCGACATAGCCACTACACTAACTGCTGGTCCCATCTTCCCAAATTTTTATTCCTCTTACAATCAGGTATTTTTCTACTGTCTTCTTTGAAGACTGCCTCTTGAATTTTCAACAAAAGTTCAACAGGTTTTGGAAGCACCATCCAAATTTCCTGCAGAATATCTAAAGCCATTTATTTGTTTGGGGAAAAGACACTGTACTTCTAGGTATTATCAATGAAAATTCTGAAAGGAAAATAAAATTACCTGAGGTATAATGAGGTAAAATATTTTGTATCATGGAGTTATCACAAATACCATCCTGGACTGGGAGAATACAAGCAGGTCGCAGGACCATGGTAGCTGGGCAGATGCAGATTTGGGAGGACAATGACGAGGAGCAAGAGGAGGAGCAGTTGATTCTGATCAAATTTTCAGGAATTATTGATTCAGACCTTCTCTCAAAATGTGATAATAAATGCAAGATTTGGGGAATTGACACTGAGAGGCTAATTCTGCAAGTGAACAACTATGTTTTTTGCTGGAAAGTATGAAGATACTCTTGGGACTTCTGTTATATTTGAATAAAATGTTGAACAGGTAGATGCAGAAGGCAATAATAAAACAGTGTTAAAATATAACTGCTGGTGGGGACCAGCAGGTGGCATGGTAGTTAAGTCACTGGACACTCCCACATGGCCGACCACAGTTTGAGTCCCAGACCTGGTGACTTGCTTTCTCACTTTCTCTCTCTCTCTCTCTGTATCTCTCTCTCTGGTCAAATTAAAATAAATGAGTGAATAAATAAATAAAATAAAATAAATAATTCTTTTTAAAAATACATATAAATGCCGGAACCAGCAGGTGGCATGGTGGTTAAGACACTGGACACTCCCACATGACTGAACACAGTTCAAGTCCTGGACCTGGTGGCTTGCTTTCTCACTGACCCCCCACCTCTCTCTCTGTTTCTCTGGTCAAATTAAAATAAAATGAATGAATAAATAAAATTAAATAATTATTTTTTAAAAATAAACACTGAGGGACCAGCAGTTGGCATAATGGCTATATCGCTGGACTCCCAGGTAGCTAACTGCGGTTCAAGTCCTGGATCTGGTGACTTAAATTCACGCCAGATGCATGTGCATGCGTGCCCAAGATCCCAAGAGGAGAATGGAGGAGAAGGGATTGCAGTGTGGCCATCCCCCCTGGAGGGTGATTTCTCACTTTCTGTTTCTCTGTCTCTGTCCTTCTGGCAAGCGCACATGCCGTATAGCAAAAACTTCTCCATAAAAAAATAATAATGATAATAATAATAAATTATATATATATATATATATATATATACATATACATATATATAAATGTCATACAATGAAAGAGCTCAGCATGACAAGAACACTTCTTACAGAAAAGAAGGAAGGAGAAGAAAACATAGGTGGTGTGGAATGGCTGCAAATCAAGGATAATGATTTCTCCTACAGAGCCAACATAATGTGTAGCTTTCTACAGGAAAATGAAGAGGAAGCTATAGCTTCAGCCTCTAATAAAACTTTGGAGTTGGAAGAACAAGAGATTCAGACAAAAGACAGTTCAAACCTGAGTTATGAACAGGAAAGTCCTCACATTTAGAAATAGAGAAGTCTGGTGCTGTTGTCCATATTCCTTCTGTTGAGACAGAGGATTCTATTAGAAGTTTCTATTTTTATGGAAACTCAAAATGCTGGTTTGGATATCAATTCTAGTTGAACGTTTCTTGTAATAATAAACTTCTTTTTAAACTTTTAAAATTTTATTTCAAGTTCTTTTATACATTCAATCAGTAATAATAAACTTCTTACAGTTTTTATATAAATATATTAAAATAAAATCCTGGATCTTATCTACAATCTTGGATCTTATGCATGTACTAAGATCTAGGTGCTCAAATATTTATTGAATAAATTGCTCTTGAAATATTGCCATTATGCCTGTATTCCTGCCAGCACAGGACACAAAGGAGGATACCCCCCCCAAAAGCCTTTTTCATGTACTATTTTTGCTTTCATTGTGCTGATAAAATCTTAGCCTCTTGACTACACTCAAGTACAAAGAAGGCTGGAAAATGAGGTTTCACTACTAGGAAAGGAAGGAGGATTAAGAGAAGTTCCTACGGTAGTCTTCACTCTCCTCACTTTTTTTGTTTTGTGTGCTGTTTTATTTATTTTTTTACATTCAACTGTATATCATCACATTCAACAAAACAAATTTTCCCAGCATGGATACACTGTATTAGTCCAGCCAGAGATACTACCATACACATTATCATCAAATAATTTTCCATTTTTGTGTCCTTAAATGTTAATGTTTTGCTTTTTTTCCCGTCTTTGATTCCTTCCCTCTCATCCTCCCCCATTTCTCACTCTTGTCCTACAGTCTCTCTAATATCCACAGTGGCTCTCTATGCTTTTATACCTTCCAATCTTTCAGCTTCTGCAGCAAAGTGCAGACATTTGGTATATATTAAGTAGGACATACAATGTCTCTCTTCCATAATCTGATTTGCTCCACTAAGCCTCAAATCTTCCACATTCATCTTCTTTCTTTCTTTCTTTCTTTTTTTGGAGAGGTTTTTGCTATAGGGCATGTGCGCTAGCAGAAAGAGAGACAGAAAGCGAGAAATCACCCCACAGGGGGGATGGCCATGCCACAATCCCTTCTCTTCCATTCTCCTCTTGGAATCTTGGGTAAACACACACACATGCCCAGTGTGAGTTTAAGCCACTGGGTTCCGGACTAGAACCACAGTCGACTACATGGGAGTTCAGTGACGTAGGCATTATGCCACCTGCTGGTCCCTCATATTCATCCACTTTCAATCAAATGACAGGTTCTCATTGTTTTCTTTGAGTGAGTAATATTTCATAGTATATGTGCCACACTTTTTCAGTCCATTCATCTGTGAACATTTGGGTTGGTTTTGTGTCTTAGCAATTGTGAATAATGCTGCAGGTATACAGGTGTTTTTTCCAACTGAGTGTATGCCCATCCTTTGGGTAGATACCCAGGAGTGAAATTGCTGATCATATGGTAGTTTTAGTCTTTGGGGAACTTCCATATTGTTATCCATGGTGGCTATACTAATTTACATTTTCACCAACAATATAAGAGAGTTTCCTTTTCAACTACAGTCTTGCCAGCATTTTTCACCCATTTTTATAAGAATAATTTAAGGGGCCAGCAGGTAGTGCAATGGTTAAGGGTACTGGACTCCCACATGGCCTACTGTGGTTCAAGTCCCAGACCTGGCAGCTTGCTTTCCCACTTTCTTTCTCTCTCTCACTCTGTTCCTCTCTGGCCAAATTTAAATAAATAAATAAATAAATAAAGTTTTTTTAAGTTAATTTTTATTTATTTATTTTAATTTGACCAGAGAGAGAGAGACAGTGAAAGGGAGAC
>NW_006159894.1:1296454-1310395 GCF_000334495.1 Tupaia belangeri chinensis
TTTCTTTCTTTCTTTCTTTCTTTCTTTCTTTCTTTCTTTCTTTCTTTCTTTCTTTCTTTCTTTCCTTTAAGAGAGATTTTTACTGTAGGGCTCAGACACTCACCAGAGAGAGAGAATACAAGAAATCACTCCCAGGGGGATGACCACACTCCAATCTCTTCTCCATTTTCTTCTCGGGATCTTGGGCACGGATGCACACATGCCCAGCGTGAGTTTAAGCCATTTGGTCCAGGACTTGAACTGTAGTTGAGTATGTGGGAGTCCAGCAACATAACCATTACACCATCTGCTGGTTCCCCATTCTTTATTTTTTAATCTTAGCCATTCTGACTGGGGTCAGGTGGTATCTCATTGTGGTTTTGATTTGCATCTCCCTTATGATAAGAAATGTTGATCATTTATACATATGCTTTTTGGCTGTTCATGTCTTCCTTTGAAAGTGATCTGTTCAGCTCATTTACCCACCTTTTAATTGAATTGATATTCCTTTTGTGTGGGGGGTAGGTGGGTAAACTGCTTGAGTTCCTTGTGTATTTTGGTTATCAGTCTCTTACATGAGGGAGAGTTTGGAAATACATCCTCCTATTCCAAGGGTTGCCCCTTCTCTCCTAACCTTTTTTTTTTTTTTTAAGAGATTTTTGCTATAGGGGGCATGCGCTCGTCAGAAAGAGACAGAGAGACAGAGAGACAGAAAGCGAGAAATCCCCCCCCCAAGGGGGATGGCCATACTGCAATCCCTTCTCCTCCATTCTCATCTTGGAATCGGGCACGCACGCACATGTGTCCAGCATGAGTTTAAGCCACTGGATCTGGGACTCGAACCATGGTCAACTACATGGTAGTCCAGCGACATAGTCATTACACTATCTGCTGGTCCTTCTCCTCAGTTTTTCTTTTTAAACAATAATTATTTATTTAATTTTATTTATTATTATTTTTAAATTTGACCAGGGAGAGACAGTGACAGAAAGAGGAGGACAGTAAGAAAGCAAGCCGCCAGGTTTGGGACTTGAACCATGGTCAGCCACGTGGGACTCCAGCACCTTAATTACCATGTCACTTGCTGGCCCCATCTCCTCACTTTTTAAAAAATAATTATTTTTATTTAATTTGACCAGAGAGAGACAGAAAGAGAGAGGGAAAATGTGAAAGCAAGCCGCCAGATCTGGGACTCGAACCACAGTCAGGCATATGGGAGTCTAGCATCTAAACCACCATGCCACCTGCCGACCCCCTGTCCTCACTTTTTTAAAGTATTTGGGACTAGCAGATGGCATAATGGTTATGTCACTGGACTCATATGTAGTCAACTGCAGTTTGAGTCCCAGACCCGGCAGCTTAAAACTCTCACCAGGTCCATGTGCATGCATGCCTTGAATCCCAACTGGACAATGGAGAAGGAATTGTGTCATGGTCAACCCCCTTGGGGGATGATTTCTCACTTTCTGTCTCTCTATCTCTCTCTCTCTCTCCGGTGAGCACGCATGCCCTATAGCAAAAAAATCTCTGTTAAGAAAAAAAAAAAGTTAAATAGTGAAAGATTTCCAGGGACTTTTTTTCTAGTTTTTGCTATAGGGTGTGTATGCTCACTGAAGAAAGACAGAGAGGGAAGGTGATTAATCACACCCCTGGGGAGATGGCCATACCACAATCCCTTCTCCATTTTCTTCTCAGGATTTTGGGCATGCGTGCACATATGCTCGGTGTGGTTTTCAAGCTTCTGGGTCTGGTATGTGAACTGTGAAGTCAGTCATGTGGGATCCAGCCACCTTTACCTCCCCATCACATGCTGGCCTTCCCAGGGACTTGTTTTTTAAACCTTTATTACAGAGTAGTATCTGTAAGAAGTGCTTACCTCCGTAAATGGAGATTACTGTTCACCTGTCGTTAGGATGTACGTGTTTCAAGATGCCTTTCCATAGTGAGGAAAGACTTACACAGATGCAGCTTGCCTCTGTCATTCTACAATCCCCTATTCCACAAAGAGCCAAACATGCTTTTAGTTATATTATCAAAAATATGGGCATTTGAAAGATACGGGGACTGAGTTGCTGATGTTAACATTTCACAGTCAGAATTTCAAAAGTACTGATTTAAGTCTTTAACATTGTAAATCATCTCTTTATAAAGAAGTTCACATGTGCTCTGATTCAACCAGTATTTCAGCATGCAGCTACTTAAGCGCATGTCCTGTTAAGTTCTTACCTAAGCACCTTGGAGACGCTCTCCTATGTCCTGGAGGCTTTGTGATTTCAGAATTACTTTTAGTTGGGAGCCAGGATAGGTTCTAAAAGATCTATTTCACATAAAATTGAACAAGGAGAATTCAGTCTAGTTGGTACAAGTCTACTAAGAGGAAGGAACAATCCAGGCTGTCTTTTACATTAAGCCTCATGAATTCTGGTTTGTTCTTACTTTGTTTTTCTTTTTTTTCCTCCTTCCTTCCTTCCTTTCCTTTTTTAAAATTTTTTTTTGTAGCAAGGTTTTTGCTATAGGGTGCGGGCACTCGCTGGAGAGACAGAGAGAAACAGAGACAAAAAGTGAGAAATTACTCCCCAAGGGGATGGCCACGCCACAACCCCTTCTCCATTCTCCTCTCAGGATTTTGGCCATGCACGCTCGCACACACACACACGCGCGGCCTGAGTTTTAAGCCACCTGGTCCGGTACTCAAACTGCAGTTGACTATGTGAAGTCAAGCGATGTAACTATTATGCCATCTGCTGATCCCTGTTCTTACTATCTTGGATTGCTTCATGAATGTACTTGAGCAGAGTGGTATTTACTTCTCATTCATTTAGAGTACAAGTCAAATACGTACCACAGGAACTAGCTGAGAGACTAAAGTGTTTTGAATAAACAGGTACTTGCCAAAATATTCTCTCTTCCTCCATAAACTTACGGAGTTGTATAACAAAATAGACTTCATGTGAATAAGTCTTCAATAGATGTTAGAATTGTTATATTCTTTTTTTTTTAATTCATTCATTTATTTAAATTTAATCAGAGAGAGAGAGAGAGAGAAACCAAGCCACTAGGACTGGGACTCGAACCGTGGTCGGCCATGTGGGAGTGTCCAGTGGCTTAACCACCACCGCCACCTGCTGGTCCCTAGAATTGTTATATTCTGATACGCGTGTTTTGAGACTAAGATTATACTTCTTCTGGGTCTGAAATTGACCCACTTCTGAAAGGATGGATATCCAGTGTCAATCATTTTAGGACAAGGCTGATCTTCAGATGGAAAACAAGAAACCAAAGCCTGGAGGATACTTGACTCTGGCAAAGGAAACACTTTTTTCTGCAGTCCAGACTCTGAAAGACAGCGGATGCATTTTTCACTTGGTTTCTGTCAGTTACAAGTAATGGGGGAAAAAATTGCAAACTGGCTTAAATAATAATAAGGAACATCAGCCCCATAGCCTAGTGGTTAAGAGAGTCAAATCCCACATGGCTCACCATGGTTTGAATCCCAGCTCTACCACCTTGAAAAACATGCTGAGTGTGTGTTCATGAGTGCTCAAAATCCCAAAAGGATAGGGAAATAGAGAATTGGATTGTGGCATGACCATGCCCCATTAGGAAGTGCTTTCTCTCCCTCTCTGGTGAGCACATGCACCCTCTGGCAACTCAATACAGGAGGAGGAGGAAGAGAGGAAGAAAAAAAGAAGAGGAAGAAGAGGAGGAAATGCGTCTTGAAGCTTTTCTCCACTTTGTGAATTCTTTCCTTCTTTGTTTTTATTTTTAGGATTTTGCCATAGGGCCTGTGCACTCACCAGAGAGAGACAGAAAGAGGGAAAGAATCACTCCCCAGGATGGATGGCCATGCAGCAATTCCTTCTCCATTCTCCTCTTGGGATTTTGGGCACACATGCACACACACTCAGTTTATATTTTTCAAGCCACCAAGTCCAGGACTCGAACCATGATCAACCATGTGGGAGTCCAGCCAGGCCTTAACCACTGTGCCACCTACTGGCCCCAGAGGTATGTGAATTCTTGTTATGTAAGGCTACTATTCAGTTTCTTTCTAGCATTATTTGTTGTAGGAAATGTTGAGCAACATGGGGGATCAGACACCGGTGCAGCAGCACAACCCAATGTTCTACAAGGCTGACCCACGCTGGAAGATTCAAGGGCTGACTAGAGCTGAAGGTAGGTCACGGTGTAAAACACGATTGGTGGTGCTGTTTCCCTGTCTCTTCCTCTCTCTCTCTGTCTCTCTCACTCATGGAAGAAATAAATAGAGAGAAAGAAATGCCTGGAATTCTAACCAAGTTTGTTTATTCGAGAAATTTGTACATAATTAGTACCTGTTGCTACAGATGTAAAAGTGTCTAAATTTAAATTCTTACAACACTGGCACTCTTTTTTTTTTTTTTGAGAGGTTTTTGCTATAGGGCATGTGCGCTCGCCAGAAAGACAGCGAGAGACAGAGAGACAGAAAAATCACCTCCACCCTGGGAGGATGGCCACACCACAATCCCTTTTCCTTCATTCTCCTCTCAGGATCTTGGGCATGCATGCACATGTGCCCGGCCTGAGTTTAAGCCAAAGGGTCCGGGACTCACACTGTGTACATGGGAGTCCAGAGACATAGCCATTGCACGAACTGCTGGTCCCTTAAGCTCTCAATTTAACAAAAAATAATAGTTTTTAATTTGGTCTCCTCCATTCTCCTCTCGGGATCTTGCGCACGCACGCACATGTGCCCGGCCTGAGTTTTAAGCCACCAGGTCTGGGACGCGAACTGTGGTCGACTACATGGAAGTCCAGCGACATAGCCATTATGCTAACTGCTGGTCCCTGCTGGCACTCATTTTTATGCTTAACATAATTTAAAACAGCTCTCTTATTGTTTATGCTTCCAGAGATATGTCTTGCCTATAGAAAAGTAACAATCAACCTACCACATTTAGGAACATTCACTTTTTTTTTTAAGTTTTTCCAGAGGGCATGTGCACTTGCAGGAGAGAGAGTGAGAAAGCAACCCCCATAGAGAATGGTCATGCTGGGAACCAGCAGGTGGTGTGGTGATTAAGGCACTGGACACTCCCACATGGCTGACCATGATTCGAGTCCTGGACCTGGTAGCTTCTCTTACATTTCTCCCCTCCTTTTGGTAATTTGGGCATGCATATACACACACACGTGGCATGTTTCACAAGCCACCAATCTGACACTTGAACCATGCAGTGGGCCATGTGGGATCCGGCCACCTCAAGCACCACACCACATTCTGGCCCACACTTCTTTTTTTTTTTTAAACAGCTTTTCACATTCCATAAAACGTATTCATTTGGGCCGGCAAGTGGCGTGGTGATTAAAGGCACTGCATTCCCACATGGCTGATGAAGTTCAAGTCCTGGACCTGGTGACTTGCTTTCTCACTTTCTTTCGCTCTTTTGCTCTCTCTCCCTCCCTCCCTCCCTCTCCCACTGTCCATCTCTGATCAAACTGAAATAAACAAATAAATAAATAAAGTTAAATAAAATAATTTTTAAAATTTTAAATGTATTTCTTTAAAATCTACAATTCAATGGTTCTTGGCATGTTCACCACAATTAATTTTAGTACATTTTTATCATCCCCGAAAGAAACCGGGTACTCATTAGCAGTCACCCCCCCACCAATTTCCTCCCAAGCCCTACAACCCCAGGCAAACACTAATCTACTTTTTAGCTCTATAGATTTACCATATTCTAGACGTTTCTTATAAACAGAATCATATCAATGATATTCAGTCACTGGCTTCTACTTTTTTTTTTTTAACAATTATTTTATTTAACTTCATTTATTCATTTATTTATTTATTTTAATTTGACCAGTGAGGGGCAGAGCAAGAGAGGAAGAGAGAGAGAGGAAAAGCAAGAAAGCAAGTGGCCAGGTCCAGGATTCGAACCATAGTAGGGCATGTGGGAGTCCAGCACCTTTAACCACCACATTACCTGCCACCCCCCCCTTTTTAAAAACAATTATTTATTTAACTTCATTTATTTATTTATTCATTCTACATTTTCTTTTAAAGCCCTCTACTAACTGAAAGCATAACAAAGAGGAGTCAGTAAATTCATGAATTTGAAACTAGCAAGATCAGCTTTGAAATCAAGATTCCTTGGCCAGCCCTGTCGGTTGGTAGTTAAGGGAGCTGGATCACACATAGCTGACTACAGTTCAAATCCTGACCTTGGCAGCTTGAAAAACACACAGGGTACATGTACACATTCTCAAAATCCCAACAGGATGGAGAAATGGTGGAGAAGGGATTGTGGGTGTGACCACACCCTCCTAGAGAGTGTACTTTCCCTCTTTGCCTCTTTCTCTGTCTCTCTGATTCTCTCTGGCAAGGGAACATGTCCTTTGGCAAATTAACAACAACAAAAAGGATCTTTAAGAGAAGACTTATGGGGACCAGCAGTTAGCATAATGGCTATGTTGCTGGACTCCCATGTAGTCAACCGTGGTTCGAGTCCCGGACCCAGTGGCTTAAAACTCATGCAGGGCGTGTGTGCGTGCGTGCTCAAGATCCTGAGAGGAGAATGAGGGAGAAGGGACTGTGGCATGGCCATCCCCCCTGGGGTGTGATTTCTTGCTTTTTTTTTTTTTTTGAGCTTTTAACTGTAGGGCAGGGAGAAAGACAGAGAGAGAGACATAGAGACAGAAAGCGAGAAATCACCCCCCAGGGGGGATGGTCACGCTGCAATCCCTTCTCCTCCATTCTCCTCTCGGGATCTTGGGCACGCATGCACACGCACCCGGCGTGAGTTTTAAGCCACCGGGTCCGGGACACGAACCGCGGTCAACTACGTGGGAGTCCAGCGACATAGCCATTATGCTAACTGCTGGTTCCCTGATTTCTTGCTTTTTATCTCTCCCTCTGGTGAACACATACGCCCTATAGCCCTGATTTTTCTTTCTTTTTTTTTTCTCTATAGCCCTGTTTTTACATAAATGGACAGTGTCTTAGCAACATATGCTGTTGGGCTAAGCCTTAAATCTTTTTGATTAGGAGCTAGCAGGTGGCATAGTGGAAAGGTGCTGGATCCCACTTGGCCAACTCCACGGTTTGAGTGCTGGCATGAAATCTGGTTGGATTCCCAGTCCAACCTAAAGGATGGGAGCAGTGGTGCTCATAACCTGTTACTCAGGAAGGCTGAGTCAGGAGGATCATGATATGGTAAGATCCTGTCTTAAAAAAGGAAACAAAGAAACAAAAACAGTGTATTGGGCTGTCTGTGTAGTACCATGGTGAAGCACTGCACAAAGGGAGTTGGATCCCACATAGCAGACAGGTTTAAATCCTGGCCTGGTGACTTGCAAGACAATCTGAACATGTGTGTGCAGGCCCAGGATCCTGATGGGATGGAGAATGGAGGAATAAAGAACTAAGAGTGGGACCAGCAGGTGGTGTGGTGGTTAAAGGCGCTGGACTCCCACATGGTGGACTGGTCCCACATTGAGTCCCGGACCTGGTGGCTTCTGTTTTCTTTCTCTCTCTCTCTCTCTCTCTCACACACACACACCCACACACACACACCCCCACACACAGACATTATGGGGGACTTCATGGTCAAATTAAAAAAAAAAAGAGAAAGAAAATAATTCTTTAAAAAAAAAAAAAACTAAGAGTGACCAGGCTCTACTGGGGGGATGCTCTCTCATGTGTGCACACATACCCTCTGGCATTAAACAAAACTTATTTACACAGTTAAAAATACAATTATTATTATTATTATTAATTGCTTAAAGAATAATTGACTATAAAATAATCATTAAAATAACTTTATTAATATAAACAACATTTATAAACACAAAGTGCACTGTGCTGAAATTAAGAATTTTCTGGGCCTTTCCATTGTCCAATATTGATAATGGCTTCCTTCATATAGGTTGTTGGAATACCTTTTACATCTAATTCTTATTTTTAACAAAATTCACAAAATTATAGTCTTCTAAAATGCCTTGAAACTACAGATATATCTCTTATTATAAATCTTTTAAAAAGAGTATCATTTATTTGACTTTATTTATCATTATTACTATTTTTTAAAATTTGATCAGAGAGACCCAGAGAGAGAAAGAGAGAGGCAAAGTGAGAAAGCAATCCACCAGGTCCAGGACTTGAACTGCTGTCAGCCATGTGGGAGTCCACCACCTCAACCACCACACCAGCTGCTGACCCGTCTTATTATAAATCTTATTACATACTGTTCATACAGTAGTATACTGTAGATAAAATTGTAGAAGCCAAATGATAACTCATTCATAGAATAATGCACTGGGACCAGCAGATGGCGTAATGGTTACATTGCTGAACTCCCATGAGTTGACTATGGTTCTAGTCCCAGACCTGGCAGCTTAAACTCATGCCAGGTGTGTGTGCATGTGTGCCCAAAATCCTGAGAGTAGAATGGAGAAGACAGGATTGGAGCATGGCCATCTCCCCCTGAGGGGGGGGGGTGCTTTATTTTCTGTCTCTGTCTCCCCAGCGAGCACATGTGCCCTACAGCAAAAATCTCTAAAAAAAAAATATAATAACCACACATTATTTTAATTAATGCCCCATCATCTAAACATAATTTCACATTTTCTTTTGAAGATGTACTTTTATTTGCTGCCTTAACTATCATGCACCTTACTATGTAACTTATTCCTCCAAAATGCCACACTTCTGAATCACATCTAAATCACAGTGCTCTGAAGAAGATAACAGACCAGATCCTTTTGACCACTCTCCACAACCAACAAGTTGCCAAATTCTGTGGTCAAAGTAATTATCCAAACTGAAAATGCCAGATTTTCTGAGTCAGTGGGATTTCGTGTTTTTTTTTTTTTTTTTTCCACTCAGTGCCCCTTCAGAGAAGAGGCCCTTATAAAAAGAGGGGTAACTGGTAAATGAATTTCCTTAACATTTCTAGGGCCAGCCGGTGGTATGGTGCTTAAGGCAGCTGGATCCCACGTGAACAATTGCAATTTCAGTTCCAGATCTGGCAGCTTGAAAACACACTAGCTTGGGATCAGCAGATGGCATATTGCTTATGTCACTGCACTCCCACATAGTTAACCAAGGTTCAAGTCCTGGACTCAGAGACTTAAAATTCTCGCCAGATGCATGTGTGTGCATGCCCAAGAAGAGAATTGAGGAGAAGGAATCGGCCATCTACCCTAGAGAGCGATTTCTTGCTCTCTTGTCTCTCTGGCAAGCACATGTTTTTGCTCTTGCAAGCAAAAATCTCTCAGAAAGAAAGAAAAGAAGGAAGGGAGGGAGGGAGGGAGGGAAGAAGGAAGGAAGGAAGGAAGGAAGGAAGGAAGGAAGGAAGGAAGGAGCACCAGCTCCTTTTGCATGTGTACCCAAAATCTCAAGAGAATGAAGAAGGGATTGCAGTATGGATATTCCTCTTGGTGGGAGGGTGATTTCATCTCCCACTCTCTCTCTGGAGAGCATATGTGCCCTATAGCAAAAACTAAACAAAAACAAAAAACGATTTCTACCTATATACAGTGTGTCCCAAAAGTCTTTTTAACCATTTTGAGCTTTAAATAAGCTTGGGAGTATAAAATGTGGCAAGCCTGCAGAAAACCTACATTAGCTGGAGGTTTAGTTGGTTAAATATCATTACTCTTCTTCAGTTTTGTGACTCTAGATGATGCGCTTTTAGATTCTGTTGAAGTGCCTGTGCTTGAAAATTGCACACAGTAACTGCTTTTAAGTTAGAACCTGAAACTGCACTAAGACTTTTGGAATACCCTGTGATTTGTGTGATTCCCAAAGCTGAGTTCCAATCCTGGCATTTTTAAACTAATGATTGAGATTTGAACTCTGAAATGGATTAGTGTTTTGTTTTTGTTTTCATTTTGCCAGAGGATGCATGTGCTCACGAGATAGAGAGAGAGAGAGAGAGAGATAGAGAGAGAGAGAGAGAGAGGGTTGAGAGGAGGGGTGTGAAAAAGCACTCTATATGGGGAGTGGTCATGCCACAATTCCTTCTTCTCTGTTTCCCTCTTCTTTCAGGATTCTGGGCACACACACACACACACACACACACACACACATGCCCCTGGTGTGTTTTTCAAGCCAGCAAATCTGAGACTCAAACTGTGCAGTCGGCCATATGGGATCCAGCTGCCTTCATCACTATACCATGGGCTGGCCCTAAGTAGTTTTCTTCAGAGATAAGTTCTCCTTTCTTACCATATCCTCAGAGGAAGGCTGATTGAAAATTTCTCTGACTCAGTGTCTTATAGCATTTTTGCTTACACATCACTGGAGATGTGATTAGTTTTTTTTTTTTTTTTTTTAGATGTGATTAGTTTTGTGAAAAGAATAAAGATATGCGATTCGCAATTTCTTGAGTTACAGTAATAAATCTCAGCCTCTGTGTCTGAGGTCAGTGCAACTAAAGATGATTGGGGCAGGACTATGACAGTGGACACCAGAGCAGTCATATTTTAATAAATCTCCACAGATTCACCCAGTTTAAAAAGCTGGTCTTGACTCTAGGTGTTACCTCTCCTTCTCCTTGATCACTGCTCTTTGGGTTTTTATCTGCAACATCTTCTGTTTTCATATGGGCCTCATATATTTTCTGGACTCTGATCATTTCTTTCTGTGCATCAAAATGGACTTTTTGCCTGGCCAAGATGGGAACAATTAAATTAAAATCATTGATTCGCTTGTTTAGTTTTCTGATATTTTCTTGAAATTGCTCACAAACTTGGTTCCACTGTTTCTGCTCAGTCAGTGTCATCGGATTCCCAAGTTTTTTCCTAGACACTAAAATGGCCTCTCTGAGTTGCTCGATAGTATCCTTTATTTCCTTTTGCATTAAGATCCATTCTGGTTGATAGCCATTATCTATCAATATTCTGTTCAGGTTGTGAGTCATGGGATCAATATACGAGCAGTCAGAAAACTTGTTCAGAGGTTTTCCTTTCCCACTGAGATTGTCAAAGTCTCCTTTTGCCATTGACTCCTGAATAAGGTCCTCCACCAAACGTTCTATTGCTTTAGTGATCTTCTGTTCTTTGCTCTGTCTTACATCTTTAACCGTTAAACTATCAGCAAAATACTGGCTGTGGAGTTTCTGCTTTTGATATTCCATCACTTGTTCAGTTGCACGGTCTGCCCGAAATTGCCTATATTGCTTCTCTCGTTGACTTGGCGTCCCAAAACCAATACCTTCAAAACTTAAATAATGCCGGTGTTGGGGTGTTTTATATTCGAACTTTTCTTCTTCTTCTTCTCCTTCATCAATTTTATTCTGTCTGCTATTTGTTTGTTCTGTCACATGGGAAAGCACCGTCCTGTAGGCTTCTTCTATCCTTATAAATGTTGCAGAATCAGCAGTACTAGAGCCACTGTCTGGATGGTACTGCTTGGCAAGCTTACGAAAAGATTCCCTGACATCGTCTGCACAGCACCCTTCATCCAGATTCAGCAGCCTATAATATTCTCGGATCTTCTTTTTGGATTTATGAGTAGACATCATTCTATTTTTAATGATACCAATATATGGAAGCATTGTCAGATGACTGGAAATTATTGAAGGATTTATCAGATGAGATTTTAAGATGTGAGCCATCATCATGTACCTGGTGTTCATTATTGTACCCAGAGTGCTTCCCAGCAATGATCTATAAAACAGAAACAAATACAGGTTGAACAAAGTTTTATGATCAGTAAAGTTTTCTTTTCTGCAATAAGGTAGATAGGGTATGAAACCATAAGTACAATAAAAGGCAGTTTGTTTTTTTTTAAAGGGGCTTTTGCATTAAGCCGTGTGTGCTTGCCTAAGAGAGAAAGAGACGACACAGTGTGAAGGAAAGTGAGAAATCACCCTCTGGGGGATGGCTACACTGCAATCTCTTCTCCATTCTCTTCCCAGGATCTTGGGCATGCATGCACATGCACCCAGTGTGAGTTTTAAGCCACAGGGTCCAGGACTTGAACCACCATTGGCCATGTGGGAGTCCAGTGACGTAACCGCTATGCTATATGCTGGTCCTGGTTCTTCCTTTTTTTTTTTTTACATTTAATTTATTATCATTATTTAACAAAATTTTTATAGGGCACATATCCTTATGAGAGAGAGAGAGAGAGAGAGAGAGAGAAAGTGAGACGGCAAGCTCCAGGTCTAGGACTCAAACCACAGTCATGTGGGTTGAGTCCTCAACCCACCATGCCACCTGGTGGCCCCAAGTCAGTTCTTTCTAATATATCTACCAAAATTCTTTAAAATTTTTTTTATCCTTTTTTTAATTAAAAATTTGTTTTGTTGGGACCAGCAGTTAGCGTAATGGCTATGTTGCTGGACTCCCATGTAGTTGACCGCAGTTCGAGTCCCGGACCTGGTGGTTTAAACTCATGCCAGGCGCGTGTGCGTGCGTGCCCAAGATCCCAAGAGGAGAAAGGAGGAGAAGGGATTGCAGTGTGGTCATCCTCCCTGGGGGGTGATTTCTCGCTTTCTGTCTGTCTGTCTCTCTCTATCTTTCTGGTGAGTGCATGCGCCCTATAGCAAAAACCTCTCCAAAAAAAATTATGTTTTTGTTTAACTTTATTTATTTTAATTTGACAGAGTAAGGAGCAGAGTGACTGAGAGAAAGAGAGATTGAGAGAAGCCAGGTCTGGGACTCAAACCATGATCAGCCATGTGGGAGTCCAGCACCCTTAACCACCACACCACCTGCCAGCCCGAACACTAATATAGTATGATATAATCTGGATTCTACTGCTCACTAACCACAGAATTTTAGAGTCCGAAAGTTCTTTGAGATCATTTAGTCCAATCTTCTCATTTTATGAGAAAATGTAGGTTATAGAAGGTTAAGCAATAACCTTAAGAAGGTATAAGTAAGATGGAGAGGGTTGAGCAAAATACGGACACTTGTTGGGACCAGCAGATGGTGTAATGATTGTATCACTGGACTCCCGCAAGATTGACCATAGTGTGAGTCCTAACCCGGTGGCTTGAAACTCACGCTGGTGCATGTATGTGCTTGCCCAAAATGCCAAGAGGAGAATGGAGAAGGGATTGCGGCATGGCCATCCCGCCAGGAGGTGATTTCTCGCTTTCTTTCTCTCTATCCAGTGAGTACACACGCCCTATACCAAAAAAACTCTTATGTGTGTATACATAATGCTTATTGTCTGCATTCCCATACATTATAAATTTCATTGGCACCATTTCTTCATGTCTTCATGTATCCTGGTTTTCATGATTCAAGGAATCTTCTCCAGACAACTTGCTCAAGTGAAATAGTGTAGCAGGATATCCAACCAGAGATAGGACACGGAGGCTTTTTGTAGGAAAACAGCAATTAGTGCTGGCACTGGCTTGGCGGATTGGTATCTAAAGGCTGAGCCTCCAGTTTGGAGGGCTCATCCTTACATTCACTTTAGCCCCTTAGTCTGCCCTATATGGTTATGCACTCTTTAGACACTTTGGATTGGGTAACGGTATGTGATAAGGGTGCTGCGCGTTATGCTGGTATGCACTGGGCTTTCAGAAGCAGGCGTAGGTGAAGTTACACAGTTGCTATAGAAACGGTTACAAGGTTACTACAGGTTACACATGCTGCTTAAGTCCTAAGGATGCCCATTATCTTTCTTTGTTTTGGAAGGCCCCCCTACTACAACAGAATGTTAGGACATACGTGCCCGGTCCGATACCACGTGAATAGAATCAAATGCCCGTAAGACAGAGCTCAAGGTCGTTAGGAAAGAGGAGAAACCAAGATAAAAGGTGAGCCCTTCCAATAAGCTCGCCAATTTAAAAACGGATGGTCCAGTACAGAGAGAGACTTGGCAATGGCAACGAAACACGGCCAAGAGTCTGAGGGGAAGTGCACTTTTTATACGTAGCTTCTGGGAACCCCCTATTTTCTGGACAGTGAGGGTCAACGGCTCTTAGAGCTGAGATGTGGCGGTTACCCCGGCTGCCA
>NW_006159894.1:1310662-1318828 GCF_000334495.1 Tupaia belangeri chinensis
TCAACGGCTCGGAGAGTGGAGAGGGGGGGTCCCCCGCGCCTGCCACTGCGAGGAACAGTGCCGCCCCGCGACACGCCCCACTCCGCCCCCCACTCACCTTCACTCACAGCCTCGGGGAAAGGACTCCGCGGCGCTCGCCTCCATGCTGCCGCTCTGCGCATGCGTGCGCGGCCTGTCCTCCAGTCTCCTGGCCTCGGCCGGAGTCCCCTCTGGGTTACACCATCTGCGGTTGCGCACTGAGGGGACCCCCCAAGGGGTGCAGAGTGCAGAATCGTACCTGAGCGGGACAGATGACCCGTTTACCGGGGAGAGACTGATATCTTCCCTTCCGGCGAACACAGGCTGTGCCAAGAACACACAGGCAGTACGGCCAGGAGCCCTGTCCCACCCCTGTGGCCAGCGCCACCCTCACCCCACTCCGCGCAGGGGTGGTTCGGCCGATGGGGACTGTGGGAGGTGTAGTTCGTCCGGAGGGATGTGCGCGTGCCAACGCAGAGAGGGCCTTTGAGCATCCAGATCACGCCGAGGCCGCCGCTGAGCAGCAGTGCTTGGGACTCTTGTCGTTGTGGTTCGGACAGTGATGGCTCTTGGTAACGTGTTTGGGGCGAGGGAGTCCAAATCGTTTCCCGGGGCGGGATCTGAACAGCCCCTTCTGGGCTGTTTACGTACGGCAGCGCAGGCGCAGATCCTGCAGTGGACGGCGGAGGTCACCAAGCTGCGTATCGCTAACCCGGACTTGAAGCCTGCTTTTCCTTGGTTCGGCATGTACGGGTGAGCAGCTCGGCTGGTCAGGCGTTGATAGGTGCTGGGGACGGAACAGACGACCCAACAAAATAGGGGTCTTGACGGCCTCGAGTTCAGCTACTGACGTGGAGGAAGCAAGTTACGAAGTGAGAAAGCAAGCCACGTCGGGGACTCTAACTGTGGTTGGCCATGTGGGAACATTCAGCGCCCTAACCACCGTGCCACTTTGCTGGTCCCAATAAGTAATTTTTTTTTTTTTTTTTTTTTTTTAAAGAAGAAGCGGGATTCCACATGTGACTTAAGTTCAAGTCCCCAGTCTAGTCAGCCCAAAATACTCGCAGCAACTGGAGTGGCCGGGATCTGGTGGGCTGGAGGACTGGAAAAAGAGGATTGTGTCCAGACCCTGTGGAGGGTGGTAATCTCTATCTCTCTCACATGCTAGTGCACATGCTCTATCATGAACTAAAAGAAAAAAGTCACCACAGCCACCCCAACCTTCAGTAGCCACCACCCTGATCACTAAGCAGCCGTCAGTATCAAAACAATACTATCCACCGGCAAAAAGATGATGACTAGGGACAGCAGGTGGTGTGGTGGTTAAGGGGCTGGATCCCATGTGGCCTAAAAGACAGTTTGAATCCTGGATCCAGTGGCTTGAAAATCACATCAGTGTGCACACGTGTGTGTGTGTTCAAAATACTGAGAAGGAACTGGCATTGTGGCATGGCCTTCTCCCAGGGTGTGTGTGTGATTTCTCAACTTTCTCTCTCTGGTGAGTACACATACCCTATGGAAAAAAAAATCTAAAAAAAATCAATATACTTTTCCTTCTGAGTGCCATCTCAGTTTCTTTTTCACACTATTCAAGGTGGAGTTTCACAAAGAGAGTTACCAGATTTAACAAAGAGAATGGTAGATTTACTAAGGAATACTCTAAAATAAGGGGTGGGGGTGTTGGGAAAGATACTGTAGAAAAGAGAAGAATCACACACATTGGGGATTTTGCTTTCTCCCACTTCAAGGTAGTGCAGAGAGGAATAGGATTTGTAGAAACTTGACTATTGGTAAGCTGCCCTCCCCCAGGCTGTCTAATTTTCATTTCTAGCTTTATTATTACTATTACTGTTTCCAGAGAATATATGCACTTGTCAGAGAGAGACAGAGAGGGAGAAAGCATCGCCCAATGGTGTGTAGGCATGTCACAATCCCTTCTCCATATTGCCAACATGTCAGGATTTGGGGTGTGTACACACATGTGCCTGAAATGTTTTTCAAATTGCCAGAGCTGGCATTTGAATTGTAGAAGGTTATGTGGGATCTGGTTGCTTTAATCACTAGACTAGGAGGCCAGCCCTCATTTCTAGCTTTGAAGTGAATTACTGATACTTGAATTATTTGTATTTTACTGGTACTGACCTGCAGCACTTTCCGTTCCTTAAAATTATTAATAATGTTTATGAGTTCCTCTAATGGCAGGTGACTGACTAGTGGGGAAAACAAACGCACAGCAGCTGCCTGGGAATCCATTTCAAGTTGTTTCCAACCCCTGTTCCATTCACCCAGTTTATTTATTGGAATCACGCCTCTGCAGCACAACTGCCCTTTGCCTTCCTCACTCTTCAAAGTGTTTTGTTAAGTGGAAAAGACAGGGATGTGGAGAGTTTGCCTTCTTTTTGTCACTGCTCACTAATCACAAAGGAATTTAGGAACATAATTCTAAATCCATTAGCCCTGCCAGTGTGCTATTTGCTAGAGAACCATCCAAGATGCCATAGCAGAGAGAATTGGTTTTAAGCTAAATCTAATCCCCAAACAGCTTTGTAATGAGATGCAGGGTACATCAAAAATCCCACCACCCAAGAACTGCCCCTAAATGACCCCTTTACTTTAGAGCTTGTTCAGAGGGACCTTGAGCTCTGGGTGAGATAATTTTGGATCATACATTCCATGGTTGCCTCTATAGGAGAGCACAGAAATCGAGCACATATGCCCAATTTGTCACCCAAGTGCCTTTTTGAAGAACCCTAAATAACATTTATTATTATGGGCCAGCTGGTATTGTGGTGGTTAAGGTGGCTGAATCCCACATGGCTGACTGTACAGAATCCTGGGCTGGCCACTTGAAAAACACACTGGGCAAGTGTACATGCGTGCCCAAAATCCTGAAAGGAGACTGGAGAAGGGATTATGGTGTAGTCATCCACTATGGGGCACGGGGGTTATTTCTCACTTTCACATTCTCTTTCTCTCTGGTGTGCAAGCACATGCTCCCTATAGCAAAACTGAAACAAAACAAAACAAAACAAAAAGGCTAGCGACAGATTTTTTTTTTTTTAACAAAACAGAGCAACTCTTTTTATTTATTTACAGTCAATCATTGTATGTCAATACAGTATATAAAATGAGATTTTCCATCCAGTATACAGTGTATATTGGCTCAATCAAGGATATTACCGTACCTGTTATCATCAACAAAGAGTTTTCTATTTCTTGTTTCTTGTATATTTTGCTTTCTTTCCCCACCTTGATTCCCTACCTCTCACCCTCTGCCAATTCCTTCCCTTCTCCCACACTGTCTCTGGTATGTACAGTAGTTTCCCATGCCATTTTTTTCACATTTCATTGATTCACTAAAGATCTTAATTAATTTAATTTAAATTAAAGCAAGCACAACTGATATGTACATATTTATGAATGCATATCTGACTTTAGGCATAAACCTCAGTGAGTAAAGTGAAGACACTATAAACTAGTACCTCGTTGGGGCTATATAGCTTACTGTAGTCATTAAATGGATATTTATAGGTAATTTTTAATGTATTTTTTATTTCAAAAACAAGTTTTAGTTTTACTATATTAAAATAAAAAAATTTTAACAGAAATTTGCTTAAAACTTAAAGCCAGGCCAGGGCCGGCAGGTGGTGTGGTGGTTAAAGGCACTGGATTCCCACATGGCTGACCAATGGTTTGAGTTCCCAGACCTGGTGGCCTGCTTTCTCACTTTCCCTTTCTCTCTCTGTCTCTCTCTGATTAAATTTAAAAAAAAAGTATAACAATGAGTGTAATTAAATAAATAATTCTTAAAAAAAACCCCACCTTCTCACTTTCCCTTTCTCTCTCTGGTCAAATTAAAATAAATGAATGAATAAATAAAATTAAATAAATTATTCATTAAAAAAAAAAAAACTTAAAGCCAGGGAGAAGGTTAGGATTCAGTTCAAACAGTAGGTAGATGAACCTATCAACAGTTCAAGAGAAGACAAAAATCCTTAAATATGGAAATCAAAGCATCGAAGGAAATCAGTAATGTTTTAGCCTAAAGTCAAAAAATTCTATTTCACTAGTTCAGACTCACGTAATTAATCTCTCTTCTATTGCATCTGTGTTGTTACTGTGGTCTGATTTTAATGAATCACTTCAAAAGCAGGGGCCCATGAATTTGAGCCATCTATCTCTGTCTCTCTTCATGGAATAGATTATCAGTGCCTTTACTTAGTTTCTTCACCTTCTGGGATACCGATGATCCAGATGTTTGGCATTTAATGGTATGTAGTATTACTTGTATGTTATTCTAATATTTGGGGGGTTATTTTCTCAGGCTTTTTGGTGAATTTTTCTAGGTCGAAGATTCTATCTTCTACGCCTGAGATTCGATCTTCTGCATGATCTAATCTGCTTTTGATACTTTCAACGGAAGTTTTGATTTCCTGAATTACAGCCTTGATTTCTAACGATTCCGTTTGATTCTTTTTTATGATGTGTATCTCATCTTTCAGATTGTGCAAGAAATTCCTCACCTCCTGGAACTCAGTATCTCTTTTCTCCTGCATCTTCTGGAGTTTGTTTCTATTCTCTTGCATTTCTGTTAGCTTTGTCACTATGAATTTTTAAAAATAATTATTTGATTTTATTTATTCATTCATTTATTTTAATTTGACCAGACAGAGACAGAGGGAGAGAGAAAGCAAGAAAGCAAGTCACCAGGTACAGGACGTGAACTGTGGTCAGCCATATGGGAATGCCCAGTGCCTTTAACCACCATGCCACCTGCTGGTCCCACTATGAATATTTTAAATTCTTTATCTGACATTTTCATGAGTTCTCTTGTATTCTTTGCGGAGGAAGAGGAGTTATTCTTTTCTATTATAGATATTTTCTTTGTTTCTCATATTTCTTGTGCCTCTGCAGTGGTTTCCAGTCATCTGATAGATTATAGGTTTTTTCCCTATTTTTTGGAGTTAAATCTGAGCAAACAGAGGAATGCAGAAGGAGGTGACCTGCAGTCTGTCTTTGGTGGTTGAAATCCCTGAATGGGGCTGCTCAGAACTCAAATATAGATGGCTGCTGATTGGCTTATCCTGACTCCTGGCTAGAATGGGGAGGAGGAGGGTGAAGTCTGAGCAGAGGGTCTTTGGTGTTTGAAAAAAAAATCCACTAGTGACAGATCTATAGTCTGTCTAGGGGATTGGGAAAAGTTGACCCATATGGTACGGGTTCAGGTTTGTGTCTAGAGACCTCCCAGAATACGTCGGCGCACTCAATACCAAACATCTGAGGCTGGCTGAAGCTGGAGTATACTGTGGTGTGAAGACCCTGTTGAGGTGTTGTCTCTTGTCTCTATCTTTTATAGAAGAAATAAACTTGGGACCAGCAGTTGGCATAATGGCTATGTTGCTGGACTCCCATATAGTCGACTGTGGTTTGAGTCCCGGACCTGGTGGCTTAAACTCACGCTGGGCGCGTGTGCATGTGTGCCCAAGATCCTGAGAGGAGAATGGCAGTAAAGAGATTGTAGTGTGACCACCTCCCTAGGGGGGGATCTCTTGCTTTCTGTCTTTCTGGCAAACACACACACCCTATAGCAAAAACCTCTCTTAAAAAAAAAACTTAAAAGGCAAAACATGGACCAGCAGGTGGCATGAAGGTTAAGGCACTGGATCCTAGATGGCCGGCTGTGTAGTTCAAGTCCTAGACCTGGAGGCTTGAGAATTATGCATGTGCCTGTGTACCCCAAATCTTGAGAGGAGACTAGAGGAGAAGAGGTCATAGTGTGGCCATCCCCTACAGGGGAGTAATTTCTATTGCCCCCCCCTCTGGTGAGTGCACATATTATATAGGCAAAAAAACTACAACAACAAAACAAAAATGAAAAACAAAGACCAGTGTGCAGCAATAGATCTATGACTGATTTTGAGGTGGGGATGAACATAAACAGAAATTTGAGGTGTACGTTTTGTAACTCCACTGTAATATAAAAATACCTGTGACTTATTGGGACCAGCAGATGGCATAGTGGTTACATTGCTGGACTCCCACATGGCTGACTGTGGTTTGAGTCCCAGACCTGGCAGCTTGAAACTCATGCTGGGTGCGTTTGTGTGAGTGCCCAAAATCCCAGAGGAGACTGGAGAAGGGATTGTGGTGTGGTGATCCCTTCTGGACGTTGATTTCTCGCTTTCTGTCTGTCTCTTGGGTGAACATACACACCCTATAGCAAGGACGTGTGGCCACAGAACAAACCTTTACCTGAAATATATCCTAAGACACCTTCATCAGAAGCACACTATGAGATAGGCAGTACTTAGAGGCCCCCTAGGAAGTGTAGTTATTTAACTGAAAAGTACCTGACTTGGCCTATTTAGACTCCTGGAGCTCTCCCAAGCTGCAGACCTATAAAGTCTATTGACATCTTCACTAAAGGTATCTCCCGGCACCCTTATTTGCTGGCCTTAATTGAGAATTTTTAAAACTTTATTTTTTCTGTGTGAGAGAACTACAGAGAGAAACGGCACTCCCTTGACACCACCATCCACACCAGCTAGCCCTAGATCATTATCAAATGAGTCCCTGGCATACTTAGGGAGGTCCCTGGACATGACCCTGGGAACCTTCCAATCTTGCAGAGTCATGGTAGCTGCTATGCCACTGGCCCCATCCCTTAATGTGCTTCTGTATTCTCTGCTCCTTGGTCTTCCCAATGCTAATGGCAGAAAGGAGAGTTCAGTGGCACTCCTGCTGGAAATTAAACTTAAGTTAAATAGCAGCATACTATATTCCACTGTCATGGAATCCATACTTGTTCCTTTTTTTACAGCATCCCCTATGTGGTGGTGACACAATGGGCAGAGAGCAGGCAGTTGGGCACATTTTCATAAATCACTGCCTTCAAGCAGAATACAGCTCATCATGCATGGCAAGCTGACTACCTCATGGACAGGCTGAGTCAATGAATGTAAGACATTGTACATGAAGGAGAAAAACATAATGAAAACCAAAAATCTTTGGAACAAGTCTCTCTCTTGGTCATTTTTTAAAATAATTATTTCAATTTGTGAGAATCCAGTGCCTTAACTACACCACCTGCTGTGCCCACTCCTTTTTTTTTTTTGGAGAGGTTTTTTCGCTATAGTCTACTACAGAGAGACAGAAAACAAGAACTCACCCCCCAGGGGGGATGGCCACACCGCAATCCCTTTTCCATTCTCTTCTCAGGATCTTGGGCATGCACGCACACACGCCCAGCATGAGTTTTCAGCCACCAGGTCCAGGACGCAAACCGCGGTTGACTACATGGGAGTCCAGCGACATAGCCATTACACTAACTGCTGGTCCCACTCCATCCCTTCTTTAATTTTAATGAAAACCTTGGCTTGTATTCAGTTTCTTTTTCGAGAAATTATTTTTTAAAAAATTATTGGGCCATGGTTGCTGGCAAGTAGAATGGAGGTTAAGGATGCTGGACTCCCACATGGCTGTGGTTCGATTCCTGGAACCATAATCAAACTTGAGACAGAAGACTGGGTTCCCATTACTAAAGAGGTTATAAGTCCAATGAGCACATGCATCCAGTAGTGTGTGACAGAGAGGGAGGAAGAAAGCACCCCTGATGGGGAATAGTAACGCCACAATTTCTTCTTTCATTTCTCCATTTTGTTGGGATTTTGAGGAGTCATGCACACACAGCAGTGTTTCTGAAGTCACTGGGTCTGGGACTCACCAGAACAGGTGAGAGCCTGTTCTCTTCCCTTAACTACTAGGCCACAGGGCCAGCCTTGTGTTGTTGGAAAACTCATGGTGTATTTTTTTTTTTAATGCGAAAATGCATCATGACTTTTCCAACAAGTCAATATTATACAGGTATTTATTCCATCATATTAAAGCCTTTGCTGTGGCTAGAAAATGCTTTCAAACCCCAAACATCTTTTTTTTTGAAGAGGTTTTTGCTATAGGGTGCATGCACTTGCCAGAGAGACAGAGACAGAAGGACAGAAAGCGAGAAATCACCCCCTGGGAGATGGCCACGACGCAATCCCTTCTCCTCCGTTCTCCTCTTGGGATCTTGGGCGCGCGCGCACACACACACACACACACACACACACACACGCCCGACATTAGTTTAAGACACCGCGTCTGGGACATGAA
>NW_006159894.1:1318877-1358194 GCF_000334495.1 Tupaia belangeri chinensis
CACAACACACAACAGCTTTTTTTTTTTTTTTTTGTAAAGAGATTTTTATTATAGGGCACATGTGCTTGCCAGAGACAGAAAGCAAGAAATCAAGCCCCAGGGGAGATGGCCATGCCACAGTCCTTTCTCCATTCTCCTTTTGGGATCTTGGGCACATATGAGTCCGGCATGCATTTAAGTCACCAGACCTGGGACTTTTTTTTTTGGAGAGGGTTTTCGCTATAGAGCGCGTGCACTCGCCAGACCGACAGAGAGACATAGAGACAAAAAGCGAGAAATCACCCCCTAAGGGGGATGGTCACGCTGCAATTCCTTCTCCTCCATTCTCCTCTCGGGATCTTGGGCATGCATGCACACACGCCTGGCGTGAGTTTTAAGCCACCCGGTCCAGGACGGGAACTGTGGTCTACTACGTGGGAGTCCAGCAGCATAGCCATTACGCTAACTACTGGTTCCCACCAGACCTGGGGCTTGAACTGTGGTCAACTATGTGGGAGTCCAGTGACATAACCATTATGCCAGTTGCTGGTCTCACTCCAAACAACTTGTAATAGGAACCCAGTCTTCTGTCTCAAGTTTGACTGGGGAGAAGGTAGCCTCCTCTTACCTGGTGATTTCCAAATACAAAATGAGCATGACGATGGCATGAAAATTACCGTGTAGTGTTAGAGCACTGAATTAAGAGCAGACCAGACATGGAGAAATCAGAAGACATGTAGTAGGGGGGTCACTGGTCTATGGTTCCCAGCCCTGTGATGGGGCTGATGAGCCTATTTATTCATCAAATTCTGTTTACTAGGCTCTTGTACAGGACAAACTCCAAGGAATGTGGTTTGCGAGAGGGTGGACTGTCATGATGTCCTTATACTTTGCCTGTAGCTGCTGACCTTTTCATTCCTCGGTCCAATTCTCTAGGTAAAAATGGCTTCCTTACAGATTCACAGTGAGATTTGGGGAGACTTTCCTGGGGATATTCGTTTGGCTTTTAATTGGAATTTAGGACTTTGAACCTGATTCTGGGATCTCTGTGTCTCTCTGATAATGACCCATACATTGCTGTTGATCGTTCCCTAGTACTTCCTCCTGCACTTTCCCTTCTGGGTGTTTAATGGCAGGTGGTGGGTGCTAGAATTTGATTATTCCAAACTCTCTGCTGCTAATAACCTGGATGCAAGAATGCAAACCCCTGTACTGTTTATTTGCCAGGACTCTGGATTGTAAGAGGCCTGAAGTGAAGCTAGAAGAAAAAAAAGAAGGAATAATGTGTAAACCCCCCTAGATTTGGCATCTAAAAAACAAGTGTGGCTTTTTAAAAGAAATAGCCCCCAGGATTTTTTTTTGTGTGTGTGCTAGAGGGTACATGCAAGAAAGTGCACACCCCCCAACAGGTCTGGGTCAGGCTGCAACTCCCATTCCTCCAATTTTCCATCCTGTTGGTATTCTTGGGTGACATGTGTGCCTTGGGGTGCTTTTAGCTGCCAGGGCCAGAACTGGAACCCTGGATAGCCATGTGGGATCCAGTAACCTCTG
This sequence comes from Tupaia belangeri chinensis, assembly GCF_000334495.1. Classification (NCBI taxonomy): domain Eukaryota; kingdom Metazoa; phylum Chordata; class Mammalia; order Scandentia; family Tupaiidae; genus Tupaia; species Tupaia belangeri. The sequence continues at coordinate 1,320,408 of NW_006159894.1, forward strand.
TGCAACATTGAGCTGCTACACTTTGGGGCCAGCCCAGGAAGGTTTATTTTTTAAATTGCCAGTGTGCCTGTGCTCACCAGAGACGAGAAGGAGAAAGCACCTTCAGTGGGGCATGGTCACACCACTATTCTTTTCCCTCCATTTTTCCATCCCATCAGAATGTTGGGCATGCACACATACATACTAAGCGTATTATTCAAGCTGCCTGGGGAGGATTCAAACCATGGCTGGCTATGTGGGATCTGGCTCCCTTAATCATTAGGCTAAGGGGCTGGCTTGGAAGGTTTTTTTTTTTTTAAAGAGATTTTTGCTATAGTGAGCATACACTTGCCAGAGACAAAGACAGAAAGAAATTGCTCCCTAGGTGGAGGGTGGCCACTCTGCAGTCCCCTCTCCTCCATTCAACTCTTGGGATTTTGGCCATGCACACAAACGTGCCTGGTGCGTTTCAAGTCACTGGATCCAGGACTTGAAATGTGGTTGGCCATGGTGGAGTCCAGCACCTTAATCCCTATGCCCCCTGCTAGCCCTAGGTTTTTTTTTTTGGAGAGGGTTTCGCTATAGGGTGCGTGCGCTCGCCAGAAAGAGAGACAGAAAGCGAGAAATCACCCCCCAGAGAGGATGGGCATGCCACAATCCCTTCTCCTCCATTCTCCTCTCGGGATCTTGGGCACGCATGCACACGCGCCTGGCTTGAGTTTCAGCCACTGGGTCCGGGACGCAAACTGTGGTCGACTATGTGGGAGTCCAGCGACATAGCCATTACGCTAACTGCTGGTTCCCAGCCCCAGGTTTTTTTAAAATCAAACTGAAGTCTCTCTTTGTAAACCAAGTTATAAACTATGAAACTCCTTTCCTTTGAGATTTCCTTGGGCCAGCAGGAAATTTCAGTATTTAAGATAAACCTTGGGAAAAAGCTCAGAGGAAGGGGGAAGATGGATTTTTTTTTTTTTTGTCATAAGATTTATGTGCTCCTCCGAGAGGAGAGACAAAAAGAAGGAAGGTGAGAAATTACTCCCCAGGAGGGATGGCCACTCTACAATCCCTTCTCTTTTCAGGACTTTGGGCATGCATGGCTTGGCATTTCTTCAAGCCACTCGAGTCTAGGATTCAAACCACATCAGCCATGTGGGAATCCAGCCACCCTACCTACCAGGTCACCTGGTTGCACCATAGATAGATCTTATAAATCAGAAAACTGAAGGCTATTTAAAAAGAGGTTGATGACACAGATTAGAAAACAAGTCAAGTGTATATTGAAAGGGTCTCAATTTAATTAGTCAACTGGGAAATTAAAATCAAAATGTGATTGCTTTATCCACCCACAAAATTGGCTACAATGGAGGGATAAATAGACCATACTCTGCTCTGTAAGGTTGCGGAACAACCAGAATTCTCATAATACTGCTGGTGAGTGTAAAATGGTCCAGACTTCAAGAAAATGTTGGTCAGGGCCAGCAGATGGTGTGGTGATTCAAGAGACTGAACACCCACATGGCCAACTGTGGTTCAAGTCCCAGACCTAGTGGCTTATTGTCTCACTTTCTCTCTCTCTCACTCTTGCTCTGTCCTTCTCTGGTCAAATTAAAATGAATGAATGAACTAATGGGAAATGCTAAGCAGTCTACTTCTCAAAAACAAACAAACAAACAAACAAACAATTATTCAGTGCCACAGCAATTCCACTCCTAGGAATCTACCTAATAGAAATATGAAGATACAGTCATCAAATACACATGTACAAAAATGTTCATAGCAGTATTAATAGACCTATATTGGAAACATCCAAATTGACAACAATAGACAAATTTTGGTATATTCTTATAAGGAATGACCTATTGAAAACATGAAACAATACAATTCTTGCAAGACTAATGTGAACAAAGCTAGAAACAAAAAATGTACATCTTCTAAGCTTCCTTTTATATAAAGCTTAAAACAAGGCAAAATTATTGTCAGAGGAGTGGTTACCCTTGGAGGGGTAGGAGTGAGGAATGAATAACATCTAGAAGTAATGAGAGGTTTCTGGAATGTTGGCAATATTTCTTTACATGAGTGCTGGTTCTCAGGTGTGTTCACTTTGTGAAAACTGGAGTAATTATGCTTATGTAGGTGCACATTTTCCTATGTTATACCCCAATAAAATTCAAAAACATATTGATAATTAGACGAAGACTCTATCATGATTGAAAACTAAGTCATAGCATATGCACACTATATAAACTGATCTAAAAGTGCGTAAGGAGGGGCCAGAAGGTGGTATGGTGGTTAAGGCACTGGATTCTCATGTGGCTGACCATGGTTCAAGTCCCAGACTCAGCAGCTTGAAAAACATGCCAGGCACATATGCATGCATGCCCAAAATCTAAAGAGGAGAATGGAGAAGGGATTGTGGCCTGGCCAACCCCCAAGGGGTGATTTATTACTCCCCACCCCCTTGCCTAGCACACATCTTAAGGCAAACACACACATCTTAAGGCAAAAACTTAAAAATATTTAAAAAGTCCATAGGAGGGCCCAGCAAGTGGAACAATAGTTGAGGCAATGGACTCTCACATGGCTGTGGTTTAAGTCATGAACCCGGCGGCTTGCTTTCTCACTTTCTCTCTCTCTGGTGAGTGCATGTGCCCATAGCAAATTAAAAAAAAAAAAAGAATTCTTTATAAAAAATGCATAAGAAAAATAACTGGGCAAGACTAGCAGAAAGCTACTGGAAAAAAGTGAGGAGAGCCAAACTAAGCTAATATAATGGCCCATTCATGGTAGCACAGACTGAGTGCTGCTGTTTGACAGGTTAAGGCTACACAGGAGACCCCAGTTCAATTGCTAGCCCACCCTTAAAAGCCAGGCAGTGGCATGAGCCTGGAGTCCCAGCTTCTCAGGAGGCTGAGGCATGACAACAAACTCAAGACTGCAAGACTGACTTGGTGAAATGCTGCCTAAAAGAGCAGGGTGACTGGTTCCTTTGGACTGGGTGCCATTCCTGTTCCTTGTTCACTCACAGTACTAGCAGAGGAATGTGGTCCTAAGTGTGGTGCGTTATGGGTAGGGTTACACATATCTGTCCAACATGTCATTCAGACCTCCCATGTCCAGAAGTGCACAGCCAGATGGGAAATAATTATCTAAAGTGGGAAATACACAGTCCCATTATACCTCTATGTCATCCCTCCTGAAGAGTGCCTACCATTCTTCCAATATTCCATTTAATTCTCAATATTAAACTCAAGCTGAATTTGTTGAATAATGAATTATAATAGTTTTTATAATTGGAACTATGAAAAAAAAAGCTGGTAACCTCTGAATACCTATTCTGCCCAGCACTGTTCTGAGCACTCACACATACTCAATTTAGTTATCAAAACAAGTGTATGACAGGCATTTGCCTACTTTAATCTATGATGAAATGGAGATACAGAAGACAAGTGAAGTGCCTCGAGCCTTATGCTTGAATCTAAACTCTCTCTTTAACCCTCATAGTGATCTATACAAGTATGGGTGTTTATAAACTATAGAGTAACTGTGATGCTAAAGTCTGAGTATTATAGAAACCATTAATTTTTTTTGTTTTCTCATAGGATGCGTGGGCTTGTCAGAGAAGACAGAGAGGGGGAAGGAAGGAGGGGAGAAACGAAGGGAGGAAAAGGGATGAAAGAAAAAGTGAGAAAGCTACTTCCAATGGGATGTGATCACACAGCAACACTTTCTCCTCCATTTTTTCATCCTGTTGGGGTTTGGGGCATTCATACACATATACATGGCTTATTTTCCAATCTTCTGTGGCCAGGATTTGAACTGTGGCTGGCCACCTGGGATCTGGTTCCCTTAGCCACTAGACTATGGGTCTGGCCCAATGACAGGAATGTTTGACACTTCAAAGCTCACTTAGAAATGGGAGCTACTGGAAGTTTGATGACACCAAATTATGATCAGGATAACTGGAGGAGTCTCAATTCCTATCAGTGTAGATATGCAATATGAGGAGATAAACTCTTGAGCAAGAGTTATTCTTTTGACCCTGGTCAGAAGGAGGCTGGGCTACTTTTATGCACTGGGGACAATTAAGAACATGAATGGAACCCAGGTGATATACTTGGGCATCTCCTACTTGTTCCAAATCTTAAGGGATTCGAACCGCTGTCGACTACATGGGAGTCCAGCGACATAGCCATTACGCTAACTGCTGGTCCCAAAAGTTTGATATCTTATCTGACCGAGAGTGAAGGAATTCTGCATAACTAGACAAGAAAGTCCTAAGCAAGTAGCCTTAGAAGATCATGAGAAATGATGACACATGTATGTGGGGAGTGGCTGAGTCTGACCTGAACAATGGTGACCTTTAAAGATGAGCAAAGGCACAGATCAGCTCTCTTAGACTGATGCTCCACAGCCGGTGGGGGTTAAAGGAAACTGTTTCAACCAGAGGCCAGGGGAGGCTTGTTTAGAACCACAAGAAAAGACAAGACGTTCTACAGCTGACTTTTTACCTTGTGCTTCTCCGGCCTCCCTTCGCCCTATAGAATAAACCTAGGAAGGGCTCAGTGCCAGGGCGATTTCCATCAGAGATGCCCCATCCACCCAATACCCGCTTTTCTCTACTTGTCTGTTATTTCTAAATTTACCACCACTCTAATTTGGGGTCACACCTTCCCGCCTCACAGGCAGAGGCACATGTATATCCTAGATATGCTGCAGTAGTCTTGCTTTTAACGGATTTCTGTTCATTAAAGGGTGAGGTCTTTCTTTCAGTAGTTTCTTTTCTGTGCCAACACTATGATAAAAAGCCACCAAACAAATAGCCATAATTCTTAAAAAAATCAGCTTCATTTCTGAAATAGGTGGCTTTATTCCTCTTTGACCCAACAGATCTTGCCATTTTCTCCAAGCTGTACAGTTCCACTGGCCACCAGCTGGAGGGCTGTGGGAAATATTTTGTGTTCTGCTAATTTTACTCTTTCAGACAGAGTGGCCACAGTGTCACCCCTCTTCACAGGAACAGCTTCTTGTAAAATAATTTGTCCAGCATCTACATCTTCCTGGAAAAGGACAGAGAGTTTTGAACATTATCTTCTAGCAGTGTAATTCACACCTAAACACTAATACTACAATCAACCCTTGGGTAATGTGAGGAGGGTTAGGAGCACCAACACCCTGCCCAGCTGAAAATCTTCATATAACTTTTTTTTTTTTTTTGGAGAGGTTCTTTTTTTTCTTTTTTTGCCATAGGGCACATGCGCTCGCCAGAGAGAGAGACAGAAAGCGAGAAATCACCCCCCAGGGAGGATGGCCACACCACAATCCCTTCTCCTCCATTCTCCTCTAGGGATCTTGGGCACGTACCCACACGCGCCCGGCGTGTTTTAAGCCACTGGGTCCGGGACTCAAACCGCGGTCGGTTACGTGGCAGTCCAGTGACATAGCCATTATGCTAACTGCTGGTCCCTTCATATAACTTTTGACTCTGGAAACATAACCACTAATAGCCTCCTGTTGACTGGAAGGCCTAATAATAAACAGTTAACACCTGTTTTGTATGTTACATGTATTATATATTATTACAATTAAGTAAACTAGAGAAAAAAGTGTTATTAAAAAATCCTAAGAGAAAATGCATTCATACTGTTATACTGCATTTTCTAATAATTTTTCTGAAAAAAGATCTGTATAAATGAACTTGTATAGTTTAAACTGCACTCACTGCACAGTTTGAACATGCTGTTCAAGAATCAAGTATACTGGGGCCAGCAGGTGGCGTGGTGGTTAAGGTTCTGGACACTCCCACATGGCCAACCATGGTTTGAGTCCCAGACATGGTGGCTTGCTTTTTCTCTCTCTTTCTTTCTCGTGTCACTCTATGGTCAAATTAGAATAAATAAATAAAATTAAAAAAAAAAAAGATTAAAAAAAAAGAATCAGGTATACTTTGGCAGAAAAAGATACTTACAGCTACAAAGTGTACGGTGCACCCAGTAATTGTGACTCCAGCTTCCAGGACTTGCTCATGGGCATTGGAACCCTTAAAAGAAGGGAGCAAGGATGGGTGGATATTGAGCATTTTCCCTAGAAATTAAAAAAGCATAATAGTCAGAATTTGGGCCTGCAGGTAATGTGGAAGCACTAGATCCCGCATGGTGACTGTGTGGTTCAAGTTCCAGACCTCTTAGAATGCAGTGTGTGTGTGCACGTGTGTGTTTATGTCCAAAACTTCAAAAGAATGGAGAAGAGATTATGATATGGCCATCTTCCCTAGGGGGTGACTTCTCACTTTCCCTCTCTTTCTCTCTCTGGCATGTGCACATGCCCTAAGACAAAAAACCAAAAAACAAAAATCAAACAAACAAAAAAACCCCCCAAAAAACAAGGGCCAGCAGGTGGTGTGGTGGTTAGGGTGTTGAATTCCCATATGGCCGACTGCGGTTCGAGTCCTGGACCTGGCAGCTTCCTTCCTTGCTCTCCCTCTTTCTATGTCTCTAGTCAAAAAACAAAATAAATCATTAAAACAAACAAACAAAAAACCACAGTAGTAAGAATTTAAAAAACCCACATGTTGGGACCAGCAGATGGAATAAATGGTTATGTCACTGGACTCTTACATGGATGACTGTGGTTCAAATTCTGGACTCAGTGGCTTTGAACTCATGCCAGATGCACGTATGTGCATGCCCAAAATCTCGAGAGGACATGGCATTGCCATGTCCCCTGTGGGATGATTTCTCGCTTCTCTCTCTCTCTCTCTCTCTGGTGAGCACAGACAACCTATAGCAAAAATCTCTCTTCAAACAAACAAAACAAGGGGCTGGCAGGTGGCGTGGTGGTTAAGGGCACTGGATTCCCACGTGGCCAACAACTGTGGTTTGAGTCCTGGACCTGGCAGCTTGCCTTCTCATTTTCCCTCTCTCTCTCTTTCACTCTCTCCCTCTCTGGTCAAAAAAAAAGTTATGAAATATACACTTTCCTGCCTAAAATAAATGTCAACATGAACTGTATTTTTGGAATGGGTATTTTCTTTGCCAAATACAGAAATGAGGTAAAGGAAGTATAGTCTTCATCTAACAAGGCCCTGGAGCAGCAAGTGCCTGGCAATGGCATGCTGGGGGGCTCTAAACAGGCACTTGTGATGGAAAGGTGAGAGATCTAAGCTGGATGAGGGCTCTTGAAGAAACTTCTACTTGTTGCTGGTACAAATTCTTTTTTTTAAAAAGAATTATTTACTTTTATTTATTATTATTTTTATTTAGTATAGGGCTCACCAGAGACAGAGAATCAGAGAGAGAGAGACAGAGAGAGAAAGCAAGCAAGCTGCCAGGTCTGAGACTTGGAAGCTGCAATCAGCCATGTGGGAGTCCAGCACCTTCACCACCATGCCACCTGCTGGCCCATCTGCTAGTATAAACTTTAATGAGGGAAGAGGTTCTTACACAATGTCTATGTGCATGACTTTTAATCACAGTGTTGTGTACACCAGCTAGATGCTAGATTAGTTCTGTGAGCCTTTCTTTCATCAGAGGCATTGCTATAAGTGCTATAACTATATTCACCTAAGAAAACAAACTCCCTGGAGGGAAAATGCATTAACTGCCCAAATGTATGCACAAAAAAAGGAAAACAGAATGCAGTCAAAGTTTTTGGGGAAAAAGGGGGCAACACAGGATAGTATGTGTTTTCAAGGAAGGCAACACTGCCTTCCTTGCCATCTTCTGGCAATTGTCATATATATGCAAACACACACACACACACACACACACACACACACACACACACACTTATTTTAATCGCTAGAGGGTACATGTGATTGCCAAAGAGAGAGAGAAAAAGAGAGGAAAAAAAAAAAATACTTAACAGGGCGTGGTCTCACTGTAATCCTTTTCCCTTCACCCTTCCATTCCATCAGGATTTGGGGCATGCATGCACAAGTGCCCTGAATGTTTTTTAAGCCACCGAGGCTGGGATATGAACCACAGTTGGCCACATAGGTTTTGTTTAACCACTGCACTTAGGGGCTGGCCTTGGTCTATGTTTCTTAAGGAAAAGATGGACTCTTCCTTTTGGGATACAGGAAATCACTCTCTGTTACTTCTGATCAAGTGAAAAAAGGGTCTTCTGAATATTTATTCAGAATATAAAATATCTTTGCAGTACTGTGAAACAAAACAAAGTTATATTGGAAAATGTGACTAATTATAGCAAAGCAAAATTATGACCTATGTTAAAGTAAAATGTCACAGTGAATATATTTCACTACTGCAGCTGTTTGGCAAGTTAACTACTCTGGAGCCTACTTTCAGTTACTTCCCAATGAGATGTCCAACAATTTTTGCATACCATTCCATTTTTTGACAAAGGGGCCAGACAGAATCCTCATAAAGCCTGCAAGACAGACTATGTCTGTGGAAAACTCTTCGAGGACTTGGTCAATTGCATTGTCAAATTCTACACGATTTTTATATAATTTATGATTAATTACCTGTAACAGAAAAAGCATAACCTTTGTTAGTGAATTAACAAAAATTACTTAAAACTCAATCTTTACACAGACCATACTTTGCTTGCTGTGGAGACACATTTGATAGAGAGGATGAAAGAGAAGTCAAGGCGGGTACCTACCCAAAATGCATAAATTCAAAAAGCAAGATGGTACTTACATGAGGGCAGAATGTAAGTTTAAATACAGTCTGCAGGAAAGGGACTTTCCCAAGTTACTCACTCTGGTGGGAATACCAGCTCTTTCTGCTTTGTCCAATCCAGCGACTGCGGCTTTGTTGGAGATAACAACAACAATGTGTGCAGAGCTATTTGGATCTCGAGTACTGTCTATGAGTGCTTGGAGATTCGATCCTGAAAAGGGAGAAAAACACGCGTGAGCTCATACTTGTTAAAGAGAATTATGTGCCAGTTTAGAGATTGGTTAAGCTTTCTTTTAAAAAAGTAATTATTTATTTAATTGTATTTATTATTTTTTAAAGAATTACTTATTTTATTCATTCATTTATTTTACTTTTTCTTTTCTTTTCTTTTTTTTTTTTTCGAGAGGTTTTTGCCATAGGGCACGTGCACTCGCCAGAAAGACAGAAAGCAAGAAATCACCCCCCGGGGGTATGACCACGCCACAATCCCTTCTCCATTCTCCTCTCGGGATCTTGGGCACGCACGCACATGACCTGGCGTGAGTTTTAAGCCACCGGGTCTGGGACGCAAACCGCAGTCGAATACGTGGGAGTCCAGCGACATAGCCATTATACTAACTGCTGGTCCCTCATTTATTTTACTTTGATCAGAGAGACAGAGAGAGAGAGATTATTTATCCTCTACTCTACAAAGGTTGAACATAAATTTCTTGTTCACAACCCTATGAACAATTTAAACATTTCATTGTTTTCAGATATTTGAAAAACAAAGCCATGTTGCAAAAAATTGAAATTTCCATCCTGTCTTTTCTTTTACTTTCAGCATCTTTTTCACCTCTTCTATGTTTATGTTTGGGAGCTGTCTCAAATGCATAAGAAAAGTCATAAAAGGGGCCAGCAGGTGGTGTGGTGGATAAGGGTGCTGGATTCCCACATGGCCAACCATGGTTCAAGTCCTGGACCTGATGGCTTGCTTTCTCACTTTCCCTTTCTCTCTCTCTTGTCAAATAAAGAAAAAAATAACAGTAACACATGGAAATAAATAAATAAATAATTCTTAAAAAAAAAAAAAGAAAAAAGAAAAGTCGTAAGAGACTTTCCTTCTAGCCTGTGCTGAGAAAATCCTTATGATCTGAAAGAGTTTATTTTTGACTATTAGGGCAGAGGGAGTGGCAGGGAGGAAGGGAAGAACATTTCTACAATTCTGCAGTGAAGAGGAAGCCATTTACCTGTTCCAGATATTAAGACAGCCACTCTTGCTTTTTTTGATTGGACAGAGAAATGAACGTTCATGAAATAAATAATTCTAAAAAAAAAAAAAAGAAAAAAGAAAAGTCGTAAGAGACTTTCCTTCTAGCCTGTGCTGAGAAAATCCTTATGATCTGAAAGAGTTTATTTTTGACTATTAGGGCAGAGGGAGTGGCAGGGAGGAAGGGAAGAACATTTCTACAATTCTGCAGTGAAGAGGAAGCCATTTACCTGTTCCAGATATTAAGACAGCCACTCTTGCTTTTTTTGATTGGACAGAGAAATGATCGTTCATGGAGCCATTCTCCAACCCATTTATCTGCATGGTTTCAATCAGATTCTTGACTTTCACGCTTGGGGAACCTTCATTTCAAACATATCCATAAATAAGTAAAGAATAATTATGAATCAACAGAAATAATATGAAAAGAACTATTTTACAAAAATTTTAGAATGCCTTTTTTTATTATGAAAATAAGATATGTAAGGACTGAGATGAACAACAGGTTTCTATCACTTCCAGCTACCCATTCAATACATGGAACAGCTACTTCAATTAAGGGATACAAAACACATCACTGTATGGAAGCATGCAGTGGATTTATTACTGCCTGCCAGTGTCCTACTCCCCAAATCTTAGTGAGGCCATCTGGATAGCACCATGACCTCCAGGGCTCAGGAGCAGGCATGTAAGACCAAAGACTTAATATTGGATGTTAAGAAAGAAGAGGTTCTCTCTTAATATAATGGGACTGAAGGATGTTATCCTGGTATTCGGAGAAGCTGCCTGAAAATGATACCTAGGCAATAGAGAGAAGAAAGGCAGAAAAGATACAGTCAGCAAACTCTGATACATTTCTTGGCTAATCTGCATGGATTTTTTGCCATCCTGCCAAGTTCTAACACTTCTAGCAGAGGCCTGAATAATATGCAGTATTTGTCTGGATGTTTGTTCGCTATTTAATTGAGCTTAACCACAAATCAGAGGCACAAGGTCCTGTGTACAGGGAATTTACTTTGGGCAGTGATCTTGTGGCATGTAGCTGTGCATATGTAAATATTATACACGAGTGCTGAGTCCTGAGGCAGAAATGAAGGGATATGTGATGTCCCTAGAGTAAGTGCTGTCATGTTACACCAGTGTACAGACAATTGCTGTGGCCATGGTTGAAATGAAAAGTGGACAGAAAACTTGAGGCAGGACTAGTTGAGCAATTACCTTCAGGGCGTGCAACTACACTGCCAATCACCCAGGCTTCTTCCTTACGCTGCTGAATATCCTCCAGAACCTGGTCTACTTGATCCTTTGATACCACAAGGACGGCCCCGATCCCACAATTAAATGTTCTGGCCATCTCTTCTTCAGAGAGGTGTCCTACTTGTTGTAACCATGAGAAGACTGTGGGGATCCTCCAAGTCTGGGCATCTTAAAACACGCAACAGTTGTTTGATTAATTTAATGTCTCACACTAAGTATAAAAGTATACCCATATAGAAAGATACAAAAATTACAATCAGGCTCTGCTATTTTTTAAAGGGTAAAATTATAAACTGGATTTCTAGAAGCATTTTATCTTGGGGGAGTAAATCTGTACTTTAGATACTAAGTTTTTTTTGTTGATACACTTAGTATTCCTAATTGAGTACGGTTTTGTACTGCATTATCTAATTAGATCTTAGTAATTCCCTAATGGAGTAGATGTACTAGTAGCTGAATTATAGTGGAGGTTGGAGTATCACCCTTTCATGAATGTAAAACTGTATCTTGGGACCAGCAGTTAGCGTAATGGCCATGTCGCTGGACTCCCATGTAGTGGACCGTGGTTCGAGTCCCGGACTCAGCAGCTTAAACTCACACCAGGCATGTGCGTATGTGCCCAAGATCCCAAGAGGAGAAGGGATTGCGGCGTGGCCATCCCCTCCCGGGGGCTGATTTCTCGCTTTCTGTGTCTCTGTCTGGCGAGTGCATGCACCCTACAACAAAAACCTCTCCAAAAACAAAAAAACAAATAAACAAACAAAAAAAACTGTGTCTTAGCAGTGATCAAAAGGGATCCTAAGGGGACCAGCAGTTGGCATAATGGCTATGTCGCTGGACTCCTGTGTAGTAGACCATGGTTCAAGTCCTAGACCCGGTGGCTTAAACTCACACTAGGTGCATTTGCGTGGGTGCCCAAGATCCTGTGAGACTGGAGGAAAAAGGATTGTGGCGTGGTCATCCTCCTTGGGGGGTGATATTTTTTCTGCTTTCTGTCTCTTTCTGTCTTTCTGGTGAGCACACATGCCCTAATAGCAAAAAACTCAAAAAAGAAAAAAAAAAGGCACCCTAAGTAGGATGCAAAATTAGGTGGCTTTCTATGTAGCTTTGAAAGAAAAGAAAACACCATTTGAGAAAAGTCATTCTCCATAAAAGATTTAAGATTAACGTCTAGGGTCAGCAGGGGGCATGATGGTCAAGGCACTGGACACCTACATGACCAACCTCAGTTCAAGTCCTGGACCTGGTGGCTTGCTTTCTCCCTTTCCTTCTCTTTGTCTCTCTCTGGTAAGTGCATGCGTCCTGTAGCAAATTAAAATAAATTAAATGAAAATAATTCTTAAAGAGATAGATTAATGTTTACTCCTTTCAGTTATTTTAAAATTCAGACTTAGGGGACCGGCAGGTGGTATGGTAGTTAAAGGTGCTGGACTCCCACATGATCAACTGTGCTTCGAGTCCTGGACCTGGTGGCTTACTTTTTCACTTTCTCTCTCTCTTTTGTTCTGTCCCTCTCTGGTCAAGGTAAAATAAATAAAGTTAAATAAAATAATTCTTTTAAACAAAATTCAGACTTAGGTCTGTTTTATCCACTATTATTAAAATAATACAAGAAAAATCTCTCAATAATTTTTTTAGGTAAAGGCCTATACACACACACAATTCCTGAATAAAGGAATTAGGACAATTTTTTCTTTTTTAAAGAATTATTTAACTTTATTTATTTGTTTACTTATTTAAACTTGACCAGAGAGGGACAGAGTTTTAAAAAGCAAGAGAGAGAGCAGGAAAAATGAGAAAGCATGTCACCAGGACTGGGACTCAAACCATGGTAAACCATGTGGGAGTTCAGTGCCTTTAGCCACCATGTAACCTACTGCTTCCCCCACTTTTAAAAATTTTTGCCAGAGGGCACATGTGTTTGCTAGACAGGAGATATACAGAGGGAGAACACGTCCTCCCAATGGGACATTGGTCATGCCACAATCTCTTCTCCATCTCTCCGTCCTGTCAGAACTTAGGGTATGTACACACATGCACCTGATATGTTTTCCAAGTTGCCAGTGCCAGAATTCAAATCACACGGTCTGACATATGGATTTGGCTCCCTTAACCATTAGGCCACAGGGCTGCTCCCCACCCCCACAAGTTTAGCTATTTCTTCCATGAGTGCAAGAGGAAAATAGAGAGATAGCACCCCAACAGGGCCTTGATACCATGTTTTGTCCCTTGCCCAACCAGCTCCAGATCATAGGTACAAATATACCCTGTATACTCAGGGAAGGCTCTAGATGCAAATCTGAACCCTCCCATGTTGTTTGGTCTTGCAGAGTGTGACATTTTACAACTGTGCCACTACCTGGCTTCCTTTATCAAAAAAACAATTTGCCAGTGGGTGTGAGCACTCACCATAGAGGAAAACTTAGAAGGCATCCCTTATGGAGAATGGCCACGCCACAATTCTTCTACTCCATTTTTAATTTGGGGAGATGGGTGTGCATGCACATGCACCTCGCATATTTTTTAAGGTGCTGTGTCTGGGACTTGAACTGTGTAGTTGCCCATGTGGGATCCCCCTGCCTTCACCACTATACTATCTGGGACCCTCACATGCTGCTTTTTGACCTAACTCTGAAATACAATGGCCTATTTCTTTTTTGGAGAGGTTTCTGGTATAGGGTGCATGCGTTTGCCAGAAAGAGAGAGAGAGACAGAGAGATAGAAAGTGAGAAATTACCCCCCAGGGGGGATGGCCACACCGCAATCCCTTCTCCTCCATTCTCCTCTCGGGATCTTGGGCACGCACGCACACGTGCCTGGCGTGAGTTTAAGCCACCGGGTCTGGGACTTGAACTGCGGTCGACTACATGGGAGTCCAGCAACATAGCCATTATGCTAACTGCTGGTCCCACCTATTTCTGGTCCTCATCCTAAATCTCCATGCTGTACCTGACATTGCCGACTAGTTTCATGTCAAAAATTTTACTCAGTTTTGACATATTTTTATATGACCTATTCCCCTGAACCTTACTGTTCTTTTCAGTAATTCTACAGCTAAATAATAACTTTTTGGTCCCTTCTATTTTCTTAGATACTACTTGTATGTGAATACCATCACTTAACTTACCTTTAACCTGATCCCCACTTCTGTTCACAAATGCCTTGGAATAAACACATCAAAGATTTAAAATGGCAGGGCAGGTGGTGTAGTGGTTAAGGTACTGGACTCCCAAGTGGCTAACCATGGTTTGAGCATCGGAGTTGGTCATTTGCTTTCTCACTCCCCCTACCCCAGTCAAATTAAACAATGATGTTGATAATAATAATAAAAAAATAAAATGAATAATTCTAAAAAAAGATTTAAAATAGTCAATTCCCACTTTCTACTCTAAATCTATCCCTTCTATCCTTACTCTTGTGCTACTGATGTTACCATCTATTTATTTATTTAATTAGAGACCTAGGATTTTCTTTTCTTTTTTTTTTGGAGAGGTTTTTGCTATAGGGCACATGTGCTCGCCAGACAGACAGAGAGACACAGAGAGATAGAAAGCGAGAAATCACCCCACAAGGGGGATGGCCATGCTGCAATCCCTTCTCCATTCTCCTCTCAGGATCTTGGGCACACGAGCACACATGCCCAGTGTGAGTTTAAGCTACCTGGCCCGGGACTTGAACCATGGTCAGCTACATAGGAGTTCAGCGACATAGCCATTACGCTAACTGCTGGTCCCTTTCCTTTCTAAGCATAACATGATCTGTATCCATTCCCTATACCTTGGTTCAGGTACCTATAACTCCTGTAGGTGTAGACTACTTAATAACTAACAGCTCCCTCCCCAGAATACAGGAGGATTCCATTTCAATACAGTTTGAGGTTACATACTCCCCTGGAGTACTTGCTTATTGTGCTTCATCTTTATGTAAGCGAGTTACATGAGAAGATTTTATGCCTTATAATCATGGATAAAAAAGCAAAAAGAGGTAGAAAAGGTTCATCCTACTTCCCCCCATATTTAGCTCCAATGATTAAGAATTTTCTATGTACAATCACATATGTATTAACTACAGAGTTTTCTCCCATAATGTATGTTTTTTTTACTTAATGGTTTTTTTATTTATATATTTATTTTTAAAAATTATTTTATTTATATTTATCTCCCCCTGCCCTATTCCCACCACCTTAGTCTCCCTGAGGATGCTTTTCTAAACGTCTGCTTTCGTTTCTACAACTGAAAGGCTTCCTCCAGTCCCTGCTATTAACTTGTCAGCCCCAGTCTTCTGCCTTTTCTTTCCTTCTCCTTATACCACCATTAACATTTGAAGTAACATTATTATTATTGTAGAAGAAACAAACTAAAGGTGGTTTATGAGTTGATCTTTACAAAAGGGGCTGGGACACCAAGGCCCTGCCTGAGGAGCGGGGAAGGAGACTTCCCAGACCAGTTACCTACGGCTTCCTACACCCAGGGGGAAAAACCACCGTTTTATCATCACATCACACTGGGAGAAGCCCTCGCCCAAAGCCCCTCCCCGGGCTCACAGTGGTGGGTGGTGAAATAGTGCCCTGCAAGGCTGGCACCACGGGAGGCTCCAGGATCATGTCGGTAGACCACGTGGCTGAGTACACCTGCACACACACGCCTATGAGCTGGGGTGAGCCGAGGCTGTGGGTGGATCACAGTGTTACCCTATTGGGGGGAGGGTTAGCAGGTGGTGTGGTGGTTAAGGTGCTGGGCTCTGACATGGCTGACCACAGTTCAAGTTCCAGACCTGACGGCCTGCTTTCTCACTTTTTCTCTCTGGTCAAATTTTAAAAATAATTTTTTCTTTTCTTTTTTTTTTTTTGAGAGATTTTTACTATAGGGCATGTGCACTCATGAGAGAGAGACAGAGGGACAGAAAGTGAGAAATCACCCCTCAGGGGTATGACCACTTCACAGTCCCTTCTCCTCTCGGGATCTAGGGCATGCACACACATATGCCCGGTGTGTTTCAAGCTGTCAGGTCCAGACTCAGACCACAGACAGCCATGTGGGAGTCCAGAGCCTTACTACACCACCTGCTAGCCTTGATACATAATTCTTACTGTTTTTTTTACAGTTCTTTTATTTAACTTTATTAATTTATTTACTTTTTAATTTGACCAGAGACAGAATGAGAGAAAGTGAGAAAGCAGGCTGCCAGGTGGACTCAAACTGTGGTCGATCATGTGGGAGTCCTGCGTCCTTAACCACCATGCCACTTGCCGGCCCCCAATACCAGCTACTCTTAACAGAAACAGTTAAACATGTAACTATATCCTACAAACATTCAATAAAAATGTATTCTTTTAGATGAGGTAACTGTCAGTCTGGCTGAAGGCCCAGTTGAATATAACATCATTCTAGAGTAGTTAAATTTCAAAAATGCACATATATTTGATCTTTATAATCACTCCATTTTCCAGTTGATGGTATAGGCTTAGAAAAGTGATTTAACTACAACTGCCCAACTTCAACTGTCATAGCCTAAAAAGCATAACACAGTACACTGTACAATCAGACCATGTAAAGATGTAAGGTATAGACAAACTCCAAGTTAGAAAACTGTGTTCTGTAGTGTGTAATGTTTGGCTTTTGGGAAAGATTTGTCCTTAGAAATGGTAATATGAAAGAGGTAGTTTTCTGTTCCTAGGTCAACCTACAAATTCACTTTTCAGAATACGCTAATATACAGGTAAGCAATATTTCTATAAAACCTAGGTACATTTTTTTTCGTTTATGTCACTTTCTATGGGAAAATATGTCTTAAGATTTGGAATGCCTGGAACCCATCTGTCTCTGCCGTAGGGCCAACTAGGAGGAAGTAACCTCTAGGCCCATCCATTGGGGTGGCTAGTGAGAAAGATGAGGACAGAAGAGGGGGCCAAAGATTGGGGAGAAAGACAAGGCCTTTAGAAAGAGAGTCCAGGAAACAAAGCATTGAGGAGGGGTTTGAGGGTACCAAGATCGAAGTTTAATTTGAATAGCTATATATATATTTGCCACATCATGTGACATATAGTCTCTTGCTCTAGCTATATTGGCACCAATCATGTTTATACATAGTGCTACAACAAAATAAGAAGGGTGTATGATTAAAGTGGATGATCATACCAAGAAGAGCACATCCAGCTTTTCCACAAGCTCTAGCAATTCCAGCAACAACAGCTTCAGTCGTACCGAGATCAAGTTTTCCACAGGAAAAGTAATCAAGGAAGAAGAGGGGCTCTGCTCCTTGTGCCAGAATATCATTTACACACATTGCAACCAAATCTTGACCAATAGTATCATGTTTGTTGCACAGCTGGGCAATCTATAGACAGCAATATGAACATCCAATTAGAAAATAAACTCTGGGGACCAGCAGTTAGTGTAATGGCTATGTCGCTGAACTCCCATGTAGTTGACTGCAGTTCGAGTCCCTGGACCCAGTAGCTTAAACTCATGTTGTGCACATGTGCGGGCGTGCCCAAGATCCCGAGAGGAGGATGGAGAAGGGACTGCGGTGTGGCCATCCCCCCTGGGGGAATGATTTCTCACTTTCTATCTTTCCATCTCTCTGGCAAGTGCACGTGCCCTATAGCAAAAACCTCTTTAAAAAAAAAAAAAGAAAAAGCAAAGAAACCCTGGGCCAGCCAGTGGCATGGTTAAGGTGTCTGGGTCGCACAGCTGACAGTGTGGTTTGAGTCACAGACCTGGTGACTTAAAAAACATGTCAAACATATGTGGGTTCGGGACTAAAATCATGACAGAGAGAGATGGAAAAGAATGGAGTGTGGCATGACCATCACCATAGGAGGTGCTTTTTCACTTTCCCTCTCTAGCTCTCTCTCCCTGGCAAGTGCTGCACATATCTTCTAGTAAATAAAAATAAAAAAAATAATAATAAAAAAACAGATAAGCTCCCGACTGTATCTTGTCATTTTATCAAAGGAGGCTAACAAATATCACTGACTTTGGCTAGTCACTTTTCTTTGAAGAATCTATAGTTTTTATTATTACAAATAAGCCTCATTTCAATTCTGTTACTTTGACACAGTAAACAATTTATTCCAATAAAGTATTCTACCCAAATGAAAGCATAATATGCAAGTATTTTAACTGTTCCTATTTGAAGGTCCTTATTTCTGGAGAAAAGCAAGGCATTTTACTATCCATTCTTTCTATTCCTTAAAGGCTTCGACAGGTTTCCAGG
The DNA here is from genome assembly GCF_000334495.1 of Tupaia belangeri chinensis. Taxonomy (NCBI): domain Eukaryota; kingdom Metazoa; phylum Chordata; class Mammalia; order Scandentia; family Tupaiidae; genus Tupaia; species Tupaia belangeri. The sequence goes on from NW_006159894.1 coordinate 1,338,756, forward strand.
AAAACTCATATGATCATCCAGACGATGTTTTGGAGTCACTCTGGATATGCTGGCAGACTCATCATCAATCTCTCTCACCAAAGCTTTGTATCTTTCTACAGTGCTGAAATCAACTGCACATTTTCAACTTCCAGAAAAAGATGAGGCACAGGTTGAAAAGGTGCCAATTTGCCTTTTCAAAGTGGTTGGAGCTTTACATTAGGCAGGTGAAACACTGGCAGTGTCACTGTCCAAGTTTGTGTCCAATCTCATGGGTTAAAGTCTTATAGGATCAAAGCAATAGAACGCTAGTTATTCCAGTAATAGTTATCAAAACCTGAATAGTCACCTGAGGATGTTTTCTGGGGCTTTCCCCCTTTGCTTTCATATGTGAGCTAAAAAATAATCATGGCTGTACTTGGTAGAACTGAGTATCACACCATCTGTCAAAGATGCTTGTCCAAAAACAAAATTCCAAGTCTATTGAATAAGGATCAATTTTATTATTCCCAAGACACAGAGGTATCTTAGGTTTCTTCTTCTTCTTCAGGTTTCTTCTTCTTCTTTTTTTTGGGAGAGGTTTTTTGCTATAGGGCGCATGCGCTCGCCAGACAGACAGAGAGAGACATAGAGACAGAAAGCGAGAAATCACCCCCCAGGGGGGATGGTCACGCCACAATCCCTTCTCCTCCATTCTCCTCTCGGGATCTTGGGCACGCACGCACACGCGCCCAGCGTGAGTTTTAAGCCACCGGGTCCGGGACGCGAACCGCAGTCAACTACATGGGAGTCCAGCGACATAGCCATTATGCTAACTGCTGGTTCCCCAGGTTTCTTCTTTTTAAGAACCTGTACTGTGTGAATTTATGGGTTTTATGTGTGCTCTCTGACTCTGAAGGAATACCTCACTGCAGAATCAGTTTTAGGAGTTAGATTCCTAAGCCATAGAACATTTTATGTAACTTTATTCATTTTTAAATTTGACTAGAGAGAGAGACAGAATGAGAGCAAGAGAGAAAGAGAAAGTGAGAAAGCAAGCTGCCAGGTCTGGGACTCGAACTGTGGTTGGCCATGTGGGAGTTCTGTGCCCCTAACCACCACACCACCTGCTGGCCCCGAATACCAGCTACTCTTTTTTTTTTTTGAGAGATTTTCGCTATAGGGCGCGTGCGCTCGCCAGACAGAGAGAGACATAGAGACAGAAAGTGAGAAATCAACCCCCGGAGGGGATGGTCACGCCGCAATCCCTTCTCCTCCATTCTCCTCCTGGGATCTTGGGCACGCACGCACATGCGCCCGGCGTGAGTTTTAAGCCACCGGGTCCAGGACGTGAACCGTGGTCAACTACGTGGGAGTCCAGCAACATAGCCATTACGCTAACTGCTGGTTCCCAATTCCAGCTACTCTTAACAGAAACAGTTAAACATGTAACTAACTATATCCTACAAACATTCAATAAAAATGTACTCTTTTAGGATAAGGTAACTGTCAGTTTGGCTGAATGCCCAGATGAATATAGCATGTAACAGTAGCTCTTGAACCATTTAGTATATATGTATTTATGTATTTTTTAAAATAATTATTTTATTTAACTTTTATTTATTATTATCATTATTATTTTCCAGTTTGATCAGAGATAGACAGAGAGTGAGTGAGAAAGTAAGCCACCAGGTCCGAGAGTTGAACTGTGGTTGGCCATGTAGGAGTCCAGTGCCTTTAATCACCATGCCACTTGTCAGCCCCCTGTATATATAATTTAAAAGACTTATTTAAATTGGGAACCAGCAGTCAGCGTAATGGCTATGTCGCTGGACTCTCATGTAGTAGACCGCAGTTCGAGTCCTGGACCTGGTAGCTTAAATTCACGCTAGGCGTGTGTGTGTATGCCCCAGATCCTGAGAGGAGACTGCAGAAGGAATTGCGGCGTAGCCATTCCCCCTGGTGGGTAATTTCTTGCTTTTTGTCTCTCTGTCTTTCTGGTGAGTGCATGTATCCTATAGCAAAAACCTTTCAAAAAAAATTAAATTTTATTCATTGTCATTATTTCATTTTATTTTTTTGAAGTTGACCAGAGAGAGACAGAGAGAGAGAGAGAGGGAGAGAGAGAGAGAGAGAGAGAGAGAGAGAGAGAGAAAGAAAGTGAGAAAGCAAGCTGACAGGCTCAGAACATGAACTGTGGTCAACCATGTAGGAATGTCCAGTGCCTTAATCACCATGCCACCTCTGGCCCCTTTAGTGTAGTTTTTATCTTACAAGAAAGGGCATGTTTGGACCTGGCCTGTAAAGTGCTGTAGAGCAGAGGTCTTCAACTTCTGGGCCAGACTGGTGCTGGTCTGTGGCATAATAGGAAGTGGGATACATAGCAGAAGGTGAGGAGCAGGAGAGTGAGAGAAGTTTGATCTGCATTTATACCCACTCTCCATTTCTCTCATTACCACCTGAACTCTGCTCTTCTTGTCAGATCAGCAGTCATTAGATTCTCAGGAGTCCCCAGACGGGATCATCTGGTTGCAGATAGGACTAGTGAGTTAAAATAAGCTCAGGGGTCCCACTGATTCTGAATTCTGGTGAGATGTATAATTACTTCATTATATATTACAATGCAATAATAATGGATATAAAGTACACAATAAATGCAATGTACTTCAATCATCGCGAGACTATCCCTCTCCCCAACCCATGTATGGAAAAGTTGTCTTCCACAAAACCTATCCCTGGTTCTAAAAAGGTTTGGGACTGCTGTCATGGAGGATATCTTCACCCATGTCAGACCTGGATGCTGCCTGTTCACCTGACTCCTGGGTTGCCCCTATGTTCATATGCACTGTCGGCTAGTAACTCTTACTACATAAAGGAAAAAGCCTAGTGGTCATGGAAGCTGGATCTCACACGGCTGACTGCGGTTAAATTCTGGCCCTGGCAGCTTGAAAAATACACCAGGCGTATGTGCAGGGTGTGCCAAATTCCAACGAGATGGAGAAATGGAGAAGTGATAGTGGTGTGATTACATCCCACTCTGGAAGTTAAAAAACAAAAGACAGAAAGAATACTAAATTCTGATCAGCTAGTTGGGCCAAAACCGTAACTCCTTATCCCTTAAAATATCCTTTCAGGACCAGCAGATGGTGTAATGGTTATGTTGTTGGACTTCCCATAGTCAACTGTGGTTCAGCTCTGGACCCAGCAGCTTAAAATTCACACTGGGTGTGTGTGCGTGGGCATATCCAAAATCCCTAAAGAAGAATGGAGAATGGATTGTAGCATGGCCACCCCCTGGGGGATAATTTCTCTGTCTCTGTCTCTCTGGCAAGTGCACGCACCCTATAGCAAAAATCTCTCTCTTAAAAAGAAATCCTTTGGGAACCAGCAGTTAGCATAATGGCTATGTCGCTGGACTCCCACGTAGTCGACTACGGTTCGCGTCCCGGACCCGGTGGCTTAAAACTCACGCCGGGCGCGTGTGCGTGCGTGCCCAAGATCCCGAGAGGAGAATGGAGGAGAAGGGATTGCGGCGTGACCATCCCCCCTGGGGGGTGATTTCTCGCTTTCTGTCTCTAATGTCTCTCTCTGTCTGTCTGGCGAGTGCACGCGCCCTATAGTAAAAATCTCTCTCTCAAAAAAAAAATCCTTTCATTCAAAAATAGCCTCAATAATATTTTATTGTTATATATCTATATCTATCTAACTATCTATCTATCTATCTATCTATCTATCTATTAGCATATTATGTGGTTATTTGGTATGGTTCTTTTTGGCTCATATGTGTCAACAGAGAAATATATGCATTTGACATATAGTAAGTTCCCTCTTATCTTTCACAAACTGCTTTTATTCACAAAGGTGTTGCATTACCTTCAGTTTAGTTCCAACACCATCTGTTCCAGAGGCCAGAAGAGGATCTTTGAAACCGGCTGCTTTCAAGTCAAAAAGACCAGCAAAACCTCCAAGATCAACTTCACAGCCTGTGGGAGAAATTAACCAATTGCTACATTTTAATAGATTAATTAAACATGAATATAAAGTTAAACCTTGAACATGAGGGTTAGGCGTGCTGACCCCCACAATTGAAAATCTGCACATAATCTTTTTAAACACATTTACTTATTTATCCCATGAAAGAGACAGACAGAGCTCCTGAAAGATCTTGATGCCGCCAAGATCCATCCCCAGTGTCAGCCAGCTCCCGATAATGGGCATGCACACATGCCTACAATATTCAAGTTCTCTGGATGTGAACTCAGAACCCCGCCATGTAGGTCAGGCTTGCAAAGCATCACATTTTACCACTGTGCCACTGCTCAGCCCTGTGTGTAACTTTCGCCTCCCCTCAAACTTAACTACCAATAGTCTATTGTTGACTAGAAGACTTACTGTTAGTTTACTGTTGACCAGAAGCCTTACTATTAACATACACATTTTATATGTATTATATGCTGTATTTTTACAATTAAAAGAAAATAAATGTTATTAAAATCATAAAGAAAAAATATATTCATAGGATTAAAAATATCTACATAAGTGGACCCACAAAGTTCAAACCCATATTGTACAAGGGTTAACTTTATATACTACTTTTTTATATAAGAATAGCTAAAACAAGAGATGCTTTTTCTGAGAATAGGAGACAGTGCACTATGTGCTTAAAGAATCGACTAATAAAGTACTTAATATCAAAGGAAGTTACATGTGCTTTAGAGTGTAAAATCATAGATAAATGCTTTCCTTAATATTAGAGACCAGAAAGGAGGTAGATCATGGGTTTAGCTTACGTAGGGCTAGACTTACAGCAAACTGGCAGTAATCTGGAAAATTTTCCTCCATTAAATATAAAGACCAGGGCCAGTAAGTGGCATGGTGTTAAGGCGGCTGGATTTCACATGGCTGACTATCCTGTTTGTGTCCTGGAACCAGAGCCTTCAAAAACACACTGGATATATGTATGTGCCCAAAATCCCAAAAGGAAAAATGGAGGAGAAAGGATTATAGCATGGCCATCCCCCATGGGAAGGGTGTTCTGTCACTTTTCCTGTCTCTCTCCAATGAGTGCACATGCCTTCTAGCAAATTAAAAGAAAAAAATTCAAATGAATTCACAATGTCTGTCAAAGGTAATGAATCAGAAAAGTACAGGATCTCACTCACCTGACCTAGAGGTGGCTTTTGCTAAAGGCTGAATTTTCTTGACCAGCATATTTCCAGCAGCAATGTCTACCCCTGATTCCTTGTAAGTCAGGCCCCTAAAGAATTAACAACACCAAAACTAAGACATCACCTAAATGCCAGGGAAAATTATTTTAAATCTTACAATATTATTTAAAGCAGAAGATATCCCAAGTGATTCTCATATACCCTAAGGTGCTTATACATTTTAAAAAGTCAGTGCTGGGGCTAGCAGGTGGCATGGTGGTTAGGGTACTGCACTATCCACGAGTGACTGTGGTTCAAATCCAGGGCCTGTTGCCTTGCTTTCTCACTTTCCCTCTCTCTGTCTCTGGTGAGTGCACATTCCCTACAGCAACCTAAAAATAGTAACAAAAAATAAGATAAAATAGATAAATAAATAATTAACAACAAGGCAATGGCTGGGCCCCATCCATTGAGATTCTGATTTAACTAGTCTAGGGCCTGCCCTGAGAAGTAAAATATGTTTAAACAATGTCCCCAGTAGATTCCATTGTTATTACTTCTATTGAGAACCATTCATCTAACTTTACCTATTTCTTTAAAAAGCACATCTCACAGGCTGCTAAATATACTTTTTAAAAAATTATTTATTTAATTCCATTTGTTGTTATTATTTTTTAATTTGACCAGAGAGAGACAGACATAAAAAGGGAAAATGAGAAAGCAAGCCACCAGGTCCGGGACTTGAACCACGGTCAACCATGTGGGAATTCTTTAACCACAACTTTTAAAACTAATTTTTTTATTGTGGTAAAATATGTATAACATATAATTAACCATTTTAGCCATTTTTAAGTTCACAGTTCAGAGGTATTACATTCATAATGCAATGATCACCAACACGCATCTCCAAAACTCCTTTCATCTTGTAAAACTGAAAACTGCACATATTAAATAATAATTCCCATTTTCTCTGCTTCCCTCAACCCCTGGTAACCACCACTCACTCCACTTTTAAATATACTGATTTTTTGCCATAACCTTTGTTGGTTAAGTTTGGTATGGGCAGAAAAGGAGGGCCAAAACCAAATCAGCAAAGTAAAAATTAGAGCTATTAAAAACTCTACAGAAAAATCCCTAAATAATAAAACTAAGTTCTTATTGCACCAATATATAACTGTATCCGTTTCCTTATAGCCGAGTAGTAAGAACAAGATGAAACAAAACAGAAAAGGTGAAACCAGGTAAAGATGTTTGGTGCATCATTTCTTTTATATAGAAGCAACACACTGGAGATCAACATTTAAGAGATCACCTTTGTGAATGGCTTTGAATTTAGCAGTCTTGCTTGGCAATAACAAGAACTTTGGCCCACTGGGATGCAGCGATACATGAAAAAAACAGGCGAGGTTTTATTAGAAATAGCTGGTAGGGTAGTACAACTAAAGGTGAGAACATTGGCAGTAACCCCAATCAGTGGCCCAGAGCCATTCCAAGAAGGGAAACAAAGTCCTAATGCTTTAAAAAACTTTCCCTTGGATAGCAACTCCGATTTCATTTTTAAAGGACTCAAGAACGGAGACTGCAGTCCCTCGAAAAAGGCCATTTCAATACAATCTAGTCATTTTCAAATGAAAAATAAATTTTTAGCATGGTGTTTTAATAGTCCTGTTTCTCAAAAATTCCAGTTCTTAAACTTTAAAAATCTCTCAGTAACAGTATAGCTTGAATTATGTTGCTAAATTTTTTTTCATTGTGCCTTAAAATGTTACCACAGATGAACATAGAGAACAATACTAAATGTGTGTATATATATAAACACACTTAAGAAATCAAAACACCCACATTTGCAGCTAATAGTTTATTGATTTTATAAGTGTTATACAAACCAATAAATGAAATAGTAAGGGTCAAAAATACATTTCAGTAATAGACATACATGCAGTGATAAAATGAGACTACACAAGCTTACCGTATAATCAAATTAAGTTACAAAGTTAGATGACCAATATTTTAATCTTAAATTCTTTGACAAATCAAGGAAATGATTCGAATACAATATTTAACTGTGATAGCTCAAGGAAAAAAATTCTTAACATTACTGCAATTTTGCTAAACTTTTCAAATATAAGAAACCACTATGGGGTGTTCCCCACCCCCCATTTAATATCAATACTGTTATAAGCAGTTTTTCCTCAAAACGAATTATGAACCAAGATCATCAGATCAATCCCCTAGAGACAAAGAACATTAAAATGACTTTACAGGGCTAACGACATTTTCTACTTGGCTATTTAGCCTAGTTGTGAAACTAAGCTATAATCACTCAGTAATACAATTTTACCTGGGCTGCTGGAGGAAAGCTATAGCACGGAAGCCGATGTCCTTCCTATAAATTGCTCCCTCAAACTTTATAGCAGCTAGTCCCTTCTTGGCTTCTTCAAGGGCTGATATGAGATTTTCCTGGATGGACGTTATTGTGAGGACTCTACCCCCACTGGTCACTACCCTGCCATCTTTGAAGGTAGTGCCTGCGTGGAAAACCTCTAGTCCTAAAGCTTGAGCCTCAGAAAATCCTGTTAAGAGAACAAATTTGACAATGTGAAGTAGCAACAGTATTTCACAATGTAGTGATTTATAACTTTAGTAAGCTAAAAAACAAAAAAACCCACGTCAGCCCATCGGCAGTGGCATGGTGGAAGTGGAACACTATACACTGCTAGAAGCCTTATGGAAGATCAGAGTTTGACTTCTTTGTTGATCTGTTCATGCTGGGTATGTATGTACCTGCCCATGATCCTGGCTGTCTAAGAAGGCTGGGGGAAGGACCACAAGGCCTTGTTCAGGGTACTGGTCTTTCTCTCATGAAAATAAACTAAAAAACGAAGAATTCTCCTCCAAACCCCACCTTTATCTCATTTAATCTTCAGAGGAGTCCTATTGGCAGGCCCGGCGGTGGCATGGTGGTTAAGGTAGCTGGATCTCACCTGCCTGACTGCTGTTTGAATCCTAGATGGCTTGAAAAACATGTTGAACAGGTGTGTGTGTGTGTGTGCCCCAAATCCTGATAGAATGGAGAAGGGACAATGGGTGGCCACGCACACTAGAGGTGCTTTCTTACTTTTTTCCCCCTGCCCCTGACAGGTACATGCACCTACAGCAAAAAAAGAATCCTACTGGCAGGAACTAATATAATACTAAACAAACTCAAACCCTTTCTGTCAAGAACACTGTTCTATTTTAGAGTGATAACTATTCTATCATGTGTGGCAAACACGTTTCAATCAATAGATGGTGAGTATGACAATTGTAATATAAGATTATAATCCAGCTGGAAAATTTCTATTGCCTAGTAACACTGTAGCTATCCTCACACCATAGCAAATGCATAACTGAAGTGCTTGTGATGCTGCTGTAAACTACCCTACTGTGTTGCTACTTTCACAGAAGTATAGAACATACAATTATGTACTATACATGGTGTTTGATCATGAACAACTATGTTTAGATTTATGTACTAATTATGCTATTTTAGAGTGTATTCCTTCTAATTATTAAAAAAAGTTAACTATAAAACAGTGTGGTCTATATGCCCAATAGCCTATCTAGGCTTACTGAGTTCCTTTGACTACATCATTTTCTCTCATACTTGATTTAATTTTGTCCACCACAGTCTATCCAGTGGGACAAAATGTGGAAGGAGGAGACGAGATATTGATGATCTTGATTGCATGTAGGCCTAGGCAAATTTATGTGTGTCTTACTTTTTAATAAGTTTAAAAAGAATTTACTTTCTAATTTCTTAAATTTGCTAGAGATAGTGTGTGCTCCCTGAGGACAGAGAGAGAGGAAGAAAAAGAGAGAAAGCAATCCCTACAGAGCATGTTCACACCATAATTCTTTCTGTTCCACCTCTCCTTTTGGGATTTTGTGCACACATGCACATGTACCCAGTGTATTTTCAAGCTGCTAGGTCAGGGACTTGAAATGCCACTGGCTGACCCAGAATTTTTTTTTTTTTTCTAAATAGTAAAACGTGGGTTGGTTCTGTGGTCTGGTGGTTAAGGCAGCTAGATGCTACATGGTTGACCATGCAGTTCAAGTCCTAGACTTGGATGCTTGAGGAACACACTATGTGTGTATGTGTGCATCCCCCAAATCCTGAAAGGATGGAGAGAGAAGGAAGGGACTGTGGTGTGATTTTTTTCCATGGAGAGTGCTTTCTCTTCTCTAGTGAGTACATGCACCTTAAATCAAAAAAGAAGTAAAAAGCTCATAAAAGCTTAAGGATATAGAAAGATATAAAAAATGTCTGTAAAGCTGAATGATTTGTTTTATATATTACTACAAGAGTCACAAAGTTAATGTAAACTAAGGTTAACTTGTTACTGAAGAAATAAAAATAGTTTTTAAATAAACTTAGTGTAGCCTTAATGGACAGTTACAAAGTCTAGAGAAGTTAATAGTAAAGTCCTATGTCTTCACTTGCTACTCACTGACTCACCCAGAGCAGCTTCCAGTTCCAGCAAATCTAGTTCATGTTAAGTGCTCTATCCAGGTGTACCTTTTTTTATCCTTTATACCATGTTCGTATTATTATCTTTTCAATGTTTAGATACACAATTATTCTTGTGCTACAATTGTCTACAGAATTCAGTGCAATAACATGCTGTATAGATTTGTAGCCAAGATCTGTGTACTCTGTAAACTCGTAATGATGAAATTGGAAACAATATACTTTTCAGATTATGTTTGTATTAAGTGACACATGACTGTATTCCTAAGAGCTTATGTTGTAAATCTCAACAATTGAGCCAGCCAGGCGGTGTGGTAGTAAAGGGGGCTGGGTCTCACATGGTCCACTGTGTGGTTTGACTCCTGGACCTGGCAGCTTGGAAAACAAACTAGGCATGTCTGTATGCACCCACAAAACCCGAAGGAGAGAATGGAAGAGAGGAGATTGTGGCATAGTCATCCCCTGTAGAGGGTGCTTTCTCACTTTCGATGTCTCTCTGGGGCTAGCGTATAGGCCTTGACAAAAATATAAAAGAAAACTGGGAGACCAGCAGTTAGTGTCATGGCTATGTCACTGAACTCCCATGTAGCTGACCACAGTTCAAGTCCTGGATCCAGTGGCTTAAACTCACGCCAGGTGCATGTGTGTGCGTGCCCAGGATCCCGAGACGAGTATGGAGGAGAAGGGATTGTGGCAGGGCCATCCCCACCGGGGGGTGATTTCTCGCTTTCTATCTCTCTTTCTGGCAAGTGCACACGCCCTATAGCAAAAATCCCCCTCCCCAAATTAACAAACAAAACCTGTAACAACTGTATCATTGGAGGAGGGGGAGCTAAAGCTCAAAGTTTGAGCGTTAAAAACTATACAGTTAAGGGCCAGGAGGTAGCATAGTGGTTAAGGTGCTTGACTCTCACATGCACAATTGCAATTTGAGTCTCAGATCTGGTGGGTTGAAAAATGACACTGGACGGGACTAGTAGATGGCATACTGGTTATGTCACTGGGCTCCCATGTGGTCGACTCAAGTCCAGGACATGGTGGCTTAAAACTCACACTGGGTACATGTACGTGCATGCCCGTGATTCTGAGAAGAGAATGGAGGAAGAGAAATTATGGCGTGGCAATTCTCCCTTGGGGGTGATTTCTTGCTTTCTGTCTCTGGTGAGCACATGTGCCCTATAGCAAAAATCCCCCCCCAAAAAAACCCCCAAAAACCAAAAACCAAAAAAACCCCCAACACAGTGCATTTGTGTGTACACGTCCCAAAATCCAAGGAGAATGGAGAAGGGACTGTGGAGTTGCCATCTGTGTGTGTGTGTGTGTGTGTGTGTGTGTGTGTGTGTGTGTACAGGGTGGTGAGATTGCTCACTTTTCCCCTTCACTGTTTCTGTCTCTGGTCCATCTGTGTGTGTGTGGGAGGAGGGGCAGTGTGATTGCTCGCTTTTCCCTTCACTGTTTCTGTCTCTGGTGAGCACACCCACCCTATGATAAAAACCTAGAAAGCAGAAGGCAGCAGGTGGCATGGTGGTTAAAGGCGCCAGATTCCCACATGGCTTACGGCAGTTCAGATCCCAGACCTCGTAGTTTGCTTTCTCACTTTCCCTTTCTGTCTCTGGTCAAATTAAACAACAACAATAACAACAACAAACAGAAATAAATAAGTAAATATTAAAAAAAAAAACCTAGAAAGCATATAGTTAGAAATAAAAAAGTAAAAATATACAGAAACTAAACATCAATGAATGCTTCCTACATTTGATCACATTTATGTTTTTTACTTAAGAATAAGACAACTTCCTTTCCCTTTATTATAACCATTCAAGTTTGCTGTTTTCTTTCTTTTTAAAGTAACCAATGGGGGACCAGCAGTTGGCGTAATGGCTGTATCACTGGACTCCCATGTAGTTGACTGTTGTGTGAGTCCCAGACATGGTGGCTTATACTCTCGCCAGGTGCATGTGCGTGCGTGCCCAAGATCCTGAGAAGAGAATGTAGAAGGGATTGTGGCATGGCCATCCCCTCGGGGGGTGATTTCTCACTTTCTGTCTCTCTGGTGAGCGCATGCGCCCTATAACAACCTCTCCAAAAAAAAGAAAAAGTAGCCAATGGAATCACTGTAAGTGATCTTTTCCCTTATCAATTACACAATCTTAAAACAAATTTTACTCAAATTAAGTTTTGGGTTCAGTCCCAAATTCCTGGCTTCATTTTCTACTGAATTATTTTCAAGCTCTCAGATACAATTTTATACTTTAAACATTAGACTATTCTGGTTTTTTTTTTTTTTTTTGAGATTTTCACTATAGGGTGCGTGCGCTCGCCAGACAGAGAGAGAGACAGAGAGACAGAAAACGAGAAATCACCCCCCAGGGGGGATGGTCACGCCGCAATCCCTTCTCCTCCATTCTCCTCTTGGGATCTTGGGCACACACGCACACGCGCCCGGCGTGAGTTTTAAGCCAATGGGTCCGGGACGTGAACCACGGTCGACTACGTGGGAGTCTAGCGACATAGCCATTACGCTAACTGCTGGTTCCAGACTATTCTGTTTTTTTGAGAGGAAGATCTTAGCTATAGGGCATGTGTGTTTGCCTGAGAGACAGAAAGTGAGAAATCACCCCCCAGGGGGGATGGTCACGCCGCAATCCCTTCTCCTCCATTCTCCTCTTGGGATCTTGGGCACGCACGCACACGCGCCTGGCATAAATTGTAAGCCTCTGGGTCCAAGAACTGAACCACAATGGACTACATGGGAGTCCAGTGATGTAACCATTATGCCATCTACTGGTCCTTAGACTATAGTTCTAAATTCTTTTTCTTTTCTTTTTTTTTTTTGGAGAGGTTTTTGCTATAGAGTATGTGCGCTCGCCAGACAGACAGAGACACAGAAAGTGAGAAATCACCCCCCAGGGGGGATGGCCACGCTGCAATCCCTTCTCTTCCATTCTCCTCTTGGGATCTTGGGCATGCACGCACGTGCGCCTGGCGTGTTTTAAGACACCGGGTGCAGGACTTGAACCGTGGTCGACTACATGGGAGTCCAGCAACATAGCCATTACGCTAACTAGTGGTCCCTATAGTTCTAAATTCTAGACTGAATAATGTGGACAGTTTATATAAAGATAACATCCCTGTCTTGTAATTATTTTTGTGGTGTGTGTTTGTGATGTTTAAGACAGGTTCTTTTTGTCACAATCTTCTTGCTTCAGCTTCCCTAGCAGCTGAAACAACAAATGTATACTGGCACATCCAGCTTTTTAGGATGAGCCACGAATTGAACCAGGGTCTCCCAGGTAGCCTCAGCCTACCACGCAGTAGCATCTAGCATATACTGCAACAAGGTTTTCTGTTTTTTCTTTTTAAAATTTACTATAGGGTACATGTGCTCACTAGAGAGACAGAAAGAGAAAGAGAGAAATTGAGAAAGTAAGCTTCCAGGACTCCAATCACAATTGGCCCTATTGGAGTCCAATGCCCTTTGCTGCCATGCCACCTGCTGACCCCAAGGCTCCCTTCATTTAATTAAAAAAAAAATCTGCTATCTTCTACTCATCTTTTTCTTTTTCCTTTTCCATTTTACTTTTTGGTATCCAACTGGTAGTTTGGTATCCTACGTATTCTTTGAGTGTTTTATATATCAGAGCCAATTAGTAGTAAGTTACCCAATACTGGGAGCTAAAATCCAATATTGCTTTGCTGGAGATGACTATTATAACTGTTGCCTCTAACTTAAGAAAATTTTACCATACAAGTAATCTATCCCATCTTTTTGTCCTTTTCTCTCTCTTTTTTTTTTTTTTTTGAGAGAGATTTTCGCTATAGGGCGCGTGCGCTCGCCAGACAGACAGAGAGAGACATAGAGACAGAAAGCGAGAAATCACCCCCCCAGGAGGGATGGTCACGCCGCAATCCCTTCTCCTCCATTCTCCTCTTGGGATCATGGGCATGCACGCACACGCGCCCGGCGTGAGTTTTAAGCCACCGGGTCCGGGACGCAAACTGCGGTTGACTACGTGGGAGTCCAGCGACATAGCCATTACGCTAACTGCTGGTTCCCTCCTTTTTCTTTTTTAAATTGCTAGAGGATGGGAGCAGGCAGGTGGAATGGCAGTCAAGGGTGCTGGACTCCCACATGGCCAGTTATGGTTTGAGTCCTAGACCTGGTGGCTTGCTTTCTTGCTTTGTCACTTTCTCTCTTTCTCTGTCTCTCTATTCTTCTCTGGTAAAATGAAAATAAATAAATAAATAAACTGAAATAAAATAATTCTTAAAAAAAAAATTGCTAGAGGATGGACGTGCTTACCCAAGAAAGACAGAGAGAGGGACAAAGCATGCCCTAATGGCGTATGGTTATGCCTCAATGTATTCTAATTCATTTCTCCATCTTGTTCAGATTTTGGGCATATGTGTACACATACCGGGTATTTTTTCCAACCGTTGGAGCCAGATTTGAACTGTGCAGCTAGTCATGTGGGATCTGGCTCCCTTAACCACTAGGCTTAAGAAAGCATCTCCCCAATGAGGCATAGTCAAGCCACAATCCCATAACTCCATTTATCTCCCCTATAGGAATTTGAGACATGCATGCACACGTACCTAGGTATCGGGTTTGGGATTCAAACTATACAGTCGGCCACAAAGAATTTGGCTCCTTTAACCACCAGGCCACAAGACTGGTCCACTTGTTTTTTATTTTATTTTTTCCTTCTTTTAAGAGGTTTTTGCCTTAGGGCACATAGACTCACTGAGGAGTCAGAGACAGTAAGATGGAAAGTGAGAAATCACGCCCCAAGGAAATGGACACACTGTAATCCGTTTTCCTCCTGGGATCTTTGGCATGCATACACACATGCCTGGTGTGGGTTTTAATATTTTTTAAACTTATTTTTCTTTTTAGAGATTTTTACTATAGAGTGTGTATGTTCACTGGAGAGACAAAGAGATAGAACTGAAAGTGAGAAATCACCCCAGGGGGATAGCTATGCTGCAATCCCTTCTCTTCCATTCTCTTCTTGGGATTTTGCTTAACCATGCATATGTGCCTGACATGAGTTTTAAGCTGCTGGTTCTGGGACTTGAAACATGGTTGAACATGTGGTAGTCCAGCAACATAACTATTATGTCATCTGGTAGTTCCCTGTTGTGAGTTTTAAGCCACTGAGTCCGGGACTCAAACCACAGTTAGCCATGTAGGAGTCCAGCAATGTAACCGCTACTCTATCTGCTGGCTCTCCATTTGGCTTTTTCTTTTTAATGAGAGAGATATTTTTGATATAGGGTGTAGGCACTTGTTTTTAAGCTGCTGGGTTCAGTACTTGAACCAGAGTTAACTACATGGGAGTCCAGTGACGTAACCATTATGCCATTTGCTGGTCCTGTTAAGAGAAATTTTTGTTACAGGGTGCATGTGCTTGCCTGAGAGACAGAGAAGTCAGAAAGTGAGCAATCTTCCCTCCCCCGCTCCACGGGGGTAAGGGTGAATGGCCACACTACAATCCCTTCTCCTCTCAGGATTTTGGGTGTGTGTGCATATGCACCTGGTATGAGTTTCATGCTGCCGAGTCTGGGACTCAGACCATGGTCAGCCATGTGGGAGTCCAGCGATGTAACCACTAGACCATCTGCTGGTCCCCCATTACTTGGCTTTTTTTTTTTTTTTTTTTTTTTGGGGGTTTTTTTTTTAGGGGGGCTTGAGAGGTTTTTGCTATAGGGCGCGTGCGCTCACCAGAGAGACAGAGAGACAGAAAGTGAGAAATCACGCACCCAGGGGGGATGGCCATGCTGTAATCCCTTCTCCTTCATTCTCCTCTCGGGGAGTGGGCACGCACACACACACGCCTGGCATGAGTTTAAGCCATTGGGTCTGGGACTTGAACCGTGGTCAACTATGTGGGAGTCCAGCAACATAGCCATTATACCAACTGCTGGTCCCACTTCATGGCATTTATAAGGACTGTTTGATTTAATACAATTTACCTTGAAGTCTTGCTTTCTGTAATGAGAAAGGGAAGAGATGGCTAAATGCTGAAACTGTTTTAATTCTGACATCCAAGTGACTATGTGGTACACTTTAAACTGGGGGAGGGCAGTGGTCTAACCACACAAGTTTTTATGCATGTTAACATGCAGAGACCTTGCCTTTAAAATGTTATCTTACTGACATAGTTTATAGAAATGTTTCTCCTAGTCTCAAATAATCCCATTATTGCCCTTGTTCTGGGAAGGCAGAAGTGAAAGGCAACACTGCATGATAATCTGGACACTTAGTCCACTTACGTCCTCCTTGTGTAGGAAAGCAAATGGAGGTCAGTTCTCTACATACAGTGATTCTGGATATTTATCCAACAAGCAAAGTCATGTTCAGAACTTCTGAAAGGTTTTTGATGTCTTCACACCCTTTATAGGAGCAAGCATTAGAATGGGAGGAAGGCCTGCTGTGGCACAGGTCACTCGTTACACTGCAATTCAATCTCGTTTTCTGATGCTCACCTGTTATCTCCATACCCTTGCTGTATTCTCCAGGATAACCTTTACTTGCCATGACGACAGTTATGGCAGTGTGGGTTTCTAGCCAAATGGGCAGAGATGTGCAGAGTAGGCCATCTAAAGTGGACTGAATCACTTCATAAAGATCACTTTTAAGAAGTGGAAGGATTACCTAGAAAAACACAATCAACATGGCAGCTGAAATACAATTTCCTGAGACATTTTATTCTTTGGGGTATTAGCAAAACTTCAAAGTATTTTTCAAAGATAATTATTTCAAAGCTAATAAATCCCAAGATCAAAGCTATACACATTTTACAAAGTAATGATTTATAATCGAAAATTGTTACCCACTTGGCACTCTGGATCACCAAAACGGCAATTAAACTCCAGAACTTTTGGGCCTTCCTTGGTCAACATTATACCAGCATAGAGGACACCTTCATTAAAAAACAAGAGAGTAAGAAGCAATGGAAATCTATTAATGAAGACATTACATTATGACTATAAAGTCTAGAATATAAAATGTGTGGCGATTTTTCTCCTCCAATAGAAAGCAAGCAATCTCGTAGCACTCAACAGCTGCACGTCTTCTAATGTACTTAAGTGTTCTGATGCTATCTACCTGGAGACAGCCATCAGGCTGAGGGCTCACTACCACAGTTCCACCAGACTGTCCCCACTGCAGATACCAGTTCTAAGTCTGTGTCTCTGGAACTTGTTACCAACTGGTTACAAAATGCAACATCCTTTTTGGGTTCCATTAATTTTCTAGAGCAGCTTACAGAACTTAGGAAACAACTACTTAAGTTTATTGATTTATTATAAAGGATATTTTATAGGATATAGATGAAGAAATGAACAGGGCAAGGCATGTGGAGGAAGGTACGGAGTTTCCGTGCCCTATCTAGATGCACCACTTCCAGAAATCTCCACGTGTTCAGTCATCCATAAACTCTCCAAATCTTGTCCTTTTGAGCTTTTATGGAGTCTTTACAACATAGGCACAAAATAGTAATAGACCAGTGGGGAAATCCAGCAAGGCCTATCTAGAGATTCCTGGTCCTTCTGTATAATATTTTTGCTTCCTGAGTAGGAAGGATAGGACCCTTCCATAATGAAGGTTTTATTTTGTAAAAGAATTATTTAATTTTATTTATTCATTCATTTGTTTTAATTTGAGCAGAGAGAAACAGAGACAGAGAGAGGGAGAGTAAGAAAACAAGCCAGGAAGTCCAGAACTTGAACTACAGTCATCCATGTGGGAGTGTCCAGTGCTCCAACCACCACATCACCTGTTGGTCCCCAGAATGAAGGTCTTTAAAGTGAGGGAAGATTAGTTTCTATGACCTACCTTAATCCTGTCTTGGAGAGAAACAAAGATAAAAGGCCAAATATCTGAGTCAAGAATCATGAATAACTATCATGAATAACTTCATGATAGTAATAAACATTCTAACAATGGTCCATTTAAAAAGTGTGGGGGGGTTGGGACCAGTAGATGGCATAATGGTTACGTTGATGGACTCCACGTAGTCAACCACAGTTCAAGTCCTGGATGTGGTGGCTTAAACTCATGCTGGGTGCGTGTGTGTGCTTGTCACACATCCTGAGAAGAATGGGAGAGAAGGGATTGCAGCATGGCCTTTCCCCCTGGGAGGGTGATTTTTCGCTTTCCATCTCTCTGTCTCTCTCTGGCAAGCACATGTGTCCTACAGCAAAAATTTCTCTCTCAAAAAAACCCTAAAAAACTAAAACAAAAACAAAAAAACTACAAAAAGTAGGGGGTGGTGGTGGTGAAAAAGTTTAATCAAAAGTGGTATGTTGAGCAAGCTCTGTGGACTGGTGGCTAAGGCAGCTGGATCCTCCATGACTATGGTTTGAATTCCAGCCTCAGAGGGTTGAAAATTAACACACAAGGTGCGTATGCATCGAGTGCCCAAACTTCCACCAGGGTAGAGAAAGGGAGGAGAAGGTATTACAGTGTGGTCATACCCTGTTAGAAAGTGCTCTCTCCATTTCCCTCTTTGTCTGTGAACACATGTGCCCTCCGGCAAATTAAAAACAAAACAAGGGGGGCCAGCAGGTGGGGTGGTGGTTAGCATGCTGGACTCCCATGTGGCAGATTGTAGTTCAAGTCCTGGATCTGGAGGCTTGCTTTCTCACACTTCTTTGTATCAAACTGCATAATAATAATTACAGATAAATAAAATTAAATAAATAACTCTTTAAAAAATAAAACAGAACAAAACAAGGGGCCAGCAGGCATGGTGGTTGAGGCGCTGGACTCCTACATGGCCAACAGCAGTTTGGGTCTTGCATCTAGTGGTTTACTTTCTCAGTTTTCCTCTCTATGTCTCTCTCTAGTCAAATAAAAGAAAAAAATGATAATAGAGAAGATTAAATAAATAATTTACAAACAAAACAAAGTGGCATGTTACTGTGTAAATGATGTCCATAATATCTATGCACTCACCTGTGTATGGAATGCCCTCTTGCTGCATGCCATCTACTGTCCTCTGAAGAATGCTATTTTTAATTTTTAGTAACAAATCCTTAGAAACCTGGGAGAACACATAGAAATACTTTAATGTAATTGGTATTTTTAAATGTCATCATTTGCAGTATCACATGGGACAATGAAGTTTTTTTTTTTTTAAAATGTATCTAAGACAGGGTGAACACATCAATTCAACAACTTCTGAAATCCTCACAATAATGACACTAACTATTTCAGCCTTATTTTTATAAAAAAGGGAAAAGAGCCCTTAAGAGGTCAAACATACCCTACACCTAAGGGAATATAACTAGCAAACTGTGGTATGATCATACCACCTATGCTCTAGGGTGTGTGCACTCACAGGAGATGGACAGAGCAAAAAGGAAAGTGAGAAATCACCCCATAGGTATGATCATACCACAGTCTGTTTTCTTCCACTCTCCTCTCAGAATTTTGAATACACATGCACATATGCCAGGCGTGCTTTTCAAGCTGTGGGATCTGGTCTCAAACTATGCAGTCAGTCATGTCGGACCTCCAGCCACCTTAACCTCTGCATCATCTGCTGACCCCATTTTGCAAAAAATTCATATTTTTATTTCTCAGCACCATTCAGATACATAAAAATTTTAATTTTTAAGTAATAAATGCTTTGAGTCTGGTAAATTATCATAGACATAGGATGGATTATGTGTTCATTGTCAAACAAAAATTAATGTCGACTACTAAAATGTAAATTATGGGACCAGCAGTTAGCGTAATGGCTATGTTGCTGGACTCCCATAGTCGACTGCGGTTCGAGTCCCAGACTTGGTGGCTTAAACTCAAACCAAGC
>NW_006159894.1:1358359-1392513 GCF_000334495.1 Tupaia belangeri chinensis
AAATAAAATAAAATAAAATCTAAATTATGTACTAAACCTACAAAGTTTCAAAAATATATACCCTTCAAGCAGTTCACCAAAAGTAGTTTCTTGAAACGTAATAATAAAAATGAAGTCCTCTCCCACCCTAAGGGTTCTTTCTATCTATCCAATTTAAGTCTATTCTATGTGTCTTTCATAAGCCTATATATGAACTTTTAGTTTATAAATCTAACTGTGGAAAATACATAAATAGCTCTATATACATCAATATATTTAGTTTGCTGTAGGGTATATACACTCATTGGAGAGATAGGGGTAAGGCAGAAATGAGAAAGTACCCCTGGGGGGTAAGGCCATGCTGCAATCTTTCTCCCCTCAGGATTTTGGGTATGCATGTCACCAGGTCCCAGGCATGAATCACATAGTTGGCAATGTGGTATCCAGCCACTTTAACCTCCATGCTACTGCTAGCTCTAATAGTTCTTAAGATTTTGTTTTTCTTGGGATTTTTGCCACAGGGTATGTGTGCTTGGCAAAGAGAGATAGAGAAGGAAAGTGAAAAATCACCCCCAAGGGGGATAGTAATGCCATAATCCCTTCTCCTCTTGGGATTTTGGGTAAACGCACATACATGCCTAGTGTGATTTCTAAACTGCTGGGTCTGGGACTTGTAATCAGTCATGTGGGAGTTCAGCACTTTAACCACCATGCCACCTACTGGCCCTGACAGATCTTATTTTAAAATCAGTATTACTAGGTGGGCGCTACAGTACCATAATTACATAAACATTATACACTGGGAGCTGGATCCCACATGATCAACCATGGTTTGAATCCTAACCCTGGTGGCTTGAAAAACAAACCAGGTGCATGTGCACCCAAAACCGTGATGAGAAAAAGAAATAGACGAAAAAAGGATTATGGTGTGAACATTTCCACTGGGAAGCACCTGTTCTCTCTGGCAAATGCAGTAGCCCTTTGGCAATAAAAAACAAACAAAACAGTAACACAGTATTACCAAGGGGTAGATTCAATGCTTATAAACTCTAAAATAAAAATTGAAGTTTGGTTTATTTTAAATCTTTGAATCAGGAAAAATATACAAAAGGTATATTAGCAGAAATTATTTTTACTGTCATCAGTGAAAAGTATGTGTGAGTTTTTGGAGTACTAACCTACTTATAATGTACTTTAGCAATGTATACGCCTTATAAAAATTGTCCAGAAATTATATGGAATTATGATGTGACCTGGTTTTCAATTCACCTCACACCCCTCCCCCACCACACTCCACTTATGTGCTGGGTTCTGGATACACGAAGATGAATAAAAGATAACTCTAGACTGTAATAGATTCAAGTGGATTAATAGTGGATATAAAAAGGAAGCGATAGACAGATCAATTTGATCCATATTTTAGATTGACTTAAGTTAGTTTTCAAAAAGGCTTTTAGAAAAGGTTAGTTTTAGAAACCAGAAAAGAAAAACAGAAAATTTAATAGAAAAATCAGATTGCTGATTAGAAATATAATTCACAGAAATAAATTAACAAAATAACTAACAGAAAAGCATCATCTAAAAGCTCTTTGAGAAGACCAAATAATTACTATGAGACTTAGCTGAGGCTCTGGGATGTACCTGAGGTGCTGGACAATAGGCTCCCATTCCCCCTGTGTTGGGGCCACGATCTCCCTCCAGCAGTCGCTTATGGTCTTGGGCTGCGGGCATGGGTGCCACAGTCTTCCCATCAGTGAAACACAGACACTAGAGAAAACAAGAGACCACTTATGTGAAATGACAAAAAAGTAAAAATTCATTATGATAACCTACATGTAATACAATCCTTCTTTGAGAAAGTTTTCTTTTCTGAAGAAAAATCAACTGAAAAACAAACAGCTCCAAGTTACCTTATTCAGAATGAGAAGATCTTGTATATTCAACTTCTGAAGGATCTATACTTTTTGACATAGGTTAGGAAAACACCAAGCTACTCTCAAAGCAAAACATTTCAATTTTTCTTCTCTTTAACCATGGAAGTATTAAAACTTTAAGAAAACCCCATTCATTACTTATTGTTAAATAAACTATATGGAAAGAATAAGCATGAATTTTTGAATTAATCCAGAATTTGAATGTGTAATATAAATCCAAGTGTCTCCAATAACACACTGAAAATGACTAAAAAAAAAAAAAAAAAAAAGTAATTCTTTTCATTCGTATCCAACACATTAAAATTAGCCATGGGAATTTATATACAAACTATTGGCTTTGTCTTTAGATAAAGCAACCAGAGTAACTTAAGTCTTTAGGGAACATATAGGTCAGATAACAGCTTCTCAAAGTCTGTTAAAGACAAACAGATATACGTACAGACACCTCTTCTCCTTCGAGAAGCTCTTCAACAACAATTGTTTCTCCAGCTGTTCCAAAAGCTTTTTCCTAATTTCAAGTTAAAAAAAAAAAAAAGAAGCTTAGTAAATTACAAGCATTTATAATTTATTAGTTGACTTTTGCCACTGTCTTCCATTTGCATTATAAACCAATACACAGATATTGTAATTTTCCTTTCCTTTTCTGAAAGATTCATAGGAACGTAAGAATGTTTTCTATTGTTAATGTGTTAAAGATAAGAGCTCACACTGTACAGTTTAAATGAACAAATTACTAATGCTCTCCTAAAGATTTAGTTTTCTTATTTAAATAAGGTAAGGGAAAAACAAGTTGTTGTCATTATCACCATTTAATACTAATTCCTTATTATCATTATATAAATTTCTATGTAACAATTATATGAAAGCATGCTGGTCAAAGTAGATTTCTATAGTGAGGGAAACTCATAACAAACAAGATTGATCGTGAAAGAAAAAAAAGTATATTCATTATTTTACTTCTCTTAGATCTGGGGCACACAGAACAAGACTTTGTCCTCATGAATGGGTTGAGATTTATTTATATGTTCCATAATCTGAGGACTTTCTTTCCCTTTCAGACAACAAAGGATGACAGAACTTACTTCAAAAGAAGAAAATCATGTTTAGTCATCAGCATATGTCTATAATAGTCATTTTATAGAAATGTATTAGAATACACAGTATTTTGATACATTCCTTACTTGTATGTTTGCTAGACAAGTTTTATCTTGAAAATATTTTTTAAACTTAAAAGATTATTTGTATAGTGTAAATACAAAAGTAAACCTTTCCAGAAGAATCAATCTACCTGCATGATCTCCTGCACAGCTCTGCAGGCCTCTTCTTTGTTATTTGCAACAATCACACCTTTCCCAGCTGCAAGACCACTGGCCTTCACAACCAAAGCAGGAAAGTCTGCACTATGAAGACAGAGGACTCTTTAATATCCAATAAATGCTTACAACTCAAAAATTTTAAATACTTTTGAGATTTTTATAATAAAATGCTATAGCAACAACTGATAGTAAAAAGCAACATTTTCCCAAAACTTATTTTTCCTCCATTTTGATGCACTTCATGCCATTTTTTTCTCTCACTCATTCCTTTTTGGTTGAGATCGTAGAGTTACATAATTTTTGCTTTCTTCACTTATCATGAGATCACATCAGTAAAACCTTATGAATGAGCATATACATAGGATATATATGGAATGATCTTTAGAATACAAAATAGTGAATCTTACTTTCATTCACGTAAGTGGCTTGTGTAAGATCAATAAAAGCATGGATATATAGGCCATTTCTGGAAGTACATAAAAGAAACTATTCAGTGGGAATGGGGATCTGGAAGGAGATTTACCCAAAGTAAGTAACAAAACTGTTAATGACCCAAGGAACCTGGCTATAAGGAAATAAAAATATTCACTGCTTAAGAAACCCTATAGGAGGGATCCACAGATAGCCTAATGGTTACGTCGCTTGACTCCCAAGTAGTCGACTGTGGTTTGAGTCCCAGACCCGGTGGCTTAAACTCACGCTGAGCACGTGTGCATGCGTGCCCAAGATCCCGAGAAGAGAATGGAGAAGAGATTGCGGTGTGGCCATCCCCCTTGGGGGGGGTGATTTCTCACTTTCTGTCTCTGTCTTTCTGGCAAGCACATGTGCCCTATACCAAAAACCTCTCTTAAAAAAAACCCAAAACCTATAGGATAAAGAATGAAGAATGAAACAAACCCAACCAAGAGGAAAACATACCAGGTAACAGAAAGAAGTGTCAACAAAAAAGGGGCAAAGATGTATGTCTACCAACATTCTTTAACTGCTCAAAGTTTTCCATATAATAAAGAACAAATAATGTCTAATTTGGGGATTTAGACTAAGAATAGTGATGACAAATGAGCAAATGGTAATTCCTCACTCTGGTTAAATATACAAAAAAAAAAAAAATCAAAATACCTTACGTTGTAAATTGCCACTGTGTATTTCAGTTTGGCTGTGAAAAGGGCACATGACTAAGAATGAAGTTTACTGGGGCGAGCAGGTGGCATGGTGGTTAGGGCACTGAACTCCCACATGGCCATTTGGGTCCCAAATGTGGTGGCTTGCTTTCTCTCTTTCCCGTTTTCTCTCTGGTCAAATTAAAAATTAGTAATAATAAATAAAGTTGAATAAAATAATTCTTCTTTAAAAATTAACTTTATTTATTTTAATTTGACCAGAGAAGGACAGAGTAAGAGAGAGAGAGAGAAAGGGAAAGTGAGAAAGCAAGTTGCCAGGTGCAGGAATTGAACCATGGTCGACCATGTGAGAGTCCAGTGCCCTTAACCACCATGCCATCTGCCAGTCCCAAAATATATAATTCTTAAAAAAAAAATGAAGTCTATCTTCTCCCTAAGGAACTACTCACTAAAAAGTATTAAAATTTAAATTCCCTGAAACGCCATTTTATTTATTTTGGTGTTTGAAAAAGCAACTCACCTAAAATTTATTGAGAAATGTCTTGCCCATTATTATTTTACTGTAACGTGTGATAGCCTAAAAGAACCCCCATTTGCATTATAAACCAATACACAGATATTGTAATTTTCCTTTCCTTTTCTGAAAGATTCATAGGAACGTAAGAATGTTTTCTATTGTTAATGTGTTAAAGATAAGAGCTCACACTGTACAGTTTAAATGAACAAATTACTAATGCTCTCCTAAAGATTTAGTTTTCTTATTTAAATAAGGTAAGGGAAAAACAAGTTGTTGTCATTATCACCATTTAATACTAATTCCTTATTATCATTATATAAATTTCTATGTAACAATTATATGAAAGCATGCTGGTCAAAGTAGATTTCTATAGTGAGGGAAACTCATAACAAACAAGATTGATCGTGAAAGAAAAAAAAGTATATTCATTATTTTACTTCTCTTAGATCTGGGGCACACAGAACAAGACTTTGTCCTCATGAATGGGTTGAGATTTATTTATATGTTCCATAATCTGAGGACTTTCTTTCCCTTTCAGACAACAAAGGATGACAGAACTTACTTCAAAAGAAGAAAATCATGTTTAGTCATCAGCATATGTCTATAATAGTCATTTTATAGAAATGTATTAGAATACACAGTATTTTGATACATTCCTTACTTGTATGTTTGCTAGACAAGTTTTATCTTGAAAATATTTTTTAAACTTAAAAGATTATTTGTATAGTGTAAATACAAAAGTAAACCTTTCCAGAAGAATCAATCTACCTGCATGATCTCCTGCACAGCTCTGCAGGCCTCTTCTTTGTTATTTGCAACAATCACACCTTTCCCAGCTGCAAGACCACTGGCCTTCACAACCAAAGCAGGAAAGTCTGCACTATGAAGACAGAGGACTCTTTAATATCCAATAAATGCTTACAACTCAAAAATTTTAAATACTTTTGAGATTTTTATAATAAAATGCTATAGCAACAACTGATAGTAAAAAGCAACATTTTCCCAAAACTTATTTTTCCTCCATTTTGATGCACTTCATGCCATTTTTTTCTCTCACTCATTCCTTTTTGGTTGAGATCGTAGAGTTACATAATTTTTGCTTTCTTCACTTATCATGAGATCACATCAGTAAAACCTTATGAATGAGCATATACATAGGATATATATGGAATGATCTTTAGAATACAAAATAGTGAATCTTACTTTCATTCACGTAAGTGGCTTGTGTAAGATCAATAAAAGCATGGATATATAGGCCATTTCTGGAAGTACATAAAAGAAACTATTCAGTGGGAATGGGGATCTGGAAGGAGATTTACCCAAAGTAAGTAACAAAACTGTTAATGACCCAAGGAACCTGGCTATAAGGAAATAAAAATATTCACTGCTTAAGAAACCCTATAGGAGGGATCCACAGATAGCCTAATGGTTACGTCGCTTGACTCCCAAGTAGTCGACTGTGGTTTGAGTCCCAGACCCGGTGGCTTAAACTCACGCTGAGCACGTGTGCATGCGTGCCCAAGATCCCGAGAAGAGAATGGAGAAGAGATTGCGGTGTGGCCATCCCCCTTGGGGGGGGTGATTTCTCACTTTCTGTCTCTGTCTTTCTGGCAAGCACATGTGCCCTATACCAAAAACCTCTCTTAAAAAAAACCCAAAACCTATAGGATAAAGAATGAAGAATGAAACAAACCCAACCAAGAGGAAAACATACCAGGTAACAGAAAGAAGTGTCAACAAAAAAGGGGCAAAGATGTATGTCTACCAACATTCTTTAACTGCTCAAAGTTTTCCATATAATAAAGAACAAATAATGTCTAATTTGGGGATTTAGACTAAGAATAGTGATGACAAATGAGCAAATGGTAATTGCTCACTCTGGTTAAATATACAAAAAAAAAAAAAAATCAAAATACCTTACGTTGTAAGTTGCCACTGTGTATTTCAGTTTGGCTGTGAAAAGGGCACATGACTAAGAATGAAGTTTACTGGGGCGAGCAGGTGGCATGGTGGTTAGGGCACTGAACTCCCACATGGCCATTTGGGTCCCAAATGTGGTGGCTTGCTTTCTCTCTTTCCCGTTTTCTCTCTGGTCAAATTAAAAATTAGTAATAATAAATAAAGTTGAATAAAATAATTCTTCTTTAAAAATTAACTTTATTTATTTTAATTTGACCAGAGAAGGACAGAGTAAGAGAGAGAGAGAGAAAGGGAAAGTGAGAAAGCAAGTTGCCAGGTGCAGGAATTGAACCATGGTCGACCATGTGAGAGTCCAGTGCCCTTAACCACCATGCCATCTGCCAGTCCCAAAATATATAATTCTTAAAAAAAAAATGAAGTCTATCTTCTCCCTAAGGAACTACTCACTAAAAAGTATTAAAATTTAAATTCCCTGAAACGCCATTTTATTTATTTTGGTGTTTGAAAAAGCAACTCACCTAAAATTTATTGAGAAATGTCTTGCCCATTATTATTTTACTGTAAACATGTGATAGCCTAAAAGAACCCAATAACATACTTTGAACATGAAAATGATACTTGACTATCGTAACAAAACTGTCCTCCACAGGCAGCCTTCTACCTACCTCATAATAAAGCTGCAGGCCTCTTCAGGTTTGGTGAATGCTCTCCATCGTGCAGTTGGGATTCCATGTCGGTCCATAAAGTCTTTGGCAAACTTTTTGCTGGACTCTAACTGAGCTGCTTCTGCAGTAGGGCCAAAGCATCGCACTCCTGCAGATGTCAGGTTCCCAACAATTCCTATCAATGCAAACAGTAGCCTCAGGTGAACCAAAGTATCTTTGGGGGCTTCTCAGACTGAAGATGAATTAGGATTACTCTAAATCTACATTCAGTCAAGGGAGATGACTGGTGGCAGAAGATAATTTTTTCATGTTGTCTACTGGGTATCAACAAAATGCTCCAAACATGTGATTGAAATCTAGCAAAAGTAATTTGTTTTATTAGAATACAAGGGTTATTAAACATATAACAGAATAAAGACATATACAATGTTTTCCACAGCTGTAAATTTGATCTATTGATAACATTTCTGATATCTGAGGGGGGGGGACCTGGAGTTCACAAATTTCAAGAGAGTAAAAGCTCTTTTTCCAATATGATATTCTAAGTCCTGTTCTGTAAAATGAACTGGTTTAGATGATTTCCTAAGCTCCTGTTGACACTATATATACCGTAACAAAAAATTAAGGGAAAAAAAAGAGAACTTTACCTGCAGCCAGAGGTGCCTCTGGTCCAACAACTACTAATTCTATCTTCTCATCTTTACAGAATTGAGCAAGGGCAGTGTGATCACTGACTGAGATGGCTGTGAATAGAAAAAACAAACAAACCTACTGCATTAACCAAAGCACTGTTTAGGTAGAATAGTTATCTTGCTAAAAATGACTACACTTTAGCATGCCTGATAACTATTGGTTTTCTTTTATTGGACAGATGACAGTTTTACCATGAGAAACTCAAAATATGGTACATTAGGCTTCTCCAGATAGTTGAAGTCTTGAATCACTCTGTACATAGGTACAGGGTACAAATATGGCAGTTGTGATGTGTAGGGTTCGGGCCCAGAAAGAGCAGAGTTCTCAATGTAGAAGAATCCCTTAAGTGTGATTAAGGCAGAGTATTACATGCCTTGGTTTAGTACCTCCAACACAACTGGACTGAAAAGGGTCAACTAAATTAGTACAGCGGAGGGCAGTAAGAGGAAGAAAAACATGCCTAACCTGAGTGGCTACAAGTAGTAACAGCTTCATGACAATCCCGGGAGATTGTGATGGGCCTGTCTGTATGATCTCAAATACACATAGATAAAACCTGTTGTTTGGGTTTTTTTTGAGAGGTTTTTGCTATAGGGCATGTGTGCTTACAAGACAGAGACAGAGAGACAGAAAGCAAGAAATCACCCCCAGGGGGGATGGCCACGCCTCAATCCCTTTTCCTCCTTTCGGGATCTTGGGCATGCATGCACATGCGCCTGGCCTGAGTTTTAAGCCACTGGATCCGGGACTTGAACTGTGGTTGACTACATGGGAGTCCAGCGACATAGCTATTACACTAAGTGCTGGTCCCAACATGTTAGTTTTTCAATAAACAGAAACGTTACCTCACCTGCATAGCTAAGATCCCAGGAAAAGAGGATATTTTGCGTTTTCCTTATTAGTTTGCCTTTCTCCCCATCAGTATTATGAGCTACCCAGGGCACTAAGCATTGTATACACAGTTCAAAACCAGACAGATCACCTCCTTGTCCTCACGGAGCTTATGTTCTAAAGGGGAAGACAGGCTAGGTAATAGGAAGCAAAAATAAATACAGATAATGGTTCATGAGAGAAAACATGAGGGGGGACCAGTTGATGGTGCAATGGTTATATTGCTGCACTCCCACGTGGTCCATCGTGGTCAAGTTCTGGACCTGGTGGCTTAACATTCATGTCGGGCACATGTGCCCCAAATCCTGAGAGAATGGAAGAAAAGGGATTGAGGTGTGGCCATCCACTCTGCGGGGTGATTTCTCACGTTCTGCCCTATCTCTCCAGCAAGTGCATGTGCCCTATAGCAAAAAATATCTTAAAACACACACACACACACAAACCCAAAAAACATGGGGTAGACACGTGCTTTAATCATAAACTTTAGGAAATGCTTCCTTGAAAAGGTAAAATTTGAGTGCTAAATGATGTGGAGGGCATGGGAACAAGTAAGTCCAAGGAAGGTGGCTTTGTTTAGGAAATTGGCAGAAAAGCATGAATTGAGTAAAATGAAAAGAGAAACACGAATACAAAAGGTCAGGCTGAAAAGGTAGGCAGGAGCAAGATTGCATTAAGGACCTTTGTAAAGCACAGTAAGGAGGTTGAGTTTTATCCTAAGTACTATGGGAAGTCACTGAAGTTTAAGTAGTATATGAAGTGATCATTTCTTCTTTTTTTTTTAATAGAGTTTTGCTATAGGGAGCATGTGCTCCCCAAAGATATACAGATATGCATATATATATAGAAAAAGTGAGAAATTATTCCCCAGGGGGATGGTCACACTGGAATCCCTTCTCCATTTTTTCTCTCAGGATTTTGGACGCACATGCACCTAGCACAGAGCTTCAAGTCACTGGGTCTGGGAATTGAAGGGCAATCCGCCATGTGGGAGTCCAGTGCCTTAACCACTATGCCACCTGCTGGCTCTATTTACCCATTTTATACCTGCCAAAGAGATAAGGGCTGAGATCTATATATTTTCAAGCCCAAACTGCTAGGATTTATATATTTGATAGCATTACTCAATTTTTCAATTTGGAAAAGCCACATCAAAATGCCTTTAATCTGTGTTATGCACTTGCTACTTTTTAAATTCTTTTAATTTTATCTATTCATTCATTTATTTTAATTTGACCAGACACACCACACACACCCACACACACACACACACAGAGAGAGAGAGAGAGAGAGAAAGTGAAAAAGCAAGCCACCAGGTCTGGGAATCAAACCATGGTTGGCCATGTGGGAGTGTCTAGCACCTTAACCACCATACAACCTGCTGGTCCCCTACTTGCTACTTTCTTAATGGATATGTTTCATAAGGTTTAAAATAATTTAGGATAAGGAACTGCCACACTCGCAACAACAGGATAAGTTTACACTATATGGCAGGTACTCAAATTACCAACTAAATTTTAAGATGAAAGAAAAACACTGGAACTTGAAATAGCAACTTACCTTATTTTTTTTAAAAAGAGAAGTGTGGTTGATAATTTATCATTAACAAATAACATCACTCCCCAGTTTAAAAACATGATTACCAGTGGGCAGCAGATGGCATCCTGGTTAACACAGTGGACTCCCATGGGCTTACTATCGTTCATTTAAAAAAAAAAAATTTAAATTACATTTTAATTAATTATTTTTTTAATCTAATCTGAGAGAGAGATGGTAGAGAGAGCAGGAAAATGAGAAAGCAAGCCACCAGGTCTGGGCCTTGGCTGGCCATGTGTGAGTCCAGCGCCTCAACATCTGCTGACTACAATTCTTGAAGGCTTGAAAATCATACTGGGCATGAAGTGCATGCTCAAAATTCTAAGAGAATAAAGTGGAAAGGAATGCAGATTTGCCATCTCTCCCTGGGGTGTGAGTTCTCACTTTCCCTCTTTGTCTTTCTTACTCTCTGGAAACCCATGCACCCTGTAGCAAAAGCCTTTAAAAAAAAAAAAAATTACCAATATTTGAAATCTTTTCTGAGGATGCGGTGCCTGCATTTCCTGGGGCAACCAATACTTGTCTGACATGATGAGACTGTGCAAGTTTCCAGGCCAGTGTATGTTCCCTCCCTCCATTGCCAATTACAAGTACTCGGGCTGACATTGCAGTCTGCAAAGCGAGAATTCAAAAGGAAAATGAATCCTGCAGAAGAAAACAAATTCACATTTTAAAATGTACACACTTTAGAAATTATGATTCCTGAATGACTTAGACTTAACCACTTATAGTTAATAACATTTTCCTCTAACAATTCATTTTTCTAAAGTTTATTTCTTCCGTAAGAAAGAGAGAGAAAGAGAGATAGGTACTCCCAACAGTCTCGAACTGTGGTTTGCCATGTGGGAATCCAACATCCCATCCATCACGCCACCTGCTGGCCCTTAAATTCTATTTTTTAAAATTACCCACATTCATTAACAAAATGAACTATAACAGGAGATTTAAAAAATAAAACAGATTGTCCTAGAGAGCTAGGTTAAGAAGTGAAATGGTGATTTAGCTCCTTATCTGTTAATCTCTTATGAACAATCTCCCTTCTTTGGGTTTCACTCTATTTTCCTTCCCTCCCTCTGTCTGTGGGCTCTTGCCAGAGAGAGAAAGCACCTCCCCCTGTGGGGTGTATCATACTGCAGTGCTTTTTCCTCCATTTCTCTATCCACTAGACTATGTGTCAGGATTTTGGGGATACATGCACACAGTAGTTTTCATGACACTGGGAAAGGACTCGAAATAGACCATTGCATTCCGATTTCTATTTTTGAGAGCTGGAGAGATAGACAGAAAGTGAAAAATCACCCCTGAGGGGGATGGCCATACTACAATCCCTTTTCCTCCATTCTCCTATTAAGATTTTGGGCACACACACATGCGCCCAGTGTGCTTTAAGCTGCTGGTTCCAGGACTCGATCCACGGTTGACTACATGGGAGTCCAGGGACATAATCATTATGACATCTGTTGGTCCCCTGGGATCTAGGTTTCTAAGCACAGTACTAACTGTTCTACAGTGGGGCTGGCTTAGATTTCACTTTTAAAAGATTTCATAATCAAGCCTTAATTATAAATGATTATGGTTGTTTTAAATTGAGACCTAAAACTTAAAATGTTTTTAAATCTTGAGATTGTATAGATAAAACTTTTCAAAGATATCGAAAATTGAAAAAATATTGAAGAGTAGGTCAGCAAACTATAAAGGGCTAGATAGTAAATATTTTTAGTTTTTGAGGGCCGTATGGTCAAAACGGTTCAACTAGGCCTGTATAGCATGAAAGCAGTCACAGACAATACATAAATGGGTGAATATGCCAATGGGAAGAAAAACAACTTACATGAATAGCTGGTGGGCCAGGAATCACTTTGCCTATTACTTCTCTGAGCAACTGGAAGCCATCAGAGGTTTGTAAAAAGCACAATTGTGCTTCAATAAAACTTTATTTACAGACACCACAATTTAGATTTCATACTTTTCACGTTATAAAAACATTATCTTTTTCCTTTTATTTTTTTCCCAACCATTTTTATTTGGTGGCCTGTACAAAGAAATTGGCAGAAGGATTTAGCATGTAGGATGTAGTTTGCTGACTCTTTTTTTTTTTTTGGAGAGGTTTTTGCTATAGGGCACTTGAGCTTGCCAGATAGAGATAGATACAGACAAAAAGCGAGAAATCACCCCCAAGGGGGGATGGTCACGCCGCAATCCCTTCTCCTCTGTTCTCCGTTCTCCTCTTGGGATCTTGGGCACGTGCACGCACACACGTACCTGGCGTGAGTTTTAAGCCACCAGGTCCAGAACGCAAACCACGGTCAAATACATGGGAGTTCAGCGACATAACCATTACGTTAACTTCTGGTCCCCAGACTTTTGATGTAAGAAGCCAGTGTGATATGTTAGAAAACTGATCAAGGGCTGTTCAGTAGCCTAGTAGTTAAAAGAGCTGGATCTCACATAGCTGACTGTGGTTTGAATCCCTGCCCCAGTGACTTGAATAACACACTGGGCACATGTACATGTGTACCCCAAATCCTGACAAGATGGAGACTTTATGGCATGACTAAACCCAATTGGGAGGTGCTTTTTTTCTTTCTCTGGCAATTGCAGACATGCTTCTGGAAAGTCAAAGAAAAAAAAGTGCTAGAGAAGGCAAAAACTCAAAATTGAACACATCTCACTTTAGTTGCTACATTGTGTGTGGGTGTGAGATAAGTGCATCTCAAGCTAGCTGTGTTAATTGACTAGGTAAGTATTAACTGAAATTACATTGATAAATAATGAATACAATTTCTAGTGCTCAGCTGTAGTAATACTAACTTGTTCTATTTTATTATCTTTAATTAAATAGATACCTTAGGAATACAAACAAGTACTCAAATTGTTATATAGATTTAAAAAAAAACCCAAAGGAATGGAAAAAATGTTACCATAGGTTACTAATTTTCTACTTTTTAAAAAAGTTTACTTAACAAAAAGTTCATTAAGAAAATGTACTTGACTCGATTTTTATGTCATAGTCAAACAGGCCTATTGGGCAGAAGCAGAGGACACGCATTGTTCTTTTGAACAGCCATTATTTACACTCATTCCAAGGGTTCTAGTATGATGATACTATTTCCATGTATTACCACCACCCCAATATTATTCTGTTGCCCATTAGTTGTCATCCCAACACATTTATCTATTATATATTTATAAATGGATCAAATTTCCACAATATTCCTCGGACACACTTGCCACCATTTAATTTCAATGATAACTTCTTGTTCAGAAGTTTGTTCAACTCGGGAGGGTGAGCTTTGCTCTTGGTACCCTTCCCAGGTTACTAATTCACAAGACATTTACTTATGCAGAAGTGAAAAAAGGAAGCAAATTGATAACTTCCTGTGAGATGCTAGGATTACACACTGAAACATCTAAGAAATATAAAAACGTAAAACTTTTTTAAGCATTTACCTTATGCCAAGTGCTATTCTAAAAGCTCCTCATGAATCAACTTCCTTAATCTTCATAAGAATTTTATGAAGTAGATAGTCTCGTCACACCAATAAGGTAAAGTCTGGATTCCAACCAATTGCAGTTACTTTGATTCAGATACCCTATCAATTGGAATGATGATCATTAAAAATTTGAGAAAAGAAAAAAGACTACTAAATTACAGTCTCAGGAAGAAAAGCTATTTCAGTTTAAGAGAAAATAGAGATTTTACTTGCCATGTGTATTGAAATATCTGTAATCAACATATCTTTAGATCTGGAGAAAATACTGTAATATCTTTAAGTGCGGCAGGGCGGGAGAATTTTCCTGTTTATCATGGCCATTATTGATACAGCATTACTATCTAGCCCGAAGGAATCTACACCAGGAGCGGTCAGACCTTCACTCCAGAGTCAGAGTGCCTGGGCTTGGGTTGAGATCCTGCCTCTCCTTAGGTGGGAGAGCTTTGAGAGACTAATCTTTTTGGGCCTCAGTCATCGGAATGAGTCAATTCTAAGGAGAGTAAGACAACCAAGTAAAGTCATTTCAAGTAATTCGGTAAATAAGATAGAAACCAATGGCAAAAGCGGAGCACATAATTTTCTAGGGTTAATGTGTGCATAACGATAAAATAAGTACACCAACTTAGGTTACGGCCTGTAAGAGCACAAACATATATATACAAAAGGGCCCTAACATCTTAGCAGGGAAACAGATAAACCAAAGAAGTAAACATCAGTTAATCGAAAAGGACGAAGCACATGGCCAAACCCCATCCACTGCATTTAAAAATAAAAACGAACAGTTCGACCGGCAATCCAGTTCCAACAGTTTCACTCCCTTCCTGGCAACTAACCCCATAAACCGAAGTCTAAACATACTTTATTTAAAAGCGGAGGAGCCTTACGCACCGACACCGGGCGGCCACGCCGCTCGCACTCGTTCGCTCGCCGGAAGTCGGCCCGGCGGGATCCGCCGCGCGCCCGCCCCGGCTCCCCGGCCGGGGGGCGGGCTTCCCCTCCCATTGGTTGGCGAGGGCCGTGGTCCCCGCGGCTAAGGAATCGGTGTGACTCCCTCCCACCATGGGGCGCGGCCAGGCGGTTCGCAAGCAAAGTCGCTGAGCCCCTGGCACGGGTACAGTGTGACACTGAATAAGATGCCACGTAACTCCCCGTAACGCTCCTCTCCGAGAGCCCACGGAGCCCCGGGGAGTGGGAGCGTGAGAACGCTAACCCTAGCTCACGGTGCGCCGCTAGCGAGTCAAAACTGAACAGCTACTGCCTTAGTCTCGTGACACGCTTGGCGCCTGACGAGACTAGAACGCACCCGGTTCTAAACGCAGATCGCCCGGGACCGCTGGCCTTTTGCTAAGGAAATGAGGTCGCTTATAGGACTGCAATAAGAGACGGGATCAAAACGTTTTCTTCGTAGTCACATCACAGTGGGGGCGGGGGCTGATTAGCTCGTTCCCGGATGCATGGCCCTGACGAAACTGAACTTGGCACCACCCGCGAACTTCCGGAGGCCCCGTGTCAAAACACTTTGTTGCCCTGTTGTTCCGTTTCCTCATTGCCTCTAATTCCAGGCGTCTAGTCGCTGCCTCAAACCCCTTAAGCTCCCCAAACACTGTCAGGGACTAGCTGACAGTCGCCTCAAGAGAGACTGCTCCTGTAATGGCGCCTGCGTCAGACACTAACATGGCGGACATGGTCGTACGCGGCGCAAACGTCAGCACCTCTACCCCAGCCGCTCAGAAACAGCGGAGGAGAGCAGGGCCGTGCTCACTGATTGGTCCGTTGTCGGAGCGTGCGGGTCCGGACGCTCCCACAGGAGCCAATCAGGAAGGCGAGAGACGGAATTGGCCGCTTCGCCTCCTCCCTAGGCATGCTGGGAGCCTGGAGGACTAGCGAGGAGGAGTTGAGAGAACGGAGCGGACGCCATGGCGACCAACATCGAGCAGGTTTTTAGGTCTTTCGTGGTCAGTAAATTCCGGGAGATTCAACAGGAGCTCTCCAGGTAAATGCCTCCTAGGCCTTTCTGCTCCCAACGGACCGTTAGGATTCAACCTAGCCTTTCATGGCACCTTTCTTCAGAGGTGCTGTCGTTCCTCGGCTCAGGCCCCGCTGCGGCCCCGCCTGGGCCTGGGATCCATTTTCCGGGCCCTCCTCCCCATCCCCCCACGTCACTCCCTCCTTTCCCCCTGAGGAGCTTCGCCCTTTCTGAAGTAATCCCAGACTCCCTCGTTTAGAACCAAGTTAAGATGCTCACCCTTGTCTCCCTTTTGGTTACTCCCTGTCCTTTAGTTACTTGTAGGCCTGGTCCATCAGGGACGGGCCTAGTTCCTTCCTCTGCTCCTCCTCCGCCGCCGCGTTTCCCCTCCCCCTCGCTGGCTCCGCGGATTTCGCCGGCCGGTGCCTACGACCGGAAAGGGTCTCTAACGGCCGTTTCTTGGGTAATCTTAAATCCGCCTTATTATCGCAAGCTTCGTATGGTTTGGGGGTCGAGGTCCATTAATTAGATTATCCAGGTCCATGTCCTGTAGCTTCCACTGGGCAGCATGCTAGTAGATCAGAATTTTAAAGCAGCTCAAATTAATAGTAGGTACTTTGATAAAATGTTCAAAATGAAATGGAAGATGACTTGGAAATACTATCAGTTACTTAATTTTACTAAGTGTAAAGTGGTCTTTGTGTATATCTTTTTTTGCTACCCTTTCCCCAGTTGATATATTTGGCTAGCAGGGTATTTTTTACCATTACTGTCAGTTTACCCTTGGTTCCACGTAATTTGGAGGGGAGGAGATTTACAAAGAAATAGTTGTTTACTTCCAAAGGAAAATACTGTGGGTCATGTTCTTTTAAGTATTTTTGCATCGTATAAAATATTCATTTTTAAGTATAGAGATTGGGAAGAGAGCTTGAAACTTAAGTATTTGTTTTGCTAATCGTATTTTAAAAGTTGAGATCAACAGCAATAGGAGATTTTGAAAATCAGCTGAACACTCAAAAGCCAAACTTAATTTAAGATTTTGGGGGCAGTTTGGTATTATTGTTAGAATGACTATTATTGCATGATAGCTTGAGAAATGTAAATGCTTGTTGCTTCACTTTTTAAAATTTTTTTTATATTGCTAGTATTTTAGGATAGGAAGAGACAAAATTGAAGGAATATAATTTTCTTGAAAACTTTATAATTGCATGCAATGTAGTATAGTTTGCATAATCACCCACGTTTTTATAGCTCTTATAAATAGTTTTATTAAAAATGTGTTTCCTTTAGTAGAAAATTTAGAAAACAGGAAAAACAAACAATCCACAGTCATTTATGTTCTTACATTTTTTTCACTTTTTCTTGTGTGCACAGATACACTTTATGAAATGGGATCACTTTGTATTTTGTTTACAGTACATCAACAGTTTTGCTCATTATTTTCAGTCTAATAGCATTCTTCATGTCTGCACAGAATTCTGTTGTATAGTAATATACTGTCAGATATTTTGGTGGTTTGAAATTTTCATTGTTTTTCAATGATTACAATTAACATCGTGGTACCTTAAAATGAAATTGTGATTACTTGCATATAGACTGACTTTTAAAAATTGTACTAACCTCATTTTAAAGTTAATATTTATGTACATAGAAGTGCTTAGGAAAAGTGTAAAATACAGGATTTCAGGAAGAAAGTCTTAGATAAAGGAGCTTAGATAGAGGAACATGAAGCTGCTCTAACACCATGTAATTTCAGTCTAAAGTGAATTTTTGATTATTTGCTATTTTGATGAACTTTTTTTTCCTTTGTAACTGCTTTTGTTTGTATCAGTGTAATGAGGCTGACATTTAAATAGTTAAAATGTTTTCAAACTGTTGTTTTTAGAAGGTACTTAAGAGTATGGGCCCTGGTTTTCAGTATCTTTCACTTCTGAGTGTGACCTTCAGCTGAGTTTCTTGTTTTTGTGCCTCATTTCTATCACTTAATACAATACATAGTAGTTTTGATCTTATAACTCTGTTAGGATTAAATGAGTTAAAAGATGTACAACAGTGTGACACTCGTCAGTTATCAATAAGTGTTGATTATTACTACTTTTGATTCATAGTATTAGAAAACTAGATGTATTTTAACATTTAACGCCAGAATGATTTGTTTTTAGGCCATTCAGACTTTCTTCAGTTATTGGAGCAAAATGATATGTTGTGTTTTCAGTGAGCTAAAATCGAGGTTAAATTTAAATCGAATGCATTGTTGAAATAAGTTTACAAGATTTGAAAATTTGCACAAATACTAAAAATGACTAGGTGAAATGATATGTTCTTATCTGTATTAAGATTCTATGGGAGTCTAGTAGATGGATTGGAGGTTAAGGCGGCTGGATCCCACATGGCCACTGTATGGTTTGAGTCCCCAATCTTGTGTCTTGAAAAACACGGACCAAGAGTACATGCCCAGAATCCCAAAAGGAGGGTAGATTGTGGCATAGCCATTCTCTCTTGGGGGGTGATTTATCACTTTTCTAATCTCGATCTGTCTTCTCTGAGCGCACACACCCTATCGCACACTTAATAAAAAAAAGCAGATGATTTATCTGGCACAGTGAATTGGAAATATATTAAGCTTTCCATTTATTAATATGAATTGCTATTAGTTTTATGTGAATTTTTTTAAAAAAAGAATTATTATTTATTAATTCCATTTCTTTTTGTTATTTTTAAAATTTGACCAGAGAGAGACAGAAAGGGAAGGCGAGAAAGTAGGCTGCCAGAACCAGGATTCAAACCACACTTGGCCATGTGGAAATCCAGCGCCTTTAACTACCATGCCATGTGCCAGCCACAATGTGAATTTCTTTAAAAGAATTATTTTATTATTGTCATTATTATTATGTTTGACTAGAGAGAAACAGAAAATGAGAAGGCAAATCACTAAGTCTGGTGTCTTGAACTGCAGTCAGCCATGTGGGAGTCCAGCACCTTTAACCACCACGCTACTTTGCCAACTCAATTTTACGCGAATTTTTCTGAACGCCAGTCATTTTTCAATACCAGGATTTTTGATAATTGGGTAAAAAATTGTGTACGTACATTTCAAAAAGAAGCCTTTGTGGATTCTTATTTTTAAAATATATTTTATAGTGTGTGAATGATTGATTGGGCTTTTAGCTTAGGGAGGGTACTTGCGCCCCAGAGAGAGAGAGCAAAAATTAGAAATCACTCCCAGTCCCTTCCAGGGTTGGTGGGGGAGTAGCAATGCCACAGTCCTTTCTCCTCTATTCTCCTTTTGGGATTTTGGACATGCACATGTGCCTAGTGTGATTTTCAAGCCACTGGATCTTGGACTCAAACCATAATCAACCTGATGAGTGAGTCCAGTGCTTTAATCGCCTTACCACCTGCTGACCCCCCTTTGTGGCTTTTTTTTTTTTTTTAAGGGTTTTAGGCTTAGGTCATGTGAACTTGCTGCAGAAAGAGAGACAGACAGATAGTGAAAGGGAAAGTGAGAAATCACTTCCCAGAGGGGATGACCATACCACAGTCCCCTCTCCTTCGTTCTCTTCCTGAGATTTTAGGTGCACCAGCTTGTGCAACTGGTGTAATTTTTTTCAAGCTGCTGGTCTAGGACTTGAACCGTGCCATTTGGGAGTCCAGCACCTTAACCATCACACCACCTGCTGGACCCACTCTGTGGCATTTTTAGTAACCGTCTAAACCCTAATGATGGGTACACACAGCTGTTTATTCATTGTGTCAGTAGCTAACTTGTGTTCTTTAATACTTTTGATGAGGATTGTGATCTCTGCACAGGTGTGGCTTTATTGTAGCCATAATTTATATCTTAATGTTAGGTCATTTAGACTGTGTTTTTCAGTTTGTGATCGTGCTTTAATTTTTGCTTTGCAAGAAATATGTAGGTAACAAGAAACTTTAAATTTCTGAAATTATTTTTAAAAGGGCTTGGAAAACTGTTCAATACACCCTTTTTTTTTTTTTTCTTTTTTTTCTTTGAGAGTCTTTGCTATAGGACATGTGCGCTTACCAGAGAGACAGAAAGAGAAATCTCCCTCTGGGGGAATGGCCACACCTCAATCCCTTCTCCATTCTCCTCTTGGGATTTTGTGCATGCATACACATGTGCCTGGTTCGAGTTTAAGCCACTGGGCCCGAGACTGGAACCTCAGTTGACTATGTGGGGGTCCAGCAATGTAACCATTATGCTATCTGCTGGCCCCATATACTTTTGCTTAACTTTTAACTATTCTGATAAATACGCAGTTGTGTGAAAATGAAAATATACTAAGCATGTAGTCTTAAGTACTGTTTGTGACAAATGTCTGACACAGGAAAAGGATGAAATGTATGGAGAATGTAAGATTATTTAAATAAATAATTATATATGATACTAAATTATTGGTTCACTGTATGGTGTGATAAAAATTAATGAGTTTTGGTAACTTTTCCTGTCAAGTGGAAGGAGTGAAGGCCAGCTGAATGGTGAAACAAATACACCTGTTGAAGGAAACCAGGCAGGTGATGCAGCTGCCTCTGCCAGGAGCCTACCAAATGAAGAAATAGTGCAGAAAATAGAGGAAGTTCTTTCTGGGGTCTTAGATACAGAACTACGATGTAAACCAGGTAAGTTGGACATAATCAGCTGTTTAGAAAATTTTGTTTTAAGATTTCTTTGAATTTTGAAGATCTGTAGCTTTACGCTGTTGACTACATGTTATTTAAAAATGCTTAGTAAATCTAAAACTTGAGTAAACTTAAGTTTTATTTAAGCTTTGGTTTAATTGATTTACTAAGACTTACTTAAATTCTCCTTTAAAAATGGAATTGTACATTACCAAAACAAGAACATTGGTGTACTTACTTGCTTTGTTAGGAATTCAGTTTTGGTCTTGATTTGGTTCAGTTTGTAATGTCTCAGTACCAGGATTTTTAATGTGTTTTTTTTTTTGAACAACTGTGTAAAATGTGAGTTTTGGAAGATACAGTAACCTGAAACTAATCTGTAATGATTTTTAAAACATACCCTAGGTGGTTTTATTTTTAAAGTCCAAGCTTAGAGATTGTCTTTTTTCATGTCTATTCCACTTAAGTACGGTGAATAGAGAATTATTGCTTGGTCATTTAGCTTTTTTGGAATTGATAATTAAATGATGTTGAGGAGAGAAGTATTTATAAGTAACTACAAAAATAGCAGTCATTTTCTCATTTGATTTTGGAATTGGCTGTGTGGTAGGGTTCTCTCATTCCTTCCCTCCCTCATTCTTTCCTTTTTGTATTGGATGTTGTTAACAAAAAGTACCTATTTTGGGCTTAGATTCATGACTGTAGC
Source organism: Tupaia belangeri chinensis (assembly GCF_000334495.1). NCBI lineage: Eukaryota > Metazoa > Chordata > Mammalia > Scandentia > Tupaiidae > Tupaia > Tupaia belangeri. The sequence goes on from NW_006159894.1 coordinate 1,379,793, forward strand.
AACATTTTCTTGACTGATTTATTTAACTCTGCTAACTAACATTTGGTATTCTGAAATAAATAATTAATAGAAAATTTTTAGTTTTATTTGACTTGTGTCTTGTCATGTGTCGGTTTATTTTTTTCATCATCTTAATCATTGAGGTTTCTGATCAGATGTTTTGGCAGCCCTTAGATTTATCTGATGTAATATTGATGTTAAAGTAAATCCTATCTGGTCGTAAGGTATAATATAAACTCTTTTCTTTAGGATATACGATTGAAGTATTCCTAAGTTAAACACTAAGGGCCTAAGAATTTCTTCCTAAGTGACTGCTTTGATTTTTATCTTTCAAAGTAGAAACATTTGGGGCCAGCAGGTGACATGGTGGTTAAGCTGCTGGACTCCCACGTGGTTGACCGTGGTTGGAGTCTCGGACTTGGTGACTTGTTTTCTCACTTTCCCTCTCCTTCTTTCCCTCTGGGTCAAATTAAAAAATAATAATAATAAAGTTATGAATGAAGTTAAATAAAGTAATTCTTTCTTTAAAAAAATATAAACATTTAAAATAAAAGTATATCTCTTGGGCCAGCAGGTGGCATAATGGTTAAGGTGCAGGACTCCCATGTGGCTGATCGTGGTTCAAGTCCCAGACCTGGTGGCTTGGAAATCATGCTTAGTGCATATGTATTCATGCCCCAAATCCCAGGAGAGTGGAAGGGATTGTGGTGTGACCATCATCCTGCGAGTGGAGGGTTGACTTCGCACTTTACCTCTGTCCCTGTCCCCCTTGGCGAGCATGCTCCCTATGGTAACCCCCCCCCCAAAAAATGTTATTAATTTTAGAATAGTATTAGGGAAATGATTTTTTAAAAATTGATATATGACACATATGTGTTAAAATTAAAGTTTTGTGTTGTCTTATGTCGTTCAAATGTTTGTATACTATGCAGAAGCAATCATTGACCTTTTCTGAGCACTTACTGTATACCAGGCATTTTTCACTGCAGTTTGCATATGTTAACTCACTTCTTTCTTTAACTCTAGAAAGTAGTGTGTCAGTAATTTGGACAAGGCCATTCAGTTAGTTAAGTGATTGATTTAGGATCCAAAAGCAGGTAGTCTACTTGAGAGCCAGTGCTCTGCTTTTTCCTGCATAAACAGGGAATAATAAGTAATTACAAAAGTGATTTAATGTGGGTATTTTTAATAGGAATTGTAACACGTAAGACATTTGTTAGTCAGTAAATAACTTAAAAGTAATAAGTAATTTGCTATAATTTGAAAACAGGAGACTGTCCTCTTAATAGAATATAGTGAAAGATATTTATATAATTCTAAATAAGTTTTTGTTAATTATCACACAGACTTTAGTTATTGAAGGAAGTATTAGAAAAGTGACCGCCTTTTGGTGATTCCTTCTTAATGTGAGATGTTAACAAGGAATGTAAATATTGGCTTATATGATTTGTCTAAAACCTTCAATGAGGAATGTCTGACAAAATTAATTTCTGTTACTTTCAGACTTGAAAGAGGCCTCCAGAAAAAGTAGATGTGTATCTGTGCAAACAGACCCTACTGATGAAATTCCCACCAAAAAGTCGAAGAAGCATAAAAAGCACAAAAATAAAAAGAAGAAAAAGAAGAAAGAAAAGGAAAAAAAATATAAAAGACAGCCAGAAGAATCAGAGTCAAAGCCGAAATCTCATCATGATGGGAACATGGATTTAGAATCTGATTCCTTTTTAAAGTTTGATTCTGAACCTTCGGTAATGGCACTGGAGCATCCTGTAAGAGCATATGGCCTATCTGAGACCAGTGAATCATCTGCAGTTGTGCTAGAACCTCCTGTAGTCCCAATGGAGGTATCAGAGCCACATATTTTAGAAACTCCGAAGCCAGCTACAAAAACTGCAGAACTGTCGGTTGCGTCTACATCAATGTCAGAGCAGTCAGAACAGTCAGTGATAGTGATGCTGGAACCATCCACAAAGATTCTGGATTCTTTTGCAACAGCACCAGTGCCTACTACAACGGTAGTGCTGAAGTCATCTGAGCCAATTATAACAATGTCAACAGAGTATCAGATGAAGTCTGTGCTGAAATCTTTGGAGAGCAAATCTCCAGAGCCATCAAAGATGTTGGTAGAGCCTCCTCCAGTAGCAAAAGTGCTAGACTCATCAGAAAACCTTGCAGCGACATCAGATACACCTACTGAGGTGCACCCTGAGCCAGGCACATCAACAACAATGGATTTTCCGGAATCATCTGCAACTGAAGTGCTAAGATTGCCTGAGCAGCCTGTAGAAGTATCATCAGAGGTTGCAGATTCATCCATGACAAGACCGCAGGAGTTGTTGGAGCAACCTAAGACCACAGCGTTGGAGCTGCCGGAATCGTCGGTGGCCTCAGTGGTGGAGTTGCCAGGGCCACCTGCGACTTCCATGCCGGAGTTGCAGGGGCCCCCCGTGACTCCAGTGCTGGAGTTACCTGGGCCCTCTGCTACCCCGGTGCCAGAGTTATCAGGGCCCCTTTCTACCCCAGTGCCTGAGTTGTCAGGGCCCCCTGCGACAGCAGTGCCTGAGTTGCCGGGGCCCTCTGTGACACCAGTGCCACAGTTGTCGCAGGAATTGCCAGGGCTTCCAGCACCGTCCATGGGTTTGGAGCCACCACAGGAGGTACCAGAGCCACCTGTGATGGCACAGGAGTTGACAGGGCAGCCTGCGGTAACAGTAGCAATGGAGTTGACCGAGCAACCTGTGACGACGACAGAGTTGGAGCAGCCTGTGGGGATGACAGCGGTGGAACATCCTGGGCATCCTGAGGTGACAACGGCAGCAGGGTTGCTGGGGCAGCCTGAGGCAACGATGGTGCTGGAGTTGCCAGGACAGCCAGTGGCAACAACAGCGCTGGAGTTGCCGGGGCAGCCTTCGGTGACTGGGGTGCCTGAGTTGCCAGGGCTGCCTTCGGCAACTAGGGCACTGGAGTTGTCGGGGCAGTCTGTGGCAACTGGGGCACTAGAGTTGCCTGGGCAGCTCATGGCAGCTGGGGCACTGGAGTTCTCGGGGCAGTCTGGGGCAGCTGGAGCACTGGAGCTTTTGGGGCAGCCTCTGGCAACAGGGGTACTAGAGTTGCCTGGGCAGCCTGGAGCGCCAGAGTTGCCTGGGCAGCCTGTGGCAACTGTGGCGCTGGAGATCTCTGTTCAGTCTGTGGTGACAACATCGGAGCTGTCAACGATGACCGTGTCGCAGTCCCTGGAGGTGCCCTCGACGACAGCGCTGGAATCCTATAATACGGTAGCACAGGAGCTGCCTACTACATTAGTGGGGGAGACTTCTGTAACAGTAGGAGTGGATCCCTTGATGGCCCAAGAATCCCATATGTTAGCTTCTAACACCATGGAGACCCATATGCTAGCATCCAACACCATGGACTCCCAGATGCTAGCGTCAAACACCATGGACTCCCAGATGCTAGCGTCAAACACCATGGACTCCCAGATGTTAGCCTCTAGCACCATGGACTCCCAGATGCTAGCCTCTAGCACCATGGACTCCCAGATGTTAGCCTCTAGCTCCATGGACTCCCAGATGTTAGCAACCAGCACTATGGACTCCCAGATGCTAGCAACCAGCTCCATGGACTCCCAGATGTTAGCAACCAGCTCCATGGACTCCCAGATGTTAGCAACCAGCTCCATGGACTCCCAGATGTTAGCAACCAGCTCCATGGACTCCCAGATGTTAGCAACCAGCTCCATGGACTCCCAGATGTTAGCAACCAGCTCCATGGACTCCCAGATGTTAGCAACCAGCTCCATGGACTCCCAGATGTTAGCAACCAGCTCCATGGACTCCCAGATGTTAGCAACCAGCTCCATGGACTCCCAGATGTTAGCAACCAGCTCCATGGACTCCCAGATGTTAGCATCTGGCACTATGGACTCGCAGATGTTAGCTTCCGGCACTATGGATGCCCAGATGTTAGCTTCTGGTACCATGGATGCTCAGATGTTAGCATCTAGTACCCAAGATTCTGCTATGATGGGTTCAAAATCTCCTGATCCCTATAGATTAGCTCAGGACCCTTACAGATTAGCTCAGGATCCCTATAGGTTGGGTCATGATCCTTATAGGTTAGGTCATGATGCTTACAGGTTAGGACAGGACCCCTATAGGTTAGGCCATGATCCCTACAGACTAACACCTGACCCCTACAGGATGTCACCGAGACCCTATAGGATAGCACCCAGGTCCTACAGAATAGCACCCAGGCCATATAGGTTAGCACCTAGACCCCTGATGTTAGCATCTAGACGTTCTATGATGATGTCCTATGCTGCAGAACGTTCCATGATGTCATCTTATGAACGCTCTATGATGTCTTATGAGCGGTCTATGATGTCCCCTATGGCTGAACGCTCTATGATGTCAGCCTATGAGCGCTCTATGATGTCAGCCTATGAACGCTCTATGATGTCCCCTATGGCTGAGCGCTCTATGATGTCAGCTTATGAACGCTCTATGATGTCAGCTTATGAGCGCTCCATGATGTCCCCAATGGCTGATCGATCGATGATGTCCATGGGTGCCGACCGGTCTATGATGTCGTCATACTCTGCTGCTGACCGGTCTATGATGTCATCGTACTCTGCAGCTGATCGATCTATGATGTCATCTTATACTGATCGTTCAATGATGTCTATGGCAGCTGATTCTTATGCCGATTCTTATACTGACACATATACAGAGGCATATATGGTGCCACCTTTGCCTCCTGAAGAGCCCCCAACAATGCCACCATTGCCACCTGAGGAGCCACCAATGACACCACCATTGCCTCCTGAGGAACCTCCAGAGGGACCAGCATTGCCTACTGAGGAATCAGCATTAGCTGAAAATACTTGGCCTACAGAAATGCCAGCATTACCTCCTGAAGAGTCTGTATCACAACCTGAGCCTCCTATGAATTAGCCTCTAGCACCATGGACTCCCAGATGCTAGCCTCTAGCACCATGGACTCCCAGATGTTAGCCTCTAGCTCCATGGACTCCCAGATGTTAGCAACCAGCACTATGGACTCCCAGATGCTAGCAACCAGCTCCATGGACTCCCAGATGTTAGCAACCAGCTCCATGGACTCCCAGATGTTAGCAACCAGCTCCATGGACTCCCAGATGTTAGCAACCAGCTCCATGGACTCCCAGATGTTAGCATCTGGCACTATGGACTCGCAGATGTTAGCTTCCGGCACTATGGATGCCCAGATGTTAGCTTCTGGTACCATGGATGCTCAGATGTTAGCATCTAGTACCCAAGATTCTGCTATGATGGGTTCAAAATCTCCTGATCCCTATAGATTAGCTCAGGACCCTTACAGATTAGCTCAGGATCCCTATAGGTTGGGTCATGATCCTTATAGGTTAGGTCATGATGCTTACAGGTTAGGACAGGACCCCTATAGGTTAGGCCATGATCCCTACAGACTAACACCTGACCCCTACAGGATGTCACCGAGACCCTATAGGATAGCACCCAGGTCCTACAGAATAGCACCCAGGCCATATAGGTTAGCACCTAGACCCCTGATGTTAGCATCTAGACGTTCTATGATGATGTCCTATGCTGCAGAACGTTCCATGATGTCATCTTATGAACGCTCTATGATGTCTTATGAGCGGTCTATGATGTCCCCTATGGCTGAACGCTCTATGATGTCAGCCTATGAGCGCTCTATGATGTCAGCCTATGAACGCTCTATGATGTCCCCTATGGCTGAGCGCTCTATGATGTCAGCTTATGAACGCTCTATGATGTCAGCTTATGAGCGCTCCATGATGTCCCCAATGGCTGATCGATCGATGATGTCCATGGGTGCCGACCGGTCTATGATGTCGTCATACTCTGCTGCTGACCGGTCTATGATGTCATCGTACTCTGCAGCTGATCGATCTATGATGTCATCTTATACTGATCGTTCAATGATGTCTATGGCAGCTGATTCTTATGCCGATTCTTATACTGACACATATACAGAGGCATATATGGTGCCACCTTTGCCTCCTGAAGAGCCCCCAACAATGCCACCATTGCCACCTGAGGAGCCACCAATGACACCACCATTGCCTCCTGAGGAACCTCCAGAGGGACCAGCATTGCCTACTGAGGAATCAGCATTAGCTGAAAATACTTGGCCTACAGAAATGCCAGCATTACCTCCTGAAGAGTCTGTATCACAACCTGAGCCTCCTATGAATCAAAGTGACATTTCAGAGCCTTCGGCAGTGCTTGCTAATTATTCAGTGTCAGCATCAGAGCCCTCAGTTCTAGCATCAGAAGCTGCCATGACTGCTGCAGAAACACCACTAGAGCCAGAGACTTCATTTACATCAACTCCTGTAGAGTCTGCTGTAATAGCAGAAGAACATGAAATTGTTTCAGAGAGACCAGTGACTTGTGTGCTGTCTGAAACTCCTGTAATGTCAACTGAAACAACTATGTTAACATCAGAGCCTACAGTTAGGTCAGAAACAGCAGACATGTTTGATTCCACAAGAGCTTCAGGGCACATTGCTTCAGAGGTATCAGTGTCCCTGCTGGACCCAGCAGTAACTACTACGGAACCAGCAGAGAGCATTCTGGAGGTGCCAGCAGTGACTGTGCCAGAACCTCTGACCACCCTGGAACCTCCTGCTGTGGTTATCTCAGAATCTCCTGCCGTGACTGTTTCAGAACCTCCAGCTGTAGCCGGCATGTTAGCAACCAGCTCCATGGACTCCCAGATGTTAGCAACCAGCTCCATGGACTCCCAGATGTTAGCAACCAGCTCCATGGACTCCCAGATGTTAGCAACCAGCTCCATGGACTCCCAGATGTTAGCAACCAGCTCCATGGACTCCCAGATGTTAGCAACCAGCTCCATGGACTCCCAGATGTTAGCAACCAGCTCCATGGACTCCCAGATGTTAGCAACCAGCTCCATGGACTCCCAGATGTTAGCAACCAGCTCCATGGACTCCCAGATGTTAGCAACCAGCTCCATGGACTCCCAGATGTTAGCAACCAGCTCCATGGACTCCCAGATGTTAGCAACCAGCTCCATGGACTCCCAGATGTTAGCAACCAGCTCCATGGACTCCCAGATGTTAGCAACCAGCTCCATGGACTCCCAGATGTTAGCAACCAGCTCCATGGACTCCCAGATGTTAGCAACCAGCTCCATGGACTCCCAGATGTTAGCAACCAGCTCCATGGACTCCCAGATGTTAGCAACCAGCTCCATGGACTCCCAGATGTTAGCAACCAGCTCCATGGACTCCCAGATGTTAGCAACCAGCTCCATGGACTCCCAGATGTTAGCAACCAGCTCCATGGACTCCCAGATGTTAGCAACCAGCTCCATGGACTCCCAGATGTTAGCAACCAGCTCCATGGACTCCCAGATGTTAGCAACCAGCTCCATGGACTCCCAGATGTTAGCAACCAGCTCCATGGACTCCCAGATGTTAGCAACCAGCTCCATGGACTCCCAGATGTTAGCAACCAGCTCCATGGACTCCCAGATGTTAGCAACCAGCTCCATGGACTCCCAGATGTTAGCAACCAGCTCCATGGACTCCCAGATGTTAGCAACCAGCTCCATGGACTCCCAGATGTTAGCAACCAGCTCCATGGACTCCCAGATGTTAGCAACCAGCTCCATGGACTCCCAGATGTTAGCAACCAGCTCCATGGACTCCCAGATGTTAGCAACCAGCTCCATGGACTCCCAGATGTTAGCAACCAGCTCCATGGACTCCCAGATGTTAGCAACCAGCTCCATGGACTCCCAGATGTTAGCAACCAGCTCCATGGACTCCCAGATGTTAGCAACCAGCTCCATGGACTCCCAGATGTTAGCAACCAGCTCCATGGACTCCCAGATGTTAGCAACCAGCTCCATGGACTCCCAGATGTTAGCAACCAGCTCCATGGACTCCCAGATGTTAGCAACCAGCTCCATGGACTCCCAGATGTTAGCAACCAGCTCCATGGACTCCCAGATGTTAGCAACCAGCTCCATGGACTCCCAGATGTTAGCAACCAGCTCCATGGACTCCCAGATGTTAGCAACCAGCTCCATGGACTCCCAGATGTTAGCAACCAGCTCCATGGACTCCCAGATGTTAGCAACCAGCTCCATGGACTCCCAGATGTTAGCAACCAGCTCCATGGACTCCCAGATGTTAGCAACCAGCTCCATGGACTCCCAGATGTTAGCAACCAGCTCCATGGACTCCCAGATGTTAGCAACCAGCTCCATGGACTCCCAGATGTTAGCAACCAGCTCCATGGACTCCCAGATGTTAGCAACCAGCTCCATGGACTCCCAGATGTTAGCAACCAGCTCCATGGACTCCCAGATGTTAGCAACCAGCTCCATGGACTCCCAGATGTTAGCAACCAGCTCCATGGACTCCCAGATGTTAGCAACCAGCTCCATGGACTCCCAGATGTTAGCAACCAGCTCCATGGACTCCCAGATGTTAGCAACCAGCTCCATGGACTCCCAGATGTTAGCAACCAGCTCCATGGACTCCCAGATGTTAGCAACCAGCTCCATGGACTCCCAGATGTTAGCAACCAGCTCCATGGACTCCCAGATGTTAGCAACCAGCTCCATGGACTCCCAGATGTTAGCAACCAGCTCCATGGACTCCCAGATGTTAGCAACCAGCTCCATGGACTCCCAGATGTTAGCAACCAGCTCCATGGACTCCCAGATGTTAGCAACCAGCTCCATGGACTCCCAGATGTTAGCAACCAGCTCCATGGACTCCCAGATGTTAGCAACCAGCTCCATGGACTCCCAGATGTTAGCAACCAGCTCCATGGACTCCCAGATGTTAGCAACCAGCTCCATGGACTCCCAGATGTTAGCAACCAGCTCCATGGACTCCCAGATGTTAGCAACCAGCTCCATGGACTCCCAGATGTTAGCAACCAGCTCCATGGACTCCCAGATGTTAGCAACCAGCTCCATGGACTCCCAGATGTTAGCAACCAGCTCCATGGACTCCCAGATGTTAGCAACCAGCTCCATGGACTCCCAGATGTTAGCAACCAGCTCCATGGACTCCCAGATGTTAGCAACCAGCTCCATGGACTCCCAGATGTTAGCAACCAGCTCCATGGACTCCCAGATGTTAGCAACCAGCTCCATGGACTCCCAGATGTTAGCAACCAGCTCCATGGACTCCCAGATGTTAGCAACCAGCTCCATGGACTCCCAGATGTTAGCAACCAGCTCCATGGACTCCCAGATGTTAGCAACCAGCTCCATGGACTCCCAGATGTTAGCAACCAGCTCCATGGACTCCCAGATGTTAGCAACCAGCTCCATGGACTCCCAGATGTTAGCAACCAGCTCCATGGACTCCCAGATGTTAGCAACCAGCTCCATGGACTCCCAGATGTTAGCAACCAGCTCCATGGACTCCCAGATGTTAGCAACCAGCTCCATGGACTCCCAGATGTTAGCAACCAGCTCCATGGACTCCCAGATGTTAGCAACCAGCTCCATGGACTCCCAGATGTTAGCAACCAGCTCCATGGACTCCCAGATGTTAGCAACCAGCTCCATGGACTCCCAGATGTTAGCAACCAGCTCCATGGACTCCCAGATGTTAGCAACCAGCTCCATGGACTCCCAGATGTTAGCAACCAGCTCCATGGACTCCCAGATGTTAGCAACCAGCTCCATGGACTCCCAGATGTTAGCAACCAGCTCCATGGACTCCCAGATGTTAGCAACCAGCTCCATGGACTCCCAGATGTTAGCAACCAGCTCCATGGACTCCCAGATGTTAGCAACCAGCTCCATGGACTCCCAGATGTTAGCAACCAGCTCCATGGACTCCCAGATGTTAGCAACCAGCTCCATGGACTCCCAGATGTTAGCAACCAGCTCCATGGACTCCCAGATGTTAGCAACCAGCTCCATGGACTCCCAGATGTTAGCAACCAGCTCCATGGACTCCCAGATGTTAGCAACCAGCTCCATGGACTCCCAGATGTTAGCAACCAGCTCCATGGACTCCCAGATGTTAGCAACCAGCTCCATGGACTCCCAGATGTTAGCAACCAGCTCCATGGACTCCCAGATGTTAGCAACCAGCTCCATGGACTCCCAGATGTTAGCAACCAGCTCCATGGACTCCCAGATGTTAGCAACCAGCTCCATGGACTCCCAGATGTTAGCAACCAGCTCCATGGACTCCCAGATGTTAGCAACCAGCTCCATGGACTCCCAGATGTTAGCAACCAGCTCCATGGACTCCCAGATGTTAGCAACCAGCTCCATGGACTCCCAGATGTTAGCAACCAGCTCCATGGACTCCCAGATGTTAGCAACCAGCTCCATGGACTCCCAGATGTTAGCAACCAGCTCCATGGACTCCCAGATGTTAGCAACCAGCTCCATGGACTCCCAGATGTTAGCAACCAGCTCCATGGACTCCCAGATGTTAGCAACCAGCTCCATGGACTCCCAGATGTTAGCAACCAGCTCCATGGACTCCCAGATGTTAGCAACCAGCTCCATGGACTCCCAGATGTTAGCAACCAGCTCCATGGACTCCCAGATGTTAGCAACCAGCTCCATGGACTCCCAGATGTTAGCAACCAGCTCCATGGACTCCCAGATGTTAGCAACCAGCTCCATGGACTCCCAGATGTTAGCAACCAGCTCCATGGACTCCCAGATGTTAGCAACCAGCTCCATGGACTCCCAGATGTTAGCAACCAGCTCCATGGACTCCCAGATGTTAGCAACCAGCTCCATGGACTCCCAGATGTTAGCAACCAGCTCCATGGACTCCCAGATGTTAGCAACCAGCTCCATGGACTCCCAGATGTTAGCAACCAGCTCCATGGACTCCCAGATGTTAGCAACCAGCTCCATGGACTCCCAGATGTTAGCAACCAGCTCCATGGACTCCCAGATGTTAGCAACCAGCTCCATGGACTCCCAGATGTTAGCAACCAGCTCCATGGACTCCCAGATGTTAGCAACCAGCTCCATGGACTCCCAGATGTTAGCAACCAGCTCCATGGATTCCCAGATGTTAGCAACCAGCTCCATGGACTCCCAGATGTTAGCAACCAGCTCCATGGACTCCCAGATGTTAGCATCTGGCACTATGGACTCGCAGATGTTAGCTTCCGGCACTATGGATGCCCAGATGTTAGCTTCTGGTACCATGGATGCTCAGATGTTAGCATCTAGTACCCAAGATTCTGCTATGATGGGTTCAAAATCTCCTGATCCCTATAGATTAGCTCAGGACCCTTACAGATTAGCTCAGGATCCCTATAGGTTGGGTCATGATCCTTATAGGTTAGGTCATGATGCTTACAGGTTAGGACAGGACCCCTATAGGTTAGGCCATGATCCCTACAGACTAACACCTGACCCCTACAGGATGTCACCGAGACCCTATAGGATAGCACCCAGGTCCTACAGAATAGCACCCAGGCCATATAGGTTAGCACCTAGACCCCTGATGTTAGCATCTAGACGTTCTATGATGATGTCCTATGCTGCAGAACGTTCCATGATGTCATCTTATGAACGCTCTATGATGTCTTATGAGCGGTCTATGATGTCCCCTATGGCTGAACGCTCTATGATGTCAGCCTATGAGCGCTCTATGATGTCAGCCTATGAACGCTCTATGATGTCCCCTATGGCTGAGCGCTCTATGATGTCAGCTTATGAACGCTCTATGATGTCAGCTTATGAGCGCTCCATGATGTCCCCAATGGCTGATCGATCGATGATGTCCATGGGTGCCGACCGGTCTATGATGTCGTCATACTCTGCTGCTGACCGGTCTATGATGTCATCGTACTCTGCAGCTGATCGATCTATGATGTCATCTTATACTGATCGTTCAATGATGTCTATGGCAGCTGATTCTTATGCCGATTCTTATACTGACACATATACAGAGGCATATATGGTGCCACCTTTGCCTCCTGAAGAGCCCCCAACAATGCCACCATTGCCACCTGAGGAGCCACCAATGACACCACCATTGCCTCCTGAGGAACCTCCAGAGGGACCAGCATTGCCTACTGAGGAATCAGCATTAGCTGAAAATACTTGGCCTACAGAAATGCCAGCATTACCTCCTGAAGAGTCTGTATCACAACCTGAGCCTCCTATGAATCAAAGTGACATTTCAGAGCCTTCGGCAGTGCTTGCTAATTATTCAGTGTCAGCATCAGAGCCCTCAGTTCTAGCATCAGAAGCTGCCATGACTGCTGCAGAAACACCACTAGAGCCAGAGACTTCATTTACATCAACTCCTGTAGAGTCTGCTGTAATAGCAGAAGAACATGAAATTGTTTCAGAGAGACCAGTGACTTGTGTGCTGTCTGAAACTCCTGTAATGTCAACTGAAACAACTATGTTAACATCAGAGCCTACAGTTAGGTCAGAAACAGCAGACATGTTTGATTCCACAAGAGCTTCAGGGCACATTGCTTCAGAGGTATCAGTGTCCCTGCTGGACCCAGCAGTAACTACTACGGAACCAGCAGAGAGCATTCTGGAGGTGCCAGCAGTGACTGTGCCAGAACCTCTGACCACCCTGGAACCTCCTGCTGTGGTTATCTCAGAATCTCCTGCCGTGACTGTTTCAGAACCTCCAGCTGTAGCTGTCTCGGAGCCTCCAGCTATGGCTGAGCCAGAGCATGTT
>NW_006159894.1:1392544-1397759 GCF_000334495.1 Tupaia belangeri chinensis
CCAGTTTCTGCCATGGAGCCTACTGTGCCTATTCTGGAACCAGCAGTCTCAGTCCTTCAACCTTCTATGATTGTTTCAGAACCATCTGTTTCTGTCCAGGAGTCTACTGTTACAGTATCAGAGCCTGCTGTCACTATCTCAGAGCAGACTCAAATGGCACCAACTGACATGGTTTTAGAGTCTGCACCAATGATAGTAGAATCTAGTGTTATGTCCTCATCGCATGTTATAAAAGGAGTTAATTTACTATCTGTTGATCAAAATCTTGTCCCAGAGATTGGCATGCAGGAGATTCCTTTGCATTCAGGTGAACAGCCACATGCTGAAGGACACCTGAGAAGTGACTCTTATGAAAGTGAACATGGTATAAATGTGGAACTTACTATGAACAATCTTTTAATTGCTAAAGAGACGGAACATAATGCAGTGTCTGCTGCTAGCACTGGTACTCTTGGTAAAATTGGTGAAGAGAAAATTTTTCCCATTGATGAAACTAAACAATGCACAGTATTGGATACCTATCCTGGTGTTAGTGAAGCTGACGTAGGAGGAACTCTACCTTCTACTGGTCCTCTTGTCCTGGAACCTGATGCTATAGGAGGTAGTAAGGGTATTGAATTTGTCACAGCATCTGTTCTCAGTTCAGTTAATAAATATGATGTTGATGTATCCTTAACTACCCAAGATACTGAACATGACATGGTAATTTCCTCTAGCCCCAGTGGTGGTAGTGAGGCTGACATAGAGGGACCTTTGCCTGCTAAAGACATTCATCTTGATTTGCCATCAAATAACCTTGTTAATAAAGACACAGAAGAAATATTACCTATAAAAGAGATTGACCAGGCATCAGCAGTTGCTCTCAGTCCTAAAGAAGGTAGTGGAGAAGATAAAGAAGTAGCTCTCCCTACTAAAGAGATACTGACTGATTCAGGACTTTCTGCCAATATTGATGATATTAATGAAGCAGATTTAGTGAGACCATTACTTCCGAAGGACATGGAACGTCTTACGAGTCTTAGAGCTGGAATTGAAGGACCTTTACTTGCAAGTGAAATTGAACGTGATAAATCTACTACCAGTCCAGTTGTAGCTGGTATACCAGAAAGGGCTTCAGAATCATCTTCAGAGGAAAAAGATGACTATGAAATTTTTGTAAAAGTTAAGGACACACATGAAAAAAGCAAGAAGAAGAACCGTGACAAAGGTGAGAAAGAGAAAAAAAGAGACTCTTCATTAAGATCTCGAAGTAAGCGATCCAAGTCTTCTGAACACAAATCACGCAAGCGTACCAGTGAGTCTCGTTCTAGGGCAAGGAAGAGATCATCTAAATCCAAATCTCATCGCTCTCAAACACGTTCACGGTCACGTTCAAGACGCAGGAGGAGGAGCAGTAGATCAAGATCAAAGTCCAGAGGAAGGCGGTCTGTATCAAAAGAAAAGCGCAAAAGATCCCCAAAGCATAGGTCGAAGTCCAGGGAAAGAAAAAGAAAAAGATCAAGTTCTAGGGATAACCGGAAAACAGTCAGAGCTCGAAGTCGCACCCCGAGTCGGCGGAGCCGGAGTCATACTCCCAGCCGTCGGAGAAGGTCTAGATCTGTGGGTAGAAGAAGGAGCTTTAGCATTTCCCCAAGCCGCGCAGCCGCACACCCAGCCGCCGCAGCCGCACACCCAGCCGACGGAGAAGATCAAGGTCTGTGGTAAGAAGACGAAGCTTCAGTATTTCACCAGTCAGATTAAGACGTTCAAGAACACCCTTGAGAAGAAGGTTTAGTAGATCTCCCATCAGACGTAAAAGATCCAGGTCTTCTGAAAGAGGCAGATCACCAAAACGTCTGACAGATCTGGGTGAGTCATCTTAAAATTTAGTGGCATTGTAGTAGTGATTTGAACAATTATTTTTCTAATCCTTGGTCAGCTGGAATGTTTTTTGTTACTTATTTAGGATAAAAATTTGCTTTAAGATAATGATTAGAGTAGCTTGTGTTTAGAAAATAGTTGGCACCAGATGGCATAATGGTTACGTCATTGGACTCCCTTGTAGTTGACCATGGTTTGAGTACCAGACCTGGAGACTTAAACTCACGGCAGGCATGTGTGTGTGGATGCCTGAAATCCTGAGGGGAGAATGGAGAAAAATCACCCCTGGGAGGTGATTTCTTTTTCTCTATCTCTCTCTCTCTCTCTCTGGCGAGTGTACACGCCCTATAGCAAAAATCTCTCTGAAAAAAGGAAAATAGGGATAAGAGCATTATAATTGGAGTTAAAAAGACCTGCTTTGGAGTATATTAGAACCAATGTGTTTCCATACTTAAAATGGCAACAAAGAACTATTACGTGTGTGTGAAGGTGATTTTGATTGGTATAGTTGGTAAAGTCAAGAGAATGATCTATTCTGCTTTACTTTCTAAATAAATGCTCCCGCCAGCAGGCGGCATGGAGGTTAAGGTGCTGTATCCTACATATCAGCTGTATTGTTCAAGTCCTGGGCCCTACTGCTTAAATCACACAGAATGTGTATTTGTGCATGCCTAAAATCCTGAGGAGACTGAAGGAGAGTGTTGTGGTGGGGGGAGGGGAGGATGATTTCTCTTTCTCTCTCTCTGGCGAGCTCACATGCCCTACAGTAAAATTAAAAAAAAAAAAAAGTGTTCTAATTTATCCTGATTTTAATTTTCCCTGATTTTAAGTACTGTACAGAGGTGATAAAAACTTGATGTATAATGCATAATTACCTATTAACAAGTAAGAATAATTTGTCATTATTCCAGTAGATTGAATGTTGAGGACTATCTAAAGAAAAAGGCACTAAGAGTAATAAGGGAAAATTCTTTACTCAGTTCAAATAAAATTTTGAGTTCTTTTTTATTCAAAGCAGAGAACAATATGTAATTCCCAAAGGGATTAGTGGAGGAGATATGGCTAAATACATATATGTCTTTTTTACCAAATAGTAAAATGCCAAAAAGGGCAAAATATGATGACTGATGTAGTATTGGTATAAGGTAGTGTACTTTAGGAGTACAGTGGAAGAATGGTAATTGACTTAATGAGGATTTGAAGGCCAATCTGTGTGGTGTGGTGGTTCAGATGGCCAGATTCCACATGGCTAATCATGCAGTTCACATTCTGACTGGGCAGTTTGAGAAACATGCCGGGTGTTTGTTCATGTGTGCCCAGAATCCTGAAAGGAGGGAGAAATGGAAGAGAAGGGACTGTGGCATGACCATTCCCTACGAGGGTTTCTGTCTCACTTTTTCTCTGTCCTTGTGAGCACATACACCCTTGGGCAAACAAACAAAAAAGGACTTTAGGCCCAAAGAGTGATTTAAGATTTCAGATTAGGAAGTTATAAGGTCATGATAATTTTAGGAAATAAAAGGTACTTTGGCAGGTTCTGTCTCAAGAGAGTGTATGGCAAAGTGATCATTACATATCAATAGCTGTACAGTGAACATTATGTAGTTGTATAGTAAGTTAATTTTTGTAGTATTTAAGCTAAATGTGGACATAATTTTTTGTAATAAATATTTCATTCTGTTTTAAAAATTTGAACCAAAGTGATTTGATCACAGCTATAGCTTAGTGCAAAAAAATTGATACTTTTAATTTGTTAGCATATAAAACTTTTGATGATAACAAAATGTACAGCCTTTTAGGAAAACTGCTTCTTATATTTTCTTCTTTCAGATAAGGCTCAGTTACTTGAAATAGCCAAAGCTAATGCAGCTGCCATGTGTGCTAAGGCTGGTGTCCCTTTACCGCCAAACCTGAAGCCTGCACCTCCACCTACAATAGAAGAGAAAGTTGCTAAAAAGTCAGGAGGAGCTACTATAGAGGAACTAACTGAGGTAAGTTAGACAGAATTTATTTTCATCCTTAAGTGGATTATTCCAGTGATGTTGACTCTGGAGCGTGCCAAAACCCGAATTGTGGGCTGAACTGATAATGGCTGGCACCGAGTGGCCAAAACCCGAAATACAGACTTGGCAGCGGCAGAAACTCTGTTTAGCAGGCCATTATCCGGGATGGCTAAGCTCCGCTAGCTAAAAGTTACTTCCCATTACTTTTGCTTTCCAGTTTTAGAAGCCAAACTGACTGAGGAGTGAGACGGTTCGTTTGAATGGAGGAGGTGTTGAGTGAGCAACACGCAGAAGCTCGCCTACAGTTTCGTTTCCATTCACGACGTGTTCACTGATCGCCACGAGTGTACTGCATATACGCAAAGACACAGACAATCTTCAGAAATGATCTTTTGCCACCGGAGCTTGGAAATTAATAAGAATAGCTGGCCATTGCCTGAAAGGAACTTCTTTCGCATCAACATTTCGGGTTTTGGCTGTTTGGTACCAGCCATTGGCGATAATGGCCGGCCATTATCAGTTCTTCCTGCGGTTCGGGTTTTGGCAGTAACATATATATTTTAAACACACTTATTTTTGTTTTTAAAAATCTGATCTTTTCAATTGAGGCTTTTGGGGGGGCTTTACTTCATTATTTTTTGGGAGGGTGGGGAATGCTGAAATACTGCTGCTAGGATCCAGAAGTACCACACTGTTTCATATATTGAAACTTGTTATTGGCTAGCCTTATGCCAGCCTGCCACTGTCAATATTCTGTTCCCCTTGGTTACAAGCTTGATAAACTCTGTGTTTTTGGCTAAATGAGCTTTTTATCTTATTGTAATATTTTTGATTGATAATAGATGTGATGAATTCTACTTGCTTGTATAGAGACAGGTCTATTCAAATTCACTCTGACCTTTTTTATAAAGCCAGGTAACGGAGTCTGTTCCTTTTCTTCTCAGGAAGGAACTGACTTTGCAGTTCTATGTATCTAGACCTCATCAATTGCATCCTCTCCATCATGCCTTATTTTCCATTCTTAAGTTTTATTCCTTAAGAGACTTAACCTACAAAACATTTTTGGAGAGATGTTACTGTTTAGCCCTTTCACAGTTGTGTTAAAATCCCTTTATTTTGCCATATATTAGGATAAACCTTCTTAATCTGTTTCCTCAGATTTATTATTGTATGAATTACAATTTAAAAAATTAAGGCCCTAGTAAAAGTAACTGTTGCTTATCAAATCCAAGCTTCTTATCCAAAACCCTAGAACAGTTAGTATTTTGGAATGTTTTTAGCCTTATCTTCAGCACTCTTGTCCATTCTAAAAAGTTTCTTATCTTTCACCACCTCCTCACTAGGATGACTTT
>NW_006159894.1:1397789-1409672 GCF_000334495.1 Tupaia belangeri chinensis
CCCTACCAATCTGTGTTCTTCACTATGAAAATCTGGCTTAGAAATCCTCAAGGAATATTCCTTGATTCTCTAACTCTGCCTGACTCTGTTCTCTCTTAAACCTTTGTTCTTTTTAGCACTTATGTACTCGGTTTGTATTATATCAGTTTGCACTTGTTATTGTGTTGCTCTGTAAAAGCGTTTTTCAATTATTTCATGTGTATGTATTCTGTCTCTTGTACTAGATTGTAAGCTCCATGGGAGCAGGGACCATGTCTTTTATTTTTTATTTTTTATTTTGTATTCCCCAGACAGTGCTCAGTACAGTGCTCTGCACATAGTAGGTGCTCAATAAATGTTGTTGACTGACTAACCAGAGTGTGTTTAAATAACAGTTAATAAGTGAAATTACATATCTATAACCTGTTGATCTTACCTAACTTTTGGAAAGTTGATTTTATAAGATTTTGGTTTATTTTAAGAAATTACATGAATAAGATTTTGGTTTATTTTAAGAAATTACATGATTGTCTATTTAAAGTGGAATATTGATCTTTCGTTTGTTTTTACTTTTAAAGAAATGCAAACAGATCGCACAGAGTAAAGAAGATGATGATGTAATAGTGAATAAACCTCATGTTTCGGATGAAGAGGAAGAAGAGCCTCCTTTTTATCATCATCCCTTTAAACTCAGTGAACCCAAACCCATTTTTTTCAATCTGAATGTGAGTATTACTGCTTATCAATTGATAAAACAGCATAGTTTATGGAATGACTTAATAAAACCCAAATGGAATTTAGTTTATTAATTATCGGCTTAAGTACTGTGAGAAATAGCAAAATCACTTCCTTCAGATTAAGTTGAAAATCTTCAGAAACTACTTAATACTGTATTTCTTATACTGAATTTTAATTAAGAAACCTTTTATGTTTAGATTGCTGCAGCAAAGCCAACCCCACCAAAAAGCCAGGTAACATTAACAAAAGAATTTCCTGTGTCATCTGGATCTCAACATCGAAAAAAAGAAGCGGATAGTGTTTATGGAGAGTGGGTTCCTGTTGAGAAAAATGGTGAAGAAAACAAAGATGATGATAATGTTTTCAGCAGCAGTTTACCCTCAGAGGTAAGTAAGAGAAAAATTATGTATTTTTCCTTTTATATACCTAAATCTGCCATTTTATTGTTACTTTATATCTGATTTGGATTCTGTTTCACTCTTCTTAGGGCCGGGTTAAACGGCAGGGCCGGGTTAGACGACAGATGAAACAACCCGCAGCTTCTCATTTGACAGTAACTCGATGCAATTCACTTTGTGGAACCAAGCCACAAAGTGAAAAGCATCGAATTGCAGAGAACAGTGTTATCACATCCCTGCCCAACATTGGGCCCTCCTTGCACTTGTGGGAAGGTAGCCCAAGGTACAACTATTTAGCTTCCCGTTTTGCTTCGAGGCTCTATAGCTCTAGATTTTGGTGGTAGCAAATGTACTGGGTGGAGGGATTGAGCAGAAAGAGGCAGATCCTCAGGTTCAACACAAGAACTGGATTGGAAAAGGTCACTGTAGGCTGATGTGATCATATTGGGTACATAGCCCATTGCCCTTATATGATGGATTTTTTACTATATTTCTAGGTTTGTCTCATATCCTTGAATTTTAATTATTTTCCCTTCCCTGTGCTACCTTGGCCCTTTTGAATTCTTGTGTTTAACCTAATGCTCAGCCTTGGTACTCCATTCCCTTCTCCTTCCCCTCTTTGCTACTATTCAAAGTGGAGAAGTGGAAATCACATTTTGAGTTTTCCATGAGGCTATAGTTGTATCTTGTCAAAATGACGCAATAATAATGCCAAGTGTCAAAACAACCCCTTTAAAATGCCGCCTGATTAAATAATGTGCTGCTAAATACAGTGCACATGAAAACAGCAAGACTGTATATATATGTAAATATATATATATATATCTGTATCTTTGTATGTATCTCTGTATCTGTACCTTTGCTGTATCTTTTAATAAACAGTTTACTTTTATTTAACTTGTTGTGCAAAATCACGCTTGGGGGATCTGGGAGGGTGGAGACTTAATAGGGGTGGGTGGGAGTTTTAATTGATGCTGTAGATTAGGTGTTACCACTTTTCACCCTTGGTTTCCAGAGCCCAGACATTTGTCCAAGGACTGGACTTAGACACCTGATGCCCTTATGGACCTCCTTTTGCATTCTGGGATATGTAGGTCAGAGAGACCAATACTCTTCACTTAAGGTTCCCATCATTGGGCATATCATCATCTTGCAGTAAACGCCTCTAATTCTACAAGTAAACCCAGTTTATAAAATCCAGAAGTGAACAGAACCCAAATCAGAAATTTTTTGATAGTAATATTTCCCTCCTGAGCTATTCACAGGCAACATTATAACTTTTTTTGACTTGGCGGCATTTTGAAAAGAAGAGTTCTGGAGTTCTGTAAAATTAAACTGGACATAATAACTCGACAATGCAACTTATAAGCAGTTATTATAATCCATATTCACATGGGGTTCAACAATTCAAGCAAAAAATATACCATCATCAATGGGGTGCCGATAGCTGGTTTAGACAATGTTTTAGTGAAAACAGTTGAGTATCTCCACTGCCCAATTCCCAAGTCAGACTCGCTGCACATCTCACGGAGAGAAGGTCACTTGACATTTGCAGCTGACTTAATCTTCTTGTAGTAGCTGAATATAAACAGTGATAAGAAGGGTTGAACAGACTTAGAAATCCTGATGCCTAGCTTTTGGTAATTCCTTGCAGATTAAACATTTAAACAAAGTGTCCAGTGGAGGGGACAGGGAAACTGTTTTTATGAAAAGTTTTCAAATGGACTGAAGACCTAAAAGGGATTTTCCTTGAAAAGATAGATGACTATCACTATTTTAGCTTTCTTCAGTTGAACATGGGGAAAGGGTTAGTAAGTCCTAATGACTACACTTGTTTTTTGATTGAGATACCTATATATCTTCATATATATTTGAAATTCACTATTTTAAAAATTTAGCACTCAGCCAGTTTAGGTTTTAAAACTAACAGTGTGATGCCTGTTTGATTTGTTGCCAAATGTGGTTATCACATTTTAAATAAAAGTTGAGGAAAATTAAATATGGGGATAGAGGCTGAAAAAAAAAAAAGGTACTGAAATTATTTGAGTAAAAGTGTCTTATTAAAACAGAAGAAGAAAAAGTTAAAAGGACTGAATGAAGCAGATATGTCTGATGTGCGAAGATATATACATCTATTTGATATTACAACTCTTTATGCTACTTTCTTTCTTAAAAGACTATGCTACTTTATGCTACTTTCTTAGACTATGAAGAATATATTACTTATTTTTTTAAGAATTTATTTATTTTTACTCATTATCATTTTTTTTTCCCAACTTAACCACAGAGAGAGAGAGAATGCAAGAAAGCAAGTTACCAAGTCCAGGATTTCAATTGTAGCCGGCCGTGTGGGAGTCTGGCACCTTAACCACTGTGCCACTTGCCGGCCCCGGTTAACTAATTCTAAACAAACTATTTCAAGTTTTTAGGGGAAAAAGGGACAGGACTGTTTTCTCTTCAGATCTGCACTTTTATGTAGCAATAATTTCGTTAAACACTTAGTGAAAATGTTCACAATATAAAAATGTTTAGTTATAGTTACTTAAGCTAACCAGTAAATAAAATATATTTGTAAAATTAATGTTCTATATGCCAATATTTGTCGAATACTTTTGGTGACTCTTTTTAAAAAAATTATCTTTTTAATTTGTTGTGGTTTTAAAGCCACCAGTTCCGGGTCTCGAACCGTGGTCGACCATGTGAGAATCCAGCGCCCCAACCACCACGCCACCTGCTGGCCCCCTTTTGGTGACATTTTATGGGAGCACTGGCTCCTTTGGTTTGAAATAAAGGCTTCCTAGAACAAAACGACAATTCTTGTAAATAGTCAACTTTCTAACTGAATAGTGTTTTAAATTAAAAAATTTATTAGTTTTTTTTTTGTTTTGTTTTCATTTTAATAAATATAAATGGAGTTAGTGGTTTTCTACTCTTGAATAAAACATTTGGGCAAAGATCACAGATTTAACTTTGCTATAAACTCTACCCAGCAATTGCCTTGCACATGGGTGCTATTTTACATAAGTATGAGTGGATAGTTGCTGTGGATGAACTAGCATAAATCTTTGTGAAAAACAACTCATCAACCTACTGTCATAGCAGCATCTTCCTACCCAGAAACTACCCACCATCGTTCTCAGTAAAGAGCAACTACAGAACTTTAGCCTTATTTGTGTGAATTTGATTTTATAAATAAAGAATGTTGGGAAACTAATATTTAAACAGTAGTCTTCAGGGGCATTGATTCTTGGTTCTAAAGTTAGCAAAGTCTTGGTAGAAAACTTACACAAAATCTTTGACATAAGTACAAATAGAATAGTAACTCCTTGTAACTAGTGAAGAGTTTTCGTGGGTGTACTATATCTATTGTGTTTTAAGGGGCCAAAAGTTAGCTCTATTAAAGTCTAATGATTGCTTAGGTACTAAGAGATCATTATATCAAGCCCTGTGCTAGGTTTGTATTACTGAATATTTTTGTATCCCAGTGGAACAGAAATTCTCTTAATTTTAGAAGTTCTAAATTGATAAAGTTTATTAAAGCTAACTTCCTGGAATAAAATGAAAATTTTAATTGGAAATTAACTATATAGATCTTACCACTGCTAGAATGTATAATGTATAGTTTTGTTTATCAGTTTTTTCTCTGTAGATTTTCCTAGTTGGTTAACACTGAATGGCTTTAAATCATCAACATACTGTTTTTCTATTATAATTTATTTAGAAGTGTTAAGAATTCTCATCAGAGAATTCTATGTATTAGAATAAAAAGAATGTTAATTCACTTTTTAAAAGCAATCAAACAATAATAATTTGGGATTTTGTATCTAATGTGGCTTTTTTGTAATTGTCATTTTTTATATAAATTTGTTGTCTTATTTTTGCTAAGTATTTTAAAATCATGTTTTATATACAGACTAGATGTTTTTTCTTTAGTTCTCTTAAAATTTTCCTTTGAAGCCTTTTTAAATTTTGAAATAATTGCAATTTACTGTAAAGAAATTTTATTTTTGTTATAGGAGGTGTGTATCTGGCTCACTCTATTCTAACAGTGATCTTTAACTTGTGTATATCCTTTCATTGATGTTCTAAAAATATCTAAAGATTTTTTTCTATTTATGTCAATAGTTGGGTTAACAGGGGAGTAAATTAATTTAGAAAGATTTTTTTAAAAGAAGTGTATAAAAGGCAGTTACAATACAGCTCATGTGTTTACAGAGTACCAATTGCATTCTGTGTTTCATTACACTTGATACCTTCATAGGTTTTAGAAGTAATAATATGCTTTACTGTGGAGGTTGAAAGATTACAGAGTTTGTGCATTATTTATTAATGTGAGCATTAGAGTTATAATTCAGGGCACATTTAATGTAGATTTTTACCTTTTAGAGCATGTTTAAGGATAAGGAGATTAAACATTTTTCCTAATACCTGCAATATATCCACACACTGATTTTTATTCCTTAGGTGTAGTAGCAAACAGGTCTACCATGTGGAACCAAACAAGGCTTTTTGATGACAGATTGATAACAGTACTTTAGAGATTTTATCTTTTTTTCCAGTATTTAAAGAGCTTTTCAGCGTCATTTTAGTATGAAAAAACAAATCTTCTGTTTCTGAACAGTATCCAAGGATAGTTAAGATTCTAAACCTTCACTGCCCTATATAGTAGTCACCAGCTGCTGGAAAAAAAATTTAGTTTCTTAAATCATACTACTTTTCAGATGCTCAGTAATTATTACTGCAGAAAGATCTGTTGGACACTTTAGCCCTAAATGGTAACTGTGGTAGTTTGTGAGTGTTTTAATATTGCTATGTAATATTTGGTCTGAACTTTAAATAATAATACTTTGGAGATTAGAGCATTAATTTTTTTTATGCACTACTGCATAACCCAGGTAATGAAAGGCTGGAAACAGGCATTTTAATACAAATTCTAGAGGATACTTAGGAAGTCAAGATAATCTTGATTCACACTAAAAATATGAATATAAATGAATAGTCAAATTATTACTAGGGTGCTAGCTGGTAGTTAAGGGGTTGGTTCTCACATGGCCGACCATACAGTTGGAATCCCAGAGCTGGCAGCTTGAAAAATATGCTGGTCATGTGTGCATGCATGCCTAAACTCCGAAAGATGGAGAGATAGAATAGAAGGGATTGTGGTGTGACCGTTCCCACAGGGAATACTTTTGCACTGTCTCCCTGTACCCCCACTCTGTGCCCCCACCCCTTACGTTTGCACACAGAGACTAGCAAATTTTTAAAAATATTACTATTAGGTAACAAATTATTTTTTTTGGAAAGGTTTTTGCTATAGGGCACGTGCGCTTGCCAGACAGACAGAAAGCGAGAAATCACCCCCCCAGGGGAGATGGCCACACCACAATCCCTTTTCCTCCATTCTCCTCTCGGGATCTTGGGCATGCATGCACATATGCCCGGTGTGAGTTTTAAGCCCGGGTCTGGGACTCGAACCGCGGTTGACTACATGGGAGTCCAGTGACATAGCCATTACGCTAACTGCTGGTCCCCCACAAATTATTATTTGTTTTTCTTTTTCTTTTTTTTTTGAGAGGTTTTTTGCTGTAGGGCGCGTGCGCTCACCAGACAGAGACTTAGAGATAGAAAGCGAGAAATCACCCCCAGGGGGGATGGTCACACCGCAATCCCTTCTCCTCCATTCTCCTCTTGGGATCTTGGGCACATACGCACACGCGCCCGGCGCGAGTTTTAAGCCACTGGGTCCGGGACTCGAACTGCAGTCAACTACGTGGGAGTCCAGTGACATAGCCATTATGCTAACTGCTGGTCCCCCACAGATTATTTTAATATCAATTCGGTAGCACACATTTTAAGCCTGTTGTAGAATAAAATTGAACTACCCTAGGGAAAAAA
Organism: Tupaia belangeri chinensis; assembly: GCF_000334495.1. Lineage (NCBI taxonomy): Eukaryota > Metazoa > Chordata > Mammalia > Scandentia > Tupaiidae > Tupaia > Tupaia belangeri. The sequence continues at coordinate 1,404,800 of NW_006159894.1, forward strand.
GTTAGAACTTTATTTGAAAATAAAAGTTACCTGCTAAAAGACTAAAAGTATGATGATATATAAATGTCTCTAGAAGAATGAATTCACAAATAGGTATATTCATTTGCTTTTTATTGGGAAGAATTAGTTTTATTCTAGGAAAGTTTTCAGAGCTATCCTTTTTAAGGCTGATTTACAGCTTGGAATTGGAATTGGGGCTTGGAATAGTGAGTAGGCACATTGACTTCTGTATTCGTTCAGATTTTAGCCTTTGTAAAATAAAAACTTATTATTTATAACTTATTTCCTTAACACTTAGCATTATAGACTTAAGTCTGGGAAAGTTAATGAAGTAGTATTTGTTTTATCTGATGGGATATCAAAAATAATCTTGACATTCCTACTTGACCATTTTAGAAAATATCCAAGATAAGTATAGTTGATGTAAATTTTGGCCTTTAATATCTGCCTTAAATATCCAGGCATGGAACAGAATTCTGGTAGAACTTGAAAGGTGCATACAGTCTCAGACTTTGTTTAGATTAACTAGTTTTTGCAATATAAATACTCTAATTTGATAATTTTATAGTAAGTTGAATTAGAAAAGCTTTTATTTAAGAAATTCATAAGCAGTCTAAAACAGTGATAATAAATTTTTAATTTTGCCTACATTTTAAGAAGGCATTATATAAAAATCTATCTTTTGTGGAAGACCAAACAATTCAGCTAAAGAAAAGTAGATGATCCAGCAAGATAATTAAGAATGATGGATTGATTAAGGGTTTCTAAAGTTGGGAAAAGGCAGATTAGTGATGTCTTATGTATGAAATATAATAGCCATCTGTACTGTGTAGGTCTTCTTTTTGAAAGAAATGTCTCATACATAATACATAGTATATAGCTAGCCTCTACCTCAAAAATAATTCTTACCTCCTAACTATTTTACTGACTTCCTTATATTTATCATATCCATGTAGTACCTGCTAATCATTCATTATATATGAAAATAGCAAAACCTTTCTATGTCAGATAAACATTTTATAAAAATATTCTTTTGTGATAATCTAGACAATGTAGAAAACATTAATTGGGTTAAGTGGTATTAAAATCAGAATTGGCAAGCTGATGCAAATGAACACTTGAGCTCTTAGTTTTAGAACAAAAAACAGCAAATATTTCTTTTCCCTTCTGTGGTTTTATCTCACACAAAAATCAGACAAATTGAGAATTTGGTCTTTTTAAATTTAAAACAAAATATGCTTATTAGCATTTGGTTTTAAAAGGTGGCATTGAGCTTTGAAAAAGACGATCTGAGACACTTCAGACACCACATTTAAAAATGTTTCAATTGATGAAACATTTTATGAAATATTTTATCAATAACTATAGTAATAATTATATGAAAGCAGAAAACAAGTATATATTGAATATGTTCTTTGAAGTAGAGTTATTAGAATCAAGTTTTACCCATTCACACCTGAGAAGGTGAAAAGATGAGCTGATCCATAAAGGAAAGATCACTGACAGAATATGGTTTATTTATTTATTTTTTAATCTTTTTTTTAAAGAATTATTTTATTTAATTTCATTTATTTATTTTTAGATTTTGACCAGAGAGGTACAGAGCGAGAGCGAGGGAAAGCGAGAAAGCAAGCCGCCAAGTCTGGGACTCGAATCATGGTCATCCATGTGGGAGTCCAGTGCCCTTAACCACCACACCACTTGCTGGCCCCAGCATATGGTTTCTTACTCCCTCAACAACTTTGTTCACTGTTTCTGGAGGTTTTGCCAATAAGAAATAGTATAAAATGAAAAGTGCTAAGTATAAAATTTACAGTAGTTAAGAAGTTCTCAGTTTACTATAAATTACTTTTCCTAGTGAAGGCTATAGATTAAGTTGTTAACAGAACTTTTTATGATTACCGTTTGATATAGTAGGAATAACATTGAAACATTTAGTCATAACAACGTTGACATTTTTAGTTAGATTTTGGATTGGGTTATGCTGCCTATTGTAATTGCTTTGTAACTTACCTTTAATCCTCATCTACTTTTCAAGGCTTTCTATAAGATGATTATATAGTTTCTGACTAACAGCAACTAAAGAAATGAGCACTTTTCAGAATTTAGGGGACTATGGTAATTTGAGATAATTATCTGTTTTCTTTCTTAGCCTGTGGACATCTCTACAGCAATGAGTGAACGGGCACTTGCTCAGAAAAGACTCAGTGAGAATGCATTTGACCTCGAAGCCATGAGTATGTTAAATCGAGCTCAGGAACGGGTATGTAGTAGTTTTAATGTGTCAAGGAGAATTTCACTAACTGGAGAGTTAAGACATAAACCATTTATCTTAACTAGTTATCATTTACCTTAACTAGTTTTTTTTTTTTTTTTAATGAAAGTGATTTGGGGCTGGATCATCAATTTAAGTAAACTATATGACAGGAATGATTTCTTTCTTTTTTTTTTGGAGAGATTTTTGCTATAGTGCGCGTGCGCTCGCCAGACAGAGACAGAGAGAAACAGAAAGCAAGAAATCATCCCCCAGCGGGGATGGCCACACCGCAATCCCTTCTCCTCCATTCTCCTCTTGGGATCTTGGGCACGCACGCACACGCGCCTGGCGTGAGTTTAAGCCACCGGGTCTAGGACTCGAACCGCGGTCAACTACATGGGGGTTCAGCGACATAGCCATTATGCTAACTGCTGGTCCCATGACAGGAATGATTTCTTAAGAGAATGATCTTTGCCCTATTAAGAGTTTAATAGCTAAGAGTGTACAACAAATGTGTAGGTATTTTTTTTAGTTCCTGTGTTTCATCTGAGGAAACTGAGATAAAAAGTGTGGTTAAATGATACCATAAGTCATACCACTAGTAAGTGAGGGGATTAGTGTTCAAACCCATGCAGTCCAAATTCAGAATCTGTTTTTACAAATGGACGAATTTTCCATTTCTTCTCTACTTTTCCATGGTAAATCTACATAGATATTAAATTTGTGTTCAGACAGGATATATTCGGTTGCCAGAAAAGTCATGATGCATTTTTTCATAGAAACATATAGAAAAATATGTCTTGACATTTCTGACCACCCAATACAGTGGTGACAATTCCGGATGTCCAATAAGTATAATATAAATGAATTAAAGCTGTTTATAGTATATATTGATTATTGATGTAGCCTCTTTTTTTTTAAAAGAATTATTTAATTTTATTACTATCATTATTGGCAGAGAGAGCGAAAGAGAGAGAGGTAAAGTGAGAAAGCAAGCTGCCAGGTCTGGGACTTGAACTACGATCAGCCTTGTGGGTATTTGGGACTTGAACTACAGTCAGCCTTGTGGGTATCCGGTGCCCTAAGTAGCATACCACCTGCTGGCTTCTATGCTGCAGTTCCTAAAAATAGCTGTTTTATGTATCTGGGTGGGGTTTCTTGTATTAGTTACTTTTTTAAAAGAATATGTCATGAATGTAATTTGGATTTTTAATATCTTGAAGGAGGAAGTAATTAGAAATTCAGGCTGTCATGACAGGTAATGATATAGTTCAGAGAATGCAGAGGATCCTTTGAGATAAAATTTCTCTACATGGAGACCAGCTGTTGGCATGATGGCTGTGTCACTGGACTCCCATGTAGTTGACCGTGGTTTGAGTCTCGGACCTGGTGGCTTAAACTCACGGTGGGCATGTGTGCTCAGGATCCCAAGAGGAGAATGGAGGAGAAAGGACTGAGGCATGACCATCCCCCTTTGGGGGAGTGATTTCTCTCTGTCTGTCTGTCTCTGCCTTTCTGGCGAGCACACGCCCTATAAGCAAAAACCTCTCAAAAAAAGTCTTTCTACATTTCTCATGTAGGTCATACATTTTTAAATATTATGGCTATGCTTTCAGTTTTTAGAGAGATACCTCAAATCTCCATTAACCAGGTGCACTGAATGTTGTTTATGAACTGATTCTTTGGAAGGCTTACAAGTTATTTTTGTTTCTGGTTTTTGTGGGTTTTTTTTTTTTTTTTATTGTTTGGTGTTTTTTTTGTTTGTTTTTTTTTGCTACAGAGCACATGTGCTTACCAGAAAGACAGAAAGCGAGAATCACAACTCACCTCCCCCCCACACACACATACACACTTGTCCATGGCAAGTGCACATACCCTATAGCAAAAACTAAGGGAAAAAAGTTAAATATTTAAGTCTGTTCAGTCTTTCAGAAACTAAACCATTTTCACTCAGTAAATTAAATTATTAATACTACCCTTTTATCAGATAAGTAGTTTTACTTAATTGAGATGGCTTCTTTTCTTCAGATTGATGCCTGGGCTCAGCTGAACTCTATTCCTGGCCAGTTCACAGGAAGTACTGGAGTACAGGTTCTGACACAAGAACAGTTGGCCAATACTGGTGCCCAAGCCTGGATTAAAAAGGTACACAACAAATGTACATACAAAAGTGTCGAAGTACAAAGTTAAAAGTTTTTGAAAATATTAAAAATGCATGAAGAGCACAGTGGCACTGAAAAGTTCCTGAATAAATTTGCTATGTGTATATGCTCCAGGATGGATACTGAAGATGGACTGGATTCATGAGAAAATGGCAAATGTATAACTTTGGCTCAAGAGCCAGTCATTTATATTCTGAGGTTACATTTTTTTTTTTAAACTATTGCTGCTAGTTTTGGTGGGGGTGGTTTTATTTAACTGTTTTGAATACTAACAGTGTATCAGGTGCTGTTTAGAATATTCCACAGTTCATGTTGGACTATTAACCTAACCATTCCAAAGCAGTGGTTCTCAAATTTTTCATAATCATGGGATACTTTATTACAGGTTTATTTTTGGTGGATCACTCCCCCTCAGAACCCTCTACCACCCTAATTTTCCATTCCTTCATTCCTC
>NW_006159894.1:1409697-1427715 GCF_000334495.1 Tupaia belangeri chinensis
TACCACCTTATTTTTCCATCCCCCCATCCCTCTTCCCCTGCCACTTCATTAGTGCCTGTGTCCTCCTGTACGGTCCCTTTATCCCTTCTCCTCATGTGACTCCAGCCCCAGGTCCTTATGGTTGTCAGCTGTTGGTTATAGCAAGTGGTGGGGAGGCCCTAGTATTAGTATTGCATGTGGTGATATTGCCATGGACTGGAAAGTTGGGGGGAGGATGGCTGGAGTGTGGGGTGGGCAGTGCCACTTCATTAGTGCCTGTGTCCTCCTGTACGGTCCCTTTATCCCTTCTCCTCATGTGACTCCAGCCCCAGGTCCTTATGGTTGTCAGCTGTTGGTTATAGCAAGTGGTGGGGAGGCCCTAGTATTAGTATTGCATGTGGTGATATTGCCATGGACTGGAAAGTTGGGGGGAGGATGGCTGGAGTGTGGGGTGGGCAGTGAAGGGTGGTGAAAAGGGTGGGATGGGGATGAAAAATACTATCTGTGGACCACCATTTAGGCCCTGATGGCCTCTGGTGATCCACAGTCTCAATTTGAGAACCACTGATTTCATAAAAAAACAGGTTATGTCAGACCTAATTCAAAGGAGAGGACGGATACCTCGTACTACGAAGATGTAGAGGTGCACCTGGTTTCAGATTCCTGCAGAGACCTGTGAAATCCACCTACGACTGCCTCATTATTGGGGAAGTCTTAGGTGGTTAAGGAGGGTTTTCTGAAGAAATGCATCCTGGTGAAAGGGATGTGGCTTGGTTGGATGGGTGATGGGAAATTTGTTTCAGGAGTACTGGCAGCATAGCAGTGCTGAAACTGGGAGGCTGCGTGGTCTAATGGATTGGGAAGGTTTCTTTATCCTGCTGTACTCCTGACTCCCTGTGTGATCGTGGGCAAGTAATTCTTTGGAATTTCAAAGTCTCCCAAGTATAAAATGGAAACAAGTCCTTATTACCACCTCACAGTGGTGCCTATTCAGAATTGCCATGAGTGCCAGTGAATGAGCTGAATTTCTGAAAACAAGATATTGGTTGTTTTGGACATTTTAATCTCATAACATTTGTTTCATTTTTGATGTTTATCTCTATTGATCTTCTTATTAACAAATTAATATAAAGCATATGTCATTTTGCCTGCAGTTTTTTATTTTGGAAAAAGTTGCACTAATATGTGTATAGTGAGTACATAGATTCATTAAAAAATTATAACTTGGTGTAGTTTACTGGGGGTTGGTATTGGGGGAAAGGTACTAATGTAGCAAAAATATTTTGAAGTGTAATTTGGGTCTAATATTTTATATTTGTTAAAAATACGAAAGTGATTCTTGCAGTATTTGGAAAAATGGCTTTTGTCTCTGTAGGAAGAAGTATAAATGAACAGATTTGATTACATTTTAATTAATACTATTTAGTCTTAAAGCTGAATACTCAATATTCAGGATGTTAGACAGGAAGCTTAAGGGTATTTAGGCATAAAATAAGCAGTCACATTCTGCTATATTCTTAGGTAGAAACTTTAGAATACTTCTCTTCCAAAATTTTGATCTTATGGAAGGATGTTTCAATCCATATATTTGTATACTATATTAACATAAGTAACTTTTACAAAGCGAATCTTTTATTTAGTCAGTGGTTACCTATAAACGTTCACCTAAAGTAATTTTTGTTAGTCTTTTCAGTCTTAATAGGCAGTTTACAGATTTTATGTAATTGAAGATGATTAGAACTTTTAAAAAAAGACTTTGTCCTTATATTTTACGTAAAATATATTTTGAAAAGCAAATTTACTTGATAAATTATCATGAAGTAAAGATGTTTTCCAAACCAAATTTCAAGTTTTAGGAAAAAAAGCAATACTTTTGGAAAATGTCCACTTGTATAGAAATACTGAAGAATATTTCCTGTTAATCTCATTTTTTAAAAAAATTAAAATGGACCAAAACATTTACAAGTCACTAAGCAACTGAAAATTTAGCATGTATCTTCCTTGTTAAATATCACAATTACTATTCCCTCATTAAATGTTGACTTCTATTTAGAAAACTTTAGATTTTACTTGGCATAGTATAGCCCAGTATCTTTTTATATCAGAAACCATAGGGAATGCCAACATCATGTGTTCGTCTTTAGCTTTATTGTATTTTCAGATAAAGAATGAAAGAATGTTTTATTAGTATTCTTATTCATCATTAGAACATTTAAAATGGTTGTTGATTAAAAGAACCTTCATTTTTTGGAATGAAGTGATTTGGACATGACCTGATAAATATTACTGTGGTTAGATTAGCTTTATTGTGAATTGCATACACTCTGCAGTAAAGAAACAGATTGAGTTACTATAGAATGCAAAAAATTGAAAACCTGGATTACTTGGGGATGTATATTGTACTCTGCACAGTTGCCCTTTTTTTTAGGAGTGTTTCCTGGAAAAGAGGGGCGGATGAACCTTGAAAGTAAGTAAAGTCATTCTAGGTGTGTAGCATCAAGGCAGTTGATTATCCAAGCATCAGCTAACTTTCCTCTCTATACATCTACACTGCATGGCCTGCACCAAATAAGGAACTGAACCAGGGGTATGTTTTTACCTCCACAGCTGCCTCCTTCCATCAGAGCACCTTGTTGAACTTAATGTCTAGTTACACTGTCATTGGCATGTTTTCTCCCCAGCATTTAATTATAAAGCTGGGAAGCAAGATAATACAGTTTTACTACTGTGTAAAAAACATTTTTACTCTTAGCATTAACTTATCAATATAGGAAATGATAATGCATAATATTTTCTAAGCCACCCAAAATTTTGGTTCCCTCTGTTGATAAGTTAATGGTTTTTGCTGTATATTTTCTAGATAGTATAAATGTAAAATTTAATAACAAGGGGGAAATATGGTATAATTTGGAAATGTTTCAAAATTTTTTTGAAACTGGCCATAAAGAGCAACAGTAAAATTTGATACTGTTTGTTAAATATACATGGATGCCCTTTAAAAAGAGGCACTGGCTATTTCTTAACATGTGAAAATAATTGATTATTGATATGCTATGTATATAGCTGTGCATCTTAGGACATTAAGTGGTTTGCTGCTTTGATGGAAATTATGGTTCAGTGGGTTGGATACAAGAGAGATGATTGTTCACAGAATAACCTGTGAACTTTCACCCCTCTGTATGGAAACTTGTTTCAGGGCCAAATCCTTGTAGCTGTCTTCTTGCCCCGGTCAGTGCCAGCCGTACTATTCACAACACTGCTGCTACCGAGGCCTAGGTATGTAAACATTTAAGGAGTTTTTTAAGTCTTTTAACATCAAGCTAGGTTTTTAAAGAATTCAGTTTCATTGTGGTATACTTTCAGGGTATTTTATGTGACTGTCTTTTACTTATTGTGTACATTTGTTTTAAAGAATTTTTTTTTGCTTCATAGGGATTTTCTAAGTAAATTATTTATACTTGCTTTATAGTAGAATGGGGAAGAAAACTTTGGATGACAACAGTATGCTTCTTCATTGTCCAAACTACTTATTTCTAAATGATTTCTGGGCTTTATTCATATACTAGGTACACCTGGGATTATTAATATAATTGACTGTTTTAACATTGCCTTCTTTTTATTTTGCAAGCTAAGAAGAGATACCAGTGAACCTAAATAGTGGACGGAAACAGGAGTGTTCTAATTTTTTTTGGAGGGGGGGTACAAGGGCCACTGTTTTAAAACTGCTACTTACTTGCCTTATTTGACTTTCAAATTCTATATTAATGTGAAAATAACTAGAAAATACATATACTATGGTATGAATTAAGTATAGAAGCATTTAAATTTATTGCTGTAACAGATCTAGAAGTAAAATAATTTCTCTTTTTAAAAAGTTACCACTGAGTTTGTAGTCAAGTTCTAACTGTAAAATGGGGACATTTTACCTTTCTTTCTTTGGATAGGATCAGTTCTTAAGAGCAGCCCCGGTAACTGGAGGAATGGGAGCCGTTTTGATGAGAAAAATGGGCTGGAGAGAAGGAGAAGGATTAGGAAAAAACAAAGAAGGAAATAAGGAACCCATCTTAGTTGATTTTAAGACAGACCGAAAAGGTAACAAGTCCTCTGGGATTTCTATACTAGCTTCTTTAACAATTTGAGTCTTATTTCCTTTCATATATTCTTTTGTTCCCAGTAATCCTGAACCGGGGAGGCACTTATACTATATGTGCAGCTATTCTTCAGAAAAAGCTTTAACACATTTTCACGCATGGCAGCTCATTTTTATATAAGTATAGATGGGAAACAAAACTTTTAAAAGGACTTTCGTCATGCTAGTTACTAAATATTAATAGAAATGTGCATATATCTCAATTACATGATAACAGATTTAATTCACTTCAACTTGTACTCATGTTTTAGAAAATGGAATTTATATTTTCTCTTGAGAGGAGAGACCATATGCTTCCCTTTATGTCTAGGAATTGACTTATTTTTTGCTCAGATATTTTAATGCATTTTCCTTATAAGCTTTTTAAATATTTGTCTCTTTATTTTCACCCTCAGTAGAGTTGTGCTGGGTGGGGATAGACCGGCAGCTGGCAGTGCCACCTTTCATATTGCTTTGTGTTAGGGCACCTTAGAATTTTTCTTACTGGCTGTATTTTACTGCTGCTGTCTTGGGGTGGGGAGGGGAAGAGCTATGTAGTCTAGTTAGTTAGTTATAATAGCCCATTGGTATCTTTAAACATTTGTATTTATATGTAATTCCAGGGAACAATGTCTTTGGAATTATGCAACACAATCTGGGCTTAAGTTCTCAGATAGTAGCACCTTTCCCAGGACATGTTTGGGAAAGCTTATTATACTAGCATAAAATTATCAAATGAATGGTTGATACAAAGGGGCTCCAGAAAGTTCATGGAAAAATGAGTTTAAAATACAAGTACATTGTGGTACAAAATTTTTTGAAGTTAATAGGTTTTTCATGTGTTTTCTCTGAGCTTTTTGAAGATCCCCCTCCCCCATGTACATGGGAAATTTGGGAAGTATTGTTTTGTATCAGTAATACGGCTAATTAATCTTCTTTGTAATAAACCTGTGGAGAAATATTTATCTTTAGAGAATGTCTGATTCGTTAGGTCAGAAAAAGAACATTTGGTAGGAAAAGGGGCCTGTATTCTTGGAGACCATTGCCCTTTTCATGGGTTCTTTCTTTTGATGGGGGGTAGGTAACAGTGGTGGCTTAAAATCCTAATAAGCATTTTTTTGAACATGCTATAACTATCATTATTTAAAGTAAAGGAAATCTGTGGAACTCATTTATAATAAATAGCCACTATTTAAATTATAAATAAACCTAGAGATACTGATAATTATATGATAAGTAGGTATGTTTATTTATATATTCTTGTGTTTTTTTGATATTTATATAATTCTAATACCAAGGTATATGAATACAAATTTAATGCAAATATGAAATGAAGATTTCTATGTTGAAATTACTGCAAAAAAGAAAAGTTGAGATTGATATAGGAGTAAGTGTAGTAGGAATCTGTTTATTAACTTGAAGGTATGCTTTGAAGTTTAGGCTTCTGTAGGTGGAGTCTTTATATATTAAATGATTTTAAAAATTTACTAGAGAACATTGACTTTTGTTTTCTTTTTTTAAAGGTCTTGTTGCAGTAGGAGAAAGAGCACAAAAAAGGTCTGGAAACTTCTCTGCCGCGATGAAAGATCTATCAGGTAAGAGCAGTTTTGAATTTTCTCTCCCATTTCTATCTTGAATTCCTACTTTGTTGCAAACCTTGGTGAAAATAATGTATATAACTGGTTGTTTTTTTTTCTCTGCAGGCAAACATCCTGTGTCTGCCTTGATGGAAATCTGTAATAAGAGAAGGTGGCAACCACCTGAATTTCTCTTGGTCCATGATAGTGGCCCTGACCATCGCAAACATTTTCTCTTTAGGGTAAATATGAATTTCTGCATTAATTGTATATATTTACTAATTTGATCATTTAATGGTAGAGGGTGAGGGATAGGCATTATAGATTACAGGACTTTAATATCCTGTTTGTGGGTTAAGGGTATGGTATATGTGTGTAGAGTGGTGGGGTTTTTAAACATTGAAGGGGTTTTAAAACACTAACGGGCTTTTATATGGTGTGTGAATATTCTGGTTTAAAATTAGAGGGAAAGGTAATGGGCAAAATTTATTAAAAATTTGAGACCTGCTCTTAATTTGCAGGCCCTTTTCTCATATGACTTGCTTCTTCTGGGTTGAGATTAATTTGAGTTAAATAGTATGGGTTTTATATTTTTGTATATTCTAGCATTTAGTGAAAAAATACAAAGCTAATAGATATTAAAGTTTGATGCTGTTCTTATTGTATGTTTTTCTTGAATAGGTATTGAGAAATGGAAGCCCTTACCAGCCCAATTGTATGTTTTTCTTGAATAGGTATTGATAAATGGAAGCGCTTACCAGCCCAGCTTTGCCAGCCCTAATAAGAAGCATGCTAAAGCCACAGCAGCTACTGTGGTTCTTCAAGCAATGGGCCTTGTACCAAAGGACCTCATGGCTAATGCCACTTGCTTCAGGAGTGCCTCACGTAGATAGATTGAGGTTTTATATTAATCATTTCAGATAATTTTACTCTGCATCACAATGTATTTCCCCTTTAATGTTGTAAATATTTGGCAATTTAAGACATTGTGTAAAAAGCAATCTGTACAAACATCTCCAGGCTTTGATTTTTGTACCATGGAAATTGTATTTAACCATACAGGGTTTTGGTATGTTTATATTGTTTACCTTAGTGATGTACTTGTTTAAGTGGCTAACATCCAAACGATTGTTTGAAGGCATCAGTAATCTTCAGTGTGGAATGTTAAATAATGCTTTTATACTGTATTTTGTACTATGATGTAATTCCCCTTCCTTATGGCTAGGCTGCTGTAACACTTGCCTGTAATCAGTGAAGGGCTGTGCACCTTGTACAATTTCACAATGGGTTCTGCTGGACAGATACTGGGCCAGTGTTATTGAGGTAATCACGCAAGATCTGTTCCACAGGGGTAATGCCACCATCTCCCCTCAACATTTTGTAGAGGTTATAAAAAGAAAATGGTATGTTGTGTGATGATCACTTAAGTCCTATGTTCCCGTTGAAGCCACTTTGGTCATAAGAAGGGAGTCAAATTGAAGTCTAACTAGAATTCTACTGCAGAGGCCAAGTACATTTAGTATGGCATTGAGTTGTGATATAGTTTTACTTTGATGTGCATTTTGAATTTCAGCTACACCTAGATAGACGTAAAATAATTAAAATGCTGTAACCAACTTATCTAATAAAATTGGCAACCAGCCACTATTTTGTTGACTATGAGAAAGTTTATGTTAATTTTTAGGGGCTGATAGAATATTTCATGTGTATTACAGTGGTATTCATATGCTGTGTCTCTAAACTTTATTTTCAAAAGCGTAAGGCCCAAATACAAACTTCTCTGGAACAAATGTGTTGTTTTATTTTCTGGATTATAAAGTGAACACATACTTATTCACTAAATGCTATTATTTCTATACCCAAGGCTTTTGATTTCTAAGCACCTTTATTTTTTTAAAAATTGAATTATACACATGCATGTGCGCGCACACACACACACACACACACACACACACACACCCCTATAAGCATGTTAAATGCTAGTCTGCCATGATAGCATATTTTACAACTCAACACTGTTCTATATGGAATACAAAACACCCTTTTATCTAGATTACTTAACATGCATTAAAAAACAATATAGTAACTGAAAATTAGTATAAAATTATTTAAAGTAGAAGCATCAACAGCTCAGTAGGTATCGTCTCCCTTTATTTTCTACCTTTATAAAGTAATTTGTAAATTGTTCAAATTTGTCCTGTTATGCCATTAGTCAACAGTGCCATGAGATAATTACTACAGATTTAGTCTCAATTTCTCATTTTGTAAGAAAACATATTAATTCAGTATTTTACTCTTTACTAGTAGTTGTGGAGTTACAGACTTCTCATTTGAGGTTTGAGGTTTTTAAAATAAAGCTTCATATCTAAAAACCTAATCTGAAAATAGTAAAAAATACTGACTTAAAAATTTTAATGCTGTTGCTTGGTGCATGTACTAAAAGTGGAAAAAGTTGGTGCTTATAAACATTTTGATATTTTTAAAGTATAATCCATTAACTTCCAAAATGAACTTTAAAACCAAAGGTATAAGAATCTTCAATTTCCTTGCTAGAAGGCTTTTTTCCTCAAAGATTCCTTTTAGGCTTACTTTGGTATCAGGCTCCATCTATAAATGTAGTCACTCATTTCCACATTCCGTAAAGATGACTTCCCCAGTAATGGTATTTGACTAAGTTGGTCCAGAGTCTTAGGGTGCAACCCACAGTTAGCAAGTTCCTTATGAATAACCTCCTGTGGAAATTTGTATACAAAGTCAGTAAAAAGCACATGTTCTTTGAACACTTAACAGTTTTAATTAACAATTACCAGAGACAAATGGTGCAGTCATGTAATTCATAACTTTGCAGTGACAAAATCCTGAAATATGGCCATTTTTAAGTCTAGCAGGAAAAAAATGAGGCAATTTCAAAGGACTTTATTATTATTATTATAACCTTAAAGTCTGAATATTCAAAATGAAAAGCAAATACATGGTTAAATAAATGTCCACAGTGAATTGTGTTTTTATAAACTAAAGGAATCAAGCAGCATTAAGTACTGAATTTGAGAAAATGAGAAGGAAGCTGTTCAAACAGCCTTAATTCACCTCAAATATAACTTACATAGACAATTCTTTCCTCCTTGAATTACTAAGTTTTACAACTTGAAACAAATTTGGCTCATCATAACTGACATTTCCTCCAGTTAGTTTGATGGCACTAGCTCGAACTAAATGGTTTATAGGTGTTTACTTACCTTATCCAGTTTTTTACTCATTGGCAGGCAGATATTAAATACAGCAGTTGGCTCATGTGGATATAGTCCTGCAGAGAAAGACCCATTCTGTGAAGATCTGAGCAGCATAGCCACAGAATGTAGAGAATGAGGCATGACAGGGCCTGTAATCTCCAAACTAAATTGATCTTTATATCCAGAAAATGCTTGGGTCTTCACATTTACACTTCGTGCCTTTAGGGAAAAAAAAAATTTACAATCACTACCTTCCAAGCTTTTGTCCCCTAGTAAAAATGTTCAAATACCTTTTTATCTGGGGATTTAAAAACAGATGCTAAGACATCACAACAATGTTATTAATAAAAATGTTTAATTTTCAGTATCATGAGATTTTCAATTTCTAAGGAATCTATAATTTTTTTCATATAGCCTATGATTTAGTAATATACTGTCAATATTGGGAAAATAAGTCCTAACACTAAGTATATATTTTGTATGTACAAGTGTAATTTTTTCCCACTACATAAGCTATACAAATACTTATCTATGATCCAGTTTTTGACACATAACATTGTAACATTCTTGGCTATGTCCTTTCATTGAAGATAGGAAACAAAATGAGTTTAAGCAGCTTTTCCTTAAAAGGCAAAAAAAGGAATTAACAAACCATGTTGCCAATTACACTTAAATTTTCATATAACCCAAATAAAAAATCCACGCATTTTAACGTAATCTGCTTTAAGGGTGCTTTTAAAAGTTCATGGAGGGGCCTGTAGATGGTTTGGAAGTTAAGGAGGCTGGATCCCACATGGCCAACTGAGTGGCTGTGGCTTAATGACATGCTATGTGTATGTACATGAAAGGAGAACGAAGAAAGGATTGTAGCCTGGTCATTCCACATGTGAGGTGCTTTCATATTTTCCCTCCCTCTGTGTCTCTGGTGAGCGCACATGGGGTATAGCAAAAATTTAAAAAGGGGCAGCAGGTGGCACAGTGGTTAAGGTGCTGGACTCCCACCTGGCTAAACAAGGTTCAAGTCCCAGACCTCGCAGCTTGAAAATCACGCTGGGGGGGGGGGGAGGCGGCAGGTGGCATGGTAGTTAAGGGCCCCGGACTCCCATGTGGTAGACCGTGGTTAGAGTCTGTGGACTGGCGGCTTGCTTTCTTACTTTCTCACTCTGTCCCTCTCTAGTCAAATAAAATAAATAAATAAATTCTTAAAAAAAAAAAAAACAAACCAAAAAACATGCTGGTTGTGTGTGCTTGTGTGCACAAGATTCTGGGAGAAGAATGAAGGGGATGTGGGGTGACCATCCCCTTGGGGGTGATATCTGTGTCTCTAGCAAGCTCATGTGCCCCATAGCAAAAATGTCTAAAGTTTTATGGAAAATATAATTAAAATGTGAGTTCCATGCAGTTTTTTCATAATACACCTTTATTATGAAATATACAAATTTTAAAAAAGATTAATTTTATTATTTTAAAATTTGCTATATGGCATGTGTGCTCACCAGAGGGGTAGAGAGAGGGAGAAAAAGACAACGCAAGAAAGCCAGCCACCAGGTACCCACCGGGACTTCAACCCCATGGGAGTCTAGCACCTTCACACCACCTGCTGGCCCTCCTATGAAATTTTTCAAGACTCCTTGTGTAACTATTTTAAATCAGACTTTTTAACTAGGAGGAAAGCCAAAATAAACAAACCCACAAAAACTGTCAAGTAAAAGTCCTGAGTTATCTTCAAAAATCAAAAACTTATCCTATCAAAGAAGAGCAAAGTACTACTTAAAAGCTAGGTATAGGGATTGGTGAGTATATAATTTTTCTTGTTACCTTTAGCATTTGCATTGTGGCACCTCGGAAAGCTACAGGGGATAAGAGGGTTGGTGGAAGTCCTGCCTGTGGACCTGAAGTAGCAACTAGACTTTTACAGTTGATCAAAAAATTGAGCAATGTGAAGGTGTTATTTCCTTTCACCAACACAACAGACTCAGGTCTGTGATCCATTTGTACTTCATGTTTCTCTTTACGCCTGAAAATGACAATCAAGGAAATTGCAAAGGCAAATCCCATACTAACGGGGAAAGCTGTTATTTTTATTCTGAATTACTTGGGACACTTTTCTTCTGTAACAAAATAGATCTACCCTTGCTAAACCGCCATGTTCACTGTAATCATAAGGTATATTTTTAAATGAAATGGTTGGGGGCCAGCAGGTGTTGTGATTAAGGCACTGGACTCCCATGTGGCAGACCGTGGCTCGGGTCCCAGATTAGGTGGCATGCTTTCTTACTACCTGTCCCTCAACCGTCTGTCTGTTTCTCTGGTAAGTACACATGCTCTGTAACAAATCTGGAAATGAACAAGTAAAATTAAGTAATTCTTTAAAAAATGTAAGACTGACAATGTGGGGGCCAAGTGGTGGAGCAGTGGTAATGAAACTAGATCTACATGGGGAAGGTCCTAGATTTGAGTCCTGAGACCTTCCTGAGCATAATGGGCTTTTTTGCATGTTTATTTCTATGAGACAGTGGTGAAGGGAAGAGTGAGGAGGGGCTGGATAAGATCCTATTGGGGTTGCCTCTCTCTACAAAATTAATAAACTTAAAAAATAATTCACGTCTAAAAAATTTTTTTCTAGTAAAAAAACATTCTCCAACAAACTTTAACAAAAATGGAATGTTTTCATTTAAAAATAGTCCAATAATCCATGATTTCGATACTTACAGGTTTGTAATTAGTTTTAGTATGATATGAAGATAACCTAATATTATATTCAAGGATAGAGGAAGTGCTGATGGTAACACACTGTTTAAGGGCTATGCATAGGGTGCTGGATCCTATTTGGCTGACCACAGAATTCCAGCCCCAGTAGTTCTGAAAAACACACCAGGTGGGTATGTGCATGTCCCAAATCTTGATGGGATGGAGAAATGGAAGGAAAAGAACTGTGGCATAATCATGCACCACTTGGGGTGAGGTAGTCATCTTTCTCCCTCTCCCTCTATGGTGAACTCATGTGCCCTGTGGCACCCAGAGGGTGAATGGTGACTTAGCTCTAAGATTTACACTCTGGGAGGCTGACTCACATAAAGTTCCAGGTTTATGCTTGGAGACCTCTCTGAGTATCATGCGTGTTTGTGTGCCATTGGTCTGAGTGGGCCTGGCTGAAACTAGGGTTGGATCATGGTGTTAAGACCCTGTTGAGGTGCTCTCTCTCCCCCTTGCTAATGGAAGAATTAAAAAAAAAAAAAAAAGATTAAAATCATATAAAACTGCCAGTCATTGTTAAATTGCTTGCTAGCGATTTAATGAAAATGAATTCTAATTCATAGCAACTGAAAGGATACAGCTTAATGGAGTGTATATCTGGCTTTTTAATTTTATCTTGCACACCCATCTCTTCCAGCCAGTTAAAACTTTCTTCTTCATCTTCGTCACTGAATGATTGTTCCCTAAGAAATTGGTTTAGTTAGAATTCCCATTTCACAGAAGTGTTAAATCTACAAATCTATTTCACCGAGTCTATAAGTCACTCAACAATGTAAAAGGTTATTTTAATTACATACTCCCCATGTCCCAAGCTTATTCCAGATGTTTTCTTCTTATGGCCATTTTCTTTTATTAAAGGTAGAAAATATTCAATACCTATGTGAAAAAAGAAAGATGTAATTGAGTCTTAAGCTAAAAAATATTTTACAGGTATATCCTATTAGTGTATAAAATATGTACTGTTTTTACACTCTATTAATTAAGGTAGTAGTTTTCAAGCTTTCTTGATGCAGATCACAACAGATGCACACACCTCTCCTTGAAACAAAAGGTTTAGGAAATAATGCATACTCTCACTACATGTGACAGTCTTTTATAACTTATACTATATTACAGTTCACTTCTTCAAAAAGTGTTGACTAGGCCCACTAAATAGTTTTCATGATCCATTAATTGGGTGACTCAGTTTGAAAATCATGATATTGAGGAGGTAGGTAACTTGTACTATACAAGAATTTCTGAAAGAGCATATTCAAATAGTGACTATCTGGCCCAATACGTATTTTACTTTATGGGTCAGAGAAAAAAGTATCATTCACTTAAAGTTACATATGTAATAGCTTAAATAATTGCAGAACGCCCTTCCTTCCCCTCGACATGAAGAAAGACATTTCATAAAATAGTGTAAGTGGGGCGTGGTGGCACCCACCCTATGATAAAATAATGTAAGTAATGAGTGCCTGTTCTGTGGCAGAGGTAACATAATGCGCTATTCAAGGGAAGATGGATCCCATATAGCAACTGATTCAAATCTCTGGCCAGGACAGCCTGAAATGGCCAGGCTTGCACGTGAGTACTTAAGATCTGAGAAAGTGGAAGATTGGAAGAGGATTGTGGTATGAATAAAACCTGTGGAAAGTGGTCATCTTTCTTTCTAACATGTGTGTGTACCTACTCTATTATGAATAAAGAAAAAGAACTGGTTATCAACTAGTAAAAGACAACTCAAATTTTAGCCTCCCCCTCTTTCAAGTTACTGCTGCCATGAGGGTAAGAGACATGAGGGTAAGAGGAAGGAAGGGAGAGAATGAAACCCCAACAGGGTCTTGATGCTGTGATCCACCCCTAGCCTCAGACAGCCCTGGATCATGGGCCCATCTGGAAACTTCCCATGCAGGTCGCACACAGAGCATTGTTTTACCACTGTACCACTATCCAGCCCCCCAATTTTAGTTTTTAATTTTTAAGGTTTATGCTTACTACATAAAATATGGTATCCTCATGTTAAACTTTTACCTTCATTTTTCATAGCTTCTCTTAAGCCTCTAGTTGTAGGAGATACAAGAGCTGTGATCATGTCATTTCCTGCTAACCCTGCTGCTCGGAACAGGACAGTAAACTGGTATGTACAAACGTAGAAATAGGGGCAAAGTTTTGTCTTTAGCAGATTATACAGTGAAGTAAAGCTCACAGACCTATGAAACAAAAAGTTTCCTTTAGGTATTTTAAACACTTAACTCAATATTTACAATTTAATTTTGTTTAACTCAGCTGAATATCTACCTGGTTTAAAACTTAGTACACATATTTCAGACCCTGGTTTGCATTTTTGTAGTTACATAAAACTTGGCTTTAAAGGAGTAAAACTGGTAATAGGGACTTGTTCATGGCTACTCAATACCTTAACAAATAGTGTTTGTCACTTAAACACTAACCATTTTTTCTCTAAATAAAACTTAATAACTTCTGTTGATGAGAAAAGCAGCAGCCAAATACAGAAAGTAACATTAAAGAATCAAGTCTTTCAGGGCCAGTAGATGATATGTGATTAAGGCACTGGACTCCCACAAGGCGAACCATGGTTCAAGTCTCAGATTTGGCAGCTTGCTTTCCCTTTGTCTTTTGTCTCTAGTGAGTGCACAGGTCCTATAGCAAATTAAGCAAATAATAATAAATAAATAAAATTAAATAAGTAAATAGTTTTTTTAAAGAAAGAATTATGTCTCTCTGTATATATTTTAACAGTTATATACATTCTACAGTTGGATAAAGAGAGAATAAGAACTACAAATAATTAAACAGTTTAAATATTGCTTAAGTTTCAGTTAAAACTCAAAGATATAGAGATCCTTTCACCACTGTATATGTGCATAGCACAAAAACAATAAGGAGAGAATATTGCTACAGTAAAATTTTCTACTGAACTGTACAAGTTTTTTCAACTAATCTTACCAGTCACTCATTAAAATGTGTTGCAGGGTTTCATCATTTGACCAAGGACTTGATTTTCCAACCATTTTCCTATCAGCTCCAATACGAGGGAACAATGGTAGCCAAGACAGGGCAGGGTGGAGCCAATATATAAGGCTCTGCTGGAAGGCACAACGGAGCTCAGTGGACAGTTTGGGATCCTAAAATCCAGAAATGACAGTGGGTGGTTTTTTGTCCACATGAGAAAAATACAAATTTTATCAATGAGATACTGAATATACCCAACACTTGGTCTAAGAATCTTTTTAAAGAATTATTTAATTTTACTTATTATTTTTAAACTTGCTATGGGGCACACAAACTCACCAGAGAGAGACACAGAGACAGAGAAAGTGAGAAAGCAAGCCGTCAGGTCTTGCACTCAAACTGTAGTTGGCCATGTGGGGAGTCCAGTGCCCCAACCACCATGCCACGTGCTGGCCCTAGTCTAAACATCTTTACTGCTTTCTAGAGGAGAGCATTAGTAACTGTTATAGGAGCTAAAATGTAGTTTATTTTAGAAAATTTCCTGGTCAGCAACTACAGTTTGTTAAACTTGTATTTGAAGGAAGACTTACAAACAAGATTTTACTACCCTTAAAAATGACAACTATAATTTTTTTAAGAAGGGTAGCAGTGTGTATGTGTGTGAGTGTGTGTGTAGGTACACCATATTCAATATCCCTCCCTAACAAAAGCATATTTCAAAAGTAGCCAGTAAACACTGATAACGTGAACCAAAAATCCAAGTTATTTAAAAAGATATACCAAAGCCTCTTTTAAGAAATTCTTTTTAACATAGATTGAGTTATTTCAAAGTAACAAATCTGTATTTCTCTAAAATCATTCCAGAATTAATGAACTCTATTAGATTTACAACAGATCATTACAGATAGCAAGATTCAGGACATATAAAAAGCAGATTAATAACTATGCTTGCAATCCTACTCAACGGTTTTTCATTTCTTTTCCTTGTATTTCTTTCTCAGAAAGCCTTAGAAAAAAATGGTTTAGTATAAACAATTCCTGCCTGCAATACTGACTAATTTTTTAGGACAGGTCTCTAAATATAACGGGTAGTTACTTGATCTGATTACAAAGAAAGAAACACACACACACACACACACACACTATGATAATGCCACTTGGAAAGAACAAAAGCTCCCAAATCTTTTTCTTTAAATTCAGAAGAAAAACTCGATGGAAGAAAACAATGCTATTTTACAGAGGAGAGCATTTCATACTTAACTTGTTACTTTAAAAAATAGCCACTATATATACCTGTATACTTTGAGGCAAAGTAACTCCCGTTGCCCTACAATGCTGGACAAGACCCTGAGCTTCTTCTTGTGCTTTCAAATGATCTGCCCAGGTAAAGGGTTGAGAAGAAGTAAAAAGGAGTCGAGTTTTAATACTCCAGTCAACAGGTAACTCAGTACTTTCTGAGGACGGAATACCAGATTCAGAGAATAATTCATGTGGAATCTTTTAGAAGACAAAAGAATAGAAAATTAGTATTTTGAAAAAACCTTCAACATAAAAGATTTTCTCAACAACCATATTCATGATTGCTGAAATTACATGAACTGTATAATAAATGATGTACACTATACACCCTGTGAAAAATTTGGAATGAGCTACATTAAACTATTAACAGTGCTTATCTCTGGGAAATGAGAATTTGTTGTTGGGGTGGTGGTGGTGAAGGGGCACTCTAGTTTACAAAGTTCTTTATAGTACTATACATGTTGCTATCAAGGTAGAAAACTGCCAAGTATTTAAAAAACACTTCAAACTTCTGAAACTACAGAACCAGGGCTCCTTGTACAGGTAAGAGAGGGCCCTTAATGGTCATATTCAAGAAAGCATTTCATGTTCTCAAGAATTTTCCCTCAACCTGTTTTGCTGTACTTTCAAGTCGATATTCTCTGTACCACAAGAATTCTTTTAGGTAACATCACAACAAAATAGCAGAGAAGGGGAAACTATTTCCACTAGACCATATGAAGCCCTTTTATTTATAGGGATAGGTACTGGGTCTTGGAGAACATGTCTAACCCATTCCTATTAGGATAAATTATTGATAGATGCATTTATCAAACTATCGTGTGTGTGTTTTTTTTTCCTTTTTTGGAGGTTTTAGCTATAGGGTGCGTGCGCTCGCCAAAAAGACAGAGAGATACAGAGACAGAAAGCGAGTAATCACCCCTCCGGGGGGGATGGCCACGCCGCAATCCTTTCTCCTCCATTCTCCTCTCAGGATCTTGGGAATGCATGTACAAGGGTCTGGTGTGAGTTTAAGCCACTGGGTCCAGGACTCAAACTGTGGTCGACTACATGAGAGTTCAGTGACATAGTCATTATGCCAACTGCTGGTCCCTCTGCATTTATCAAACTATTGTAACAGAAATACTTGGGGAATGAAAACAGAATGTGTGTATATGTGTGTGTGTGTGTTTGTAGGGCAAAGGGGCCAGTGGGGTCCAGACTTGAAACACAACCTGTGAAGGTAACCAGGATTCAGTTTAAAGATCTGGTATTGGACTAGATTTAAAAACTAGCTAAGTTGATGATCTGGAGGAGTCACTATCCAAGAAATTAAGAGTGGTAAAAAACTTTGCAGGGAGGATGGTAGAAGGAAAAACGCCACATCTACTTATGCACACTTTACTGTTAGTTGCCATTAAACACAACTCTAGTGTTGTACTTTCAGGTCAAACCTTGATGTCATCTTTTCAACTCTGATAGAGATGATCACAAGCCTGTCTGTGACGCTGTTTTCCACGCAAAATGTTTCTCAGATGTATAAATTTATGAAACTATACATTTCAATGGATTACCTGGGTTAATTCAGTAATAGTTGTTCTCTCACGAATTCTCTCTTCCCACAGCAAATCATTTTCTTGATTAAATTCTATGAGCTAAAGTTAAAGAAATTGTCCTTTTAAAACTTAAACGATGCTGAAGTTTGTTTTAAACATATACAAAGTCTTACTTGGCATACAATTTCTAAATAAATGCAAGTGCACTCATATGCATCCAAATCTATCAGTCTTTCATTTCAGTTTTGTGTGTGATCTTTAACACAAAAATCAAGAGGAATAAAACGCTGATGTTTTGTTCATTTACTAATTGATATGTAAACTTCATAAGATTCAAAAGGGTTTTGGGTAAGACAACTGACAATATCTGACCCCATGGATCCTGGACATTCCTCCAACTCTAGAATAATTTTGAGTGCCCTGAGAAAAAAAGAGGCCCTGAGTTACGGTGTGACCAAGGTCTTGTAACTTCCCCCTTCAAACAATTGCCTTCTGGATGCGTTGTAAGGATTTTTCTAACACTCTCCCAATTTATCCTTAAATTCTCTAAAAAG
>NW_006159894.1:1427749-1428032 GCF_000334495.1 Tupaia belangeri chinensis
CACCCCTTAGCGTGTGTCTGCACGCACAGAGCCCGGACCCCGGCCAGCACACCCGCTGCGGGGCAGGTGGCCGGTCCGCCTCCCATAGATCCGGCCTTTCAGGAGCAGCCTCGAAGGATGCAGGGCGCCGTCAGTCACCGGCGGCCGAGACTTCGCGCCCATTTCCTTGCCTCCAACGCCAGAAGTCTCCATCCCAACTCGGCTCGGTCAACCCCGAAATACAAGAACTGAGAGGTTCCCTGGCACGCACTCACCCGGCCTGAAGCCTCTTGGTCGCGGGGCT
>NW_006159894.1:1428266-1513955 GCF_000334495.1 Tupaia belangeri chinensis
GTGCGGACGGGAGGCCACCCTGAAGCCCCGCCCCGGACGTGGCCCCACCCCCGAGGCGACATCGGCGCGTGCGCAATGGGCCGACAGCGAGCCTCTGCCGGGGACTGCTATCCTGGGTCGCTACCGCTACCCCTGGCCCAGTGCTGCCAAGGTGCCGCTCAGGCTCTCTAACCCAGTCTTCCGCTGTAGTCCAGTCGCCAGGTGAGGTGACGTTGGGAAGCACGGAGTCCAGGGCAGCGGTGTACCCTACCCTTTTGGGCATCGAAGTAGTTGAACGCTACTTAAGTCCGCAGCAGGATGTAATCGGCCTGGGGAAGGGCGCCTGGATAAAAGGAAAACATACTTTATGGGCGGTTGCTTGATTAATGTACTGAGGGCGATGGCGACATCAAGAGGTGAGAGTGGCTTTTCCTACTAACCCCCAACTAAAAAATAGGAAATCAGCAGGCCCTTCAGTCCCCCTTCCCAGTGCCTGTCCAGCCTAGCCCTCCAAGCAAACCCTGCAGCCACTGGCAAGTTATTGTAATCCTCTTGTTTGATCCTATGGAAACGTGGAGTAAATACTTGAAAACACAAAATTTAAGTACCTATGGACTAGATACTTTGAGACTTGAAAATGAACTCAAATATCTACATTATGACAGCAAAGACTTGTTAAGAAAGGAAGATACTGCGAATGCATTTCATAGAACATAACCTTATTTTGACAGGTATAGCAAAGGTCTGTAACAACTTTATCAATAGGGTAATGTGGAGTAGTGTGGCTTCTGCTGAAAGCAACATTTTTCTTCATGGAAAGAACTTTATAGCAGAGGCAAAATATATAGAAACAGTAACTAAGAAGGCTTTTTTCCTTTCAGATGTTAATTACAGAATTATCTTGATTGCATGATAACTTTTCAAGTAAGTGAGCATCTTGTCTTGTAGGAAAACATGCTTAAAAACAGACCAACTTGCTTTATCTTCCTTAATTTTTCGCAACATTTTCCAAAGAAGACTGGAATGGGATCATCCAACTGAGGTCTGAGAAAAGAAAATTAAAATTGAACAACTTGCTTTTTTCTTGCTTGATTTTTCTGAACAACTTCCATGGAAACTTTTGCCTCATATAGTGGAATGGGTTCATCCAGCTGAGGTCTGAGAAAGAATGAAATTATGAGAAATGTCAGGTCCAGTTGAAGAAGAGTACAACATATAGGATGGTGACTTGATAATTGCTATTGCCCAATTCAGTTCCTTTAAATAATTACAATAAACTTGTCCATTAGTATTTTCATAGTTGAAACTACAGCATAGAGGGGCCAGCAGGTGGTATAGTGGTTAGGACACTGGACACTTCCACAAGGCTGACCATGGTTCGAGCCCTGAACCTGGTGGTTTGCTTTCTCACTTTCCGTCTCTCTCTCTCTCTGTGTCTCTCTCTGGTCAAATTAAAAAAGAAAAAAAAGTGCAGCGTAGCAAATAAACCACTGTCCTCCCACATGGCTAACTGCGGTTCGAATCCTGGACCCAGTGGCTTGAAAATCACGTGGGCTGCATGTATGTGTGTGCCTGCCCAAAATCCTGGGAGAAGAATGGAGAAGGGACTGTGGCATAACCATCCCCCCTGGGGGTGATTTCTCACTTTCCCTCTCACTGTCTCTGTGTCTCTGGTGAGTGCACATGTCCTAAAGCAAAAATCTCCACACTACAAAAAAAAAGGGGGGCTAAGTTTTTGGGCCATATGCCGGGATTACACCTGCACCGTTTGAATCTTAGATCTGGCAGCTTGAAAAACAGGCTGGATGCATGTGTGTGCATGCTCAAAATCATGAAAGTTCCTGAGGAAGTAGGAGAAGGGATTTGGTGTGACCATTCCCCATAGGGGTGATTTTCCAGTCTCTGTCTTTGTGGCATGCATGTGCCCTATAGCAAACGCTTAAAGAAAAAAGTGATTAAGTTTTGAAGGGAAAATGTACCAGCCTTATCCATTTCCTCTTTAATAAGTTACACATAGATCCAATTGAAAAAACAATATAATGTATTTTTCCCTCTATTTATTTCTTTAAATTTTTGCCATTCACTGGAGACAGAGAGAGAAATCATCACCCAGGTGGGGAGTGACTGCAGCCATGCCACAATCCTTTTTCCTCCATTCTCCTCTCAGGATTTTGGGCATGTACACACACCAGGAGTGTTTTTCAAACTGCCAGGTCCAGGACTCGAACCATGGAGTCAGCCATGTGGGATCCAGCGCCTTAACTGCCACACCACCTGCTGGCCCCCGTATAGAATATTTCAAATTGTGTTGGGAGGAGTGATGAGGAAGGGCAAAAAGTGAAGTACAGTATGGACTGGAGTCAGGAAAACTCACAAGCCACTTCCTTTTCTGGGAATACTTTACTGCTGTACCACCAGCACTTTGAGAAATATTAAAGAGTAGCTATTTACCTAAATGAAATAATACAAGGGTGCTTCAGGAAGTTTGTGGAAGATGGAATTAAAATATATACAAAAATATTGAAATCCATGCGTAGTTTTTTGATAATGTGCATTTCCCACAAATTATTTGAAGGCCTCATATGAACTATGAAGGCAATAAGTATACTGTGAAAGCTGAAACAAAAGTAGAAATGCCCACCTTATCACCGTGAAAATGAAAAAAAAGAGAATGCTTTGGTTACTGTAGCTTACCTGAAAACACCAGCTGATAACTTCTCCATCACATCTTTTAAGATACGTAGCTGGAAGGACTGTTAAGGTAGCAATGTAAAGGAGAATGAAATAAAACCATGCAATAAGCAGAAGATGCTGGGCAAGGCACTTTTTTTGTTTTTGTTTTTATTTGTTTTATACTCTCAGAAATCCAAAATGGTAGGTTCCAGAAACCCTGCATGCTGTCAAGTTTACCTCTAAAATGAAACTGATTTGAGGTAGTTGACAGTGGAACAGAGCCCAAACTTTTAATTTTAAAAATTATTTAATTTTATTCATTCATTCATTCATTTTAATTTGACCAGACAGATACACACACACACAGAGGAAAAGTGAGAAAGCAAGCTACCAGGTCTGGGACTTGAACCTGGTCAGCCATGTGGGACTGCCCAATACCTTAAGCACCAGCCACTTGCTGGCCCAGGGCCCAAATTTCTAGACAAGTGATGAGAGCAACAGACCACACCTGTTCTGAGTAATGACTATTATTATCTCAGTGGATAGTAACAGAACAGTGTGTGGTTTTAATTTCTGCAACACACATCATATTGTTAGAAATCACTTTAGGGTTAGCCAACGGTGTAGTGGTTAAAGGGGCTGGATTGCATGCACATGGCTGACTGTGAGGTCCAGGTCTCAGAACTAGAAGCTTGAAAAACATGCTAGGTGCATATGCCATGTGTGCCCAAAACCTGAGAGGAGGGACAAATGAAGGGATTGTGGTGTAACCATCTCCTCTGAGGGGTGCTTTCTCACCCCCTCCTCTCTGCCTGCGAGTGCATGCACCCTCTAGTAAATTAAAAAAGAAACTTTACACTTACACCTGTTACTTCACATTTATTGGCTAATATGGATGATCCTAAACTCAAGATTTGTTTGGAACCAGCAGTTGGTGTAATGGCTATGTTGCTGGACTCCCATGTAGTCAACCACGATTGGAGTCTCAGACCCGGTGGCTTAAACTCATACTGGGAGCGTGTGCGTGCGTGCCCAAGATCCTGAGAGGAGAACTGAGCAGAAGGGATTGCGGCGTGGCCATCCACCCTAGGGGGTGGTTTCTAGCTTTCTGTCTGTCTCTGTCTTTCTGGCGAGCGGCCATGCGCCCCTTAACAAAAACCCCCCCAAAAAAAAAAAAAAAAGGGTTGTTTGCAGAAAATTTAATTGTACATGTGCACGATTTACTAACATTATCAGAAAATGATGTAAGAAGTAAGGGAAAAAATCTTGGCAACTTAATTGAAATAGAAAATGTGATCATAAGCCATTTTAAAAAAAAAGGCCCAGCTGGTGATGTCTTTGGTTAATGTGTCTGGATCCCACAGGGCCAACTGTGCAGTTGAGAGTCCCAAAACTGGTGGTTTGGAAAACACACCTGGCTATGTGCGTGTGTGCCCAAAATCCTGAAATGAGAAATTGACTGTGGTGTGACCATCCCCCATGGTGCGTGCATCTCACTTTCTCTCTCTAACCTGAGCACATGCACCCTCTAGAAAATAAAAAATAAAAATTAGAAAATCTACAGAATATTAATTTATTTTTATTCCTACAAGTTCTCTTTCTACTTCTGTTAAAGCAGTTGCCAACTGTGTATGTGTGTCTGTGTGTATGACTTATATTTCTGATTTTGGAAGCTTTATTTCACATAAAGATGCCATATTTCAGTCTAGTCCAGCAATTTGCAAAATGGGTTAAAATCACCCCATGGAAAAAGGAAGTTTGAGAGAATTAAGTTATGTAAAACAGGAAAAGCAGTCAGCTTAGCTTTTTTTTTTTTTTTTTTTTTTTTTTGGGGCGGTTTTTTTGCTTAAGGTGTGTGGGCACTACAGACAGACAGAGAGAGACATAGAGACAGAAAGCGAGAAATCACTGGGGGGACGGTCACGCCGCAATCCCTTCTCCTCCATTCTCCTCTCGGGATCTTGGGCGGGCACGCACGCATACGCGCCTGGTGTGAGTTTTGAGCCACCGGGTCCAGGATGCAAACCGCGGTCGACTACGTGGGAGTCCAGCGACATAGCCATTACGCTAACTGCTGGTTCCCGAGCTTAGCATTTAACATGTAAGATTCTTTTTGTTTCTTTAAGAAGACAAGATCTTGCTTTGTGGCCCAGGACAACCTCTAACTATACTCTCTACACTCCTGTCTCAGCCTCTAGTGCAGTTGGGACAGGAGGGGTTCTAATGTTACTTTTTAAAAAAAGAATTATTTAAAGGGCCAACAGGTGGTGTGGTGATTAAGGTGCTGGACTCCTATATGGCTGACCACATTTCAAGTCCCAAGTTTGTGGCTTGCTTTCTTACTTTCTCCCTCTTGTTCTTTCTCTCTCTCTGGTCAAATTAAAATAATAAAAAATTAAATAAATAATTCATTAAAAAAGAGAATTTAACATTTTGTTATTATTCTCCTCCAATTTGACCAGAGAGAGAGAGAGAGAAAACAAGCCACCAGATCTGGAACTCAAACTGTGGTCAATCATATGGGAGTCCAGCGCCTTAACCACTGTGACACCCCTCAGTCCCCTCTAATGCTACTTTTAATAGCTATAAGGTATTCTCTGCTATTAGCATTCCCATATTTTTTTTTAATAGTTATTTTTCCCTAGGGCACATGTGTTCGTTCACCGGAGAGACAAGAGACAAAGAGACAGAAAGTGAGTAATCATACCCCAGGGATAATGGCCACACCACAATTCCTTCTCCTCTCAGGATTTTGTGCATAAACACACATGCGTCCAGCTTGAGTTTCAGGAACCTGAGTCTGGGACTCAAAATGTGGTTGGTCACATGGAAGTCCAACACCTCAACCACCATGCCACCTGCTGGCTCCCTCCATGTTAGTCTCGATAATTTCAGTGTTATTGAACATATAATTAAAAAAAATATTTATTACTATTCTTCAATTTGACCAGAGAAAGAGAGAGAGGGGGAGAGTGAGGAGGTGAGAAGGCTAGCTGCCAGGTATGGGACGTGAACCACGATCAGCCATGTAGGAGTCTACCACCTCAAACATCATGCCGTCTGCCAGCCCTTGAACATGTAATTTAAAAAAATCATTTTAGAAAGTTAAAAGTTTATTTTCCAAATCTATTAGAAATATATTTAATCAGAAATACTTGAAACTCGGGGCCAGCAGGTGGCATAGTGGTTAAAGGCGCTGGACTCCCACAATGCCAACAGTAATTCAGGTCCCAGACCTGGCAGCTTGCTTTGTCACTTTCTTTCTGTGTCCCTCTCTGGTCAAATTTAAATAAGTAAATAAACACATAAAGTGAAATAATAAATTAATTCTTTAAAAGAAAATACTTTAAACTCATACATTCACTACATGAAGTACTTTGGAAATCTATTCCTTAAACTCAACACATTCAGCCATCCCAGCTACTTGGGAAGGTAAGACAGAATGATTGTAAGTTTGAGGGCAGTGAGATCCCATCTCTGACAAAAAACAAAACAAAACAAAACAAACACACACACAACATATGAAGTATACTAATTCTATTACACACACACACACTTTTAAAGTTTTTCTTATAGGACGTATACGCTTTGCTGTAGGGACAGAGACAGTGACAGGGAAGGTGAGGTGAGAAATCACCCTGCAGGAATGACCACATCCCAATCTCTTCTCCTTCTTTCTCCTCCTAGGATTTTGGACACGAACACACATGTGCCCAGTGTAATTTTCAAGCCACCAGGTCTGGGATTTGAACCACAGTCAGCCATGTGGAGTCCAGTGCCTTAACCACCATGCAACCTGCTGGCCCCAACATATTACTATTTTAAAGCTTCAAGTTATGTCTGCTATGGCTCCTAGAACTAATTTCACAAGAGTAAAGTATGATATTCACTGGAGACAAATGTAAGACTACACAAGTATTTCACTTTTCCTATTTTACTCAAAAAAAATTTTAAGAGCTCTTTCAAATGATTTTACCTTTAATAACCTGACAGAAATTCAAAATAGGAAAAAAAAAAAAAGATTAAGCTTGTTCCCTTATGAACAATGTTATATTACCATGGTGTCTCACCCAAGCATGATCAAAGGAGCTACAGAGACTGGGTTCTTTGGAACCCATCAGGATGGTAAAAAGGTTTCCCAGCTCAGAGATTAAAGAGCTTGGGTAGGGAGTCTCCAAGGGTAGCAGGCAGCAGAAGAGACATGAAGTATCAGGAACTCTCAGACCACAGGCTGTGGCTGCTGGGTCATGAGCACCTTGGAATGTTTCTTGATGGTGATTCTATGTTGTATTTGTCATCTTGGAAGAGTCAGGTAGGATAAGCTGAGCATGGCTCTTGTCCCCCTGGATCAGATTTCTTCAATGTATAAACCCTATCTCAGACTGCATTTCTGTCTGTCCTCACACATTTTTTTTTAACTGACATGTAACAACTGCACTTTTTTTTTTTTTTGAGAGGTTTTTGCTATAGGGTGCATGCACTTGCCAGAAAGACAGAGAGAGACAGAGAGACAGAAAGCGAGAAATCACCCTTGGGGTGATGGCCATGCTGCAACCCCTTCTCCACCACCATTCTACTTAGGGATCTTGGGCATACACACACATGCCCAGCGAGAGTTTAAGCCACCGGGTCTGGGACTCGAACCATGGTCTACTACATGGGAGTCCAGCGACATAGCCATTATGACATCTATGGATCCTAGAACTGTACATATTTTTGAGCCAAATCTTTCTTTACACACATATATTCTATCAAGTAAGGAGAGCTTATTTTCTTATCAAGTATATTAAGTTTTATCAAGTCCAGCTGTCTTTAAAACAGTCATCTTGGGAGCCAGCATGTGGTGTGGTGTATAAAGGCAATGGACTTCCATGTGGCCAACTGGAGTTTGGTCCTGAACCTAATGGCTTGAGACTAATGCTGGGCATGTGTGCATGCACCCAAGATCCTGAGAGAATGGAGAAGGGATTGTGGTGTGGTCATCCACCCAGGGAGGTGATTTCTCACTTTCTGTCTCTGTCTCTCCAGTAAGCATATGTGCCCTAAAGCAAAAATCTCTCAAAAACAAACAAACAAACCCCCAAAGAACGGTCATATTGGAAATGAAAGGAATTATCATTGATCATATGCTACACAGGTTTGTTTGGACCTTTCTTTTTGGAACTGCTTTCACACTTTCACAGAACTTTTCATTACTCTCATCAAAATTAGCATTTGGCTTCATTCACTGGATTTGCCTCTGATGACTTGTTTTTAAATATCATTTGATGAAGACTTCCTACATTAGAATTTATAAATGATACCCCACAAATGGTTTAATTTAGATCAGTAGTCTGAAATGTTTTGTTCAATGACACTATTATAGCAGTAACCATATAGCCTCTCTAGGTAATGTATAGTAACATCAGGTTAAAAACAAAATCTTCTGGTTCATCTACTCAGAAAGAAATGAGACTGGCTGGGTGCTCCCTCTTCTTTTTCTTCTTTTTAATAATTATTTTAAAAAGTTTTTTTTGTAGAGGTTTTTGCTATAGGGCATGTGTGCTCGCCAGAAAGACAGAGACAGACAGAAAGCGAGAAATCACCCCCCAGGGGATATGGCCCGCCGCAATCCCTTCTCCTCCACTCTCTTCTCGGGATCTTGGGCATGAACGCATACGCACCTGGCACGAGTTTAAGCCACCAGGTCTGGGACTTGAACTGCGGTCAACTACATTGGAGTCTAGCAACATAGCCATTACGCCAACTGCTGGTCCCTTTTTCAAAAATTTAACTTTATTTATTTATTTATTTTAATTTGAGCAGAGAATGAGAGAGAGAGAAACTGAGAAAGCAAGCCACCTGGTCTGGGACACCAACTGCGGTTGGCCATAAGGGAGTCTAGTACCCTTAACTACCATGCCATTTGCTACCCGCCCCCCCCCAAACCCGGTGCTTCTTGTTCTGCCACTTGCTAACTGTGTCCTTGGGCATCATAGGGTTGTTTTACTGTTTAAATAAATTAATAAGTGCAAGCAACCTGGAAAACTGTTTGGCATATTCAATGACAGTTAACTGTTACTATTATTATTTCTTACAATAAACATGAAAGAATTTATGACAAGAGAACAAGGTAAATTTCAAACCAGAAACTTGAGACAGTAGGAAAAAAAGGATATAAAGATACTTTCCCTGTTGTACATTTGACAAATTCCAAATTTCATCATTCAGGAAAGCCACCGTTGCTCCCTTGAGGAAAAGGCAATGGCTATCTGGAGGATCCAACTTGGATAAAATAAATAAAAACTGATCAATTACTGGAAATGTAACAATACAACAATGATTGGCATCTGGAGCCAGGAAAACTTCTATACAAATTAAATAATATCTAAATCACAAAAAATCAGCATATACACTTTATAATAGCATGCAAACTAAAATGTTTTCTTTTCTATTTCATGGTCCCAAATGCTGGGACAGCAAGGTGATAAGTATAGGGCAGATGCAGGACCAATCTAGAATTGTGGTGATGAAGTTTACAGGGGAGTGTGGTGGAAAGGTGGTGAGTTCTGGCCACTTTTTATCAGCCACCTTCATGAAGATGCTGAAAAATCAATGAAGATTGATGTATGAGAATTGTGGTATTTGTGTATTAGCAATAGTATAATTAGAATTCTATTGAAAAATAAAACTTTAGGAAACAACATATACACACATATATACATACATACTCCAACTTGAGTAATTAGGAAATTGGGATAATTTTATACAGAAGTACTTTGCTAAGTGCATGTCAACATAATTGTTACTAAGGATAAAAAGCTATTTGAAATACCATGATAGTATCTAAAAGTCACTACTTTCAAGTTATTACATAAAACTATAATTCATTTTAGTTGATCGAACCCCTCTAGTAGTTAGTATTTTAACATTTTGGTCAATAAGTAGCTAAATTTTTTTAAAAAGTTACATTTCCTTTTTTTGGTATGTATATATATTTTTTGGAGAGGTTTTTGCTATAGGGCGTGTGTGCTTGCCAGAAAGACAGAGACAGACAGAGAGACAGAAAGCGAGAAATCACCCCCCAGGGGGGGATGGTCACACCGCAATCCCTTCTCCTCCATTCTCCTCTCAGGATCTTGGGCAGGCACGCATATGCGCCTGGAGTGAGTTTAAGCCACCAGGTCTGGGACTCAAACCATGGTCGACTACATGGGAGTCCAGCGACGTAGCCATTATGCCATCTGCAGGTCCTGGTATGTGTGGATTCTAATTTTGCTGTAGGTCATGTGTACTTGTGGTGGGGATGGAGAGCAAAAAAGCACCCTCCCAGAGGGGATGGCTACTCCACAATCCCCTCTCCTCTATTCTCCTCTTGGGACCCTGGACATGCATACACACATGCCCAGAGTGTTCC
Source organism: Tupaia belangeri chinensis (assembly GCF_000334495.1). NCBI lineage: Eukaryota > Metazoa > Chordata > Mammalia > Scandentia > Tupaiidae > Tupaia > Tupaia belangeri. The sequence continues at coordinate 1,438,315 of NW_006159894.1, forward strand.
TCAAGCCAATGGGTCTGTGACTCAAATTGCATGGTTCGCCATGTGGGATTCTAGCACCTTAAAAACCATGCCACTGGCTGGCCCCCAAAAGCTACATTTCTTTAAACATAGGGCATAATTCAGAATTTAAACCAACTTGACCATAACTTGTCTCAGAAAATATTTCTGCATTATTTCGTGTTAATTATATCTCTTCTGTGTAACGGTAAGGCTTTCCTATTTTTTATAATACCTGCAGGTTTTCTTCTGTTGTTACCCAATGGCCTCCAACACCAAGAAGTGTGATGATATCATGTTTATGTGGCAGGAGTTGTAATTTTACAGCTGGTTCATCATCTTTACTATATAATCTCACTTACAAGGAAATAGTTTAAAAGAGAGAGAGAAAAGAAATATTTTTATAGTAATTTGACAAAAATTTATTCAAGTTCTTATTACTTTTTAATATTGGAATGAAGAAGCATTTTTTCTTAGAATAAAGGCAGCACAGTGTATTTAGATACCTTAAAATATACTTTTTGCATTTAAGAAACTGATTATAAAATTTACTCTATGTATACTTATAAGTGAAATAAAGGCAAAAGTTTATTCTCATTTGAAAACCCAGTAAGGTAACATAATATATAACTAACTGATATAAATTTTAGTCATAACAATGACAGCTTAATACATTGGGATGGGTTGATCTCTAATTTTAAAACATAGATTCAAGAGTTAACTTATTCTAATTATTTTTAAGATTTTTGCTATAGGGTGTGTGTACTCTTTGGAGAAAGAGAGAGACGGAGAGAAAAGGAAAGTGAGAAATAGTCCTCTGGGGGAATGGCCATGCCACAATCTCTTCTCCTCCATAGGATCTGGGGCATGCATGCATGCACACACATGCACTTGACATGTTTATGCTATTGGGTGCGGGACTCAAATGGCAGAGTGGACCATGTGGGTCCCAGCGCCTTAACCCCCACACCACCTGGTGGTCCACAAAATACCACATATTGACATATGAATGTCCATTAGAGAAAAAAAAAATCACATCAGTGAAGTATATATTCATATCTACCGGAAGAGTTCTCTTTGAGTTAATTTCAAATCTTGAAAATACTGATTAAAAAGAAACACACACCATGCCCATGGCTGTATCTTTCTATGGTTTTCATTATATAAAAACAATTCTAATGAAGTATAAAAAGAAGTACTTTGTAGGTTGTAAAACCCATCCTTTAGCAGTGATGATACCTAAGTATGTATAGATTAAGTATACCTAAGTATGTACAGATCAGGTATTAAGTAAGCACTGTTTAAACCAAAAAAGTTCAAGCAAAGTCAAGATGGAACAAACGTCTGTATATTTTCCAAGTAGACACTGCAGGAATTAACCAGCCAATAGCGGGCAGCCACACATAAGTATCTGGGCAAAAGCATGTGTTCCCGTAGGCTTATAGGATTCTTGTAGAGAATGTCATTTGATACTTAAACTTAAACTCCTACAGTTTGTTGTTGTTGTTGTTGAAGTTGTTTTTAATTTGCTATAGGGTGTGTGTGCTTGCCAGACAAAGAGGGGGAGAGAGAAGAGAGAAAACACCCCTTTCACCCAGGACAAATGGCCACACCTCAATCCCTTCTCTGTTCTCCTCTTGGGATTTCAGGCACACATGCACATATGCTTGGTGTGTTTTCCAAGCTGCCAGGCCTAGAACTTGAACCACAGAGTCGTCTATATGGGGTACAGCTACCTTAACCTTCATGCCACTGGCTGTCCTCAATGCCTGTGCTTTAAGAGGCAAGCATGTTCTCTCTGCCAGGGAGATAATGCTTGCAATATGCATTAGTGAGGAAGCTCCAACTTAAACAGACAAGTCTTTAGTTAAAAACAAAATCCCAAACAGGGACCAGCAGATGACATAATGTTTATGTCACTGGACTCTCATGCTGTTGACTGTGGTTTGAGTCTTGGACCCAGCAGCTTAAAACTCACACCAGGCACATGTGCATGAGTGCGTGCCCAAAATCTTAAGAAAATGGAGAGGAAGGGATTGTGGTATGGGGTGATTTCTCATTTTCTTTCTCTCTGGAGAGCACACATGTCCTATAGCAAAAAAACAAACAAAAAACCCCCTCAAACATAACATTCAATTTAGAAATGAATAATTATTCCCAGTTTTATTTCTTTTGAAATTTATTAAACAAAAATTTCACAGGCTAATGATTTTATTTGGTACCCACCTCCAGCATCTAGGACAATATCGACTCCTAGGCCACCTGTTTCTTCCAAACAGCTTTCAGCAACATGGACTTTCCCATTGGATACATCAATTATTCGGGCTGCAAAGGACAGGAAATCAGGCAAATGTACTGTTTTCTATATAATCCACACAAACAAATCAGGGAATAAGAAAAAGAAAAGCAAATAAATATCTGTTTTCTGAAAGACTTAAGCAGCTGAAACAATAACTTTAAAGGGAAAAAAGTAAATTCAAACCATCTTTTACCCATCTAACTCTATGTTGATAAGAATCTATCTAAATAAAGAGACTGGTATATTTAATGAAATCAAAACATAAGCATTTTTGTGGATAAGGTGGTCAAAGCTGGTCTGCTGATATAGAACACCGCTCTCTGAAAACTAGATTTCCTGCCAAACCTGAGAATCTGAAAACAGAAGTACATATATATACATATATTAAGATATGGACTGAAAGATAAAAACATTTCTCAAGTCTGTTCAAATGTAAGAGTACAGAGTTAAAAAGTACAAAGTATATTGTGCAATATGGTATTTATCTACTCTAGGTTATTTTACCTTTATTCAGTCTTATCATTCCTCCCTCCCCGCCCCTTTTCCCAAAACAAAGAAAAATTCTGAAGGTAAGGAAAAGTAACATGGTTATAATTAGTAATTTAGCCCAATTAGTAAATTTAGACTAATTTTAAATAGTCACTTTAAAGTATTATATTAAGAAAACTATAACTAATTATAAAAAATTTAAAAATTCTCAGAATTTTTTTTTTTTGAGAAGTTTTTGCTATAGGGCATGTGCGCTTGCCAGAAAGACAGAGACAGAAAGTGAGAAATCACCCCCCAGGGGGATGGCCACGCCACAATCCCTTCTCCTCCACTCTCCTCTCAGGATCTTGGGCACGCATGCACACGCGCCTGGTGTGAGTTTAAGCCACCGGGTCTGGGACTCAAACTGCGATCAACTACATGGGAGTCCAGCAACATAGCCGTTACATTAACTGCTGGTCCCTCCTTTTTGGATCTTTTACCATCTTCTTGTTGAAGAATTCCTTAGAGATGCTCATATTAGAGGTGTACCCAATGGGAATCTAGGAGGAGAGGAAGGAGAGGGAGGAGAAGACACCAGGGAAAGGAGAGTACAACAATCTAGGAAGGACAGAGTTAATCAATACTCTCTCTCTCTCTCTTTTTTTTCTGTTCTATTTTCAGATCCATTCTTTCTCCCCGTCTACATCCATATTTATCCAGCTCCTCCTGTATTACCTTTCTATTAGGTCATTGGCAAAGTCATGATGTATTGTTCTGTTTTTTGTTTGTTTCTTTATGTGTGTGTGTGTGTGTGTAAAAATGCGTCATGACTTTCCTGATGACCCAATAGTTCTTGGTTATCTCTGCCAGGAGTATAATGTAAAAATGAAAATAACATGAGCGTTAATGTTAGACAGGTTCAAAACCCATTCTAATCTTTTTTCTAGCTTTACATTCTTAGACAAGCTAGTTAAATTCTCTGAGGTGCTATGTCCTGGTTGGGCAACACAGGGGTGCTAAGGACTTGGAAGAGGGAGAATTCACATAAACACTCAATGAACTTTTCTTCCTGCCACCCCTAAACTTACAATCTGCCTATACTCATTGTTCTTCATCTGTTATTCTTCTGTTTCTATCTTTCTTCTCTACATTTCCATTTTTTAGTCTCTATTTTCTTCTCCTTTTCCATATCCATTACTGTCTGGATAGGTTCAATCCTTCCAAGTGCTCATGTCTACACCATGTCTTGTTCATAAACAAAATATGATCTGTGTTTCAGTGTAAATGGATCACCCCCCTCACACGCACGCACATATCAAAGAAAATAGACAACTTCAGAGCTATTTCATGGGGCCAAAGACGTTGAGAAATGTACAAAGTGATCCAAAAATATACTGACTTACTGACTAATATAATTACATAATTATTAGGAATTTCCTTTTTTTTTTTTTTGAAGGTTTTTGCCATAGGACATGTGTGCTTGCTGGAGAGACAGAGAGAGGAAGAAACAGTAAGAGAGAAAGTGAGAAATTACCCCCAAAGGGAGATGGCCAGGTTGTATTCCCTTCTCCATTCTCCTCTAAGGATTTTGGACATGCACGCACATGTGTCCAACATGAGTTTTCAAGTCTCCATGTCCAGGAGTTGAACTGCAGTTGGCCATGTGGGAGTCCAATGCCTTAAGCACTACACCACCTGCTAGGCCCAGTATCAGGGATTTCTAAATTGTGTCAAAGTTCATCTAATTCAAACTTGGTTGATAACAATGGGACAAAGAAAAAAAAAAAACACTGAAAGAAGTAGATTTTAAAAATAAAATAAAATAAAAACTATCACTTAAGTAAATCCAGACTTAGCACAGACACTAAGTATATTTTAAAACTTTCACAGGGGGGTGGGGGTCAGCAGGTGGCATAGTATTTAAGGCACTGGACTCCCATGTGGCAGACAGTGGTTTGAGTCCTGGACCTGGCTGCTTGAAACTCACACTGGGTGTGTATGTATGTGTATGACCAAAAATCTGAGAGAAGAATGAAGGAGAAGGGATCACAGCATGGCCATCACACTGGGGGGCAATTTCTCACTTTCTGTCTCTCTGTCTCTCTGGTGAGTGCAAGCTCACTAAGGCAAAAATCTGTCTCTAAACAAAAAAAGTTCACATAAGATTTTATACTTTGTTACATGAGTGAACCTTTTCAGGTGATTTTCCTTCAAAATGTCATATTTTAGAGTCTGTGCTGAGAATATGACCCACCTACAGGAGGCCTGAGTCTCTCAAGGCACTGCTTGTCTTCCAGGCTGTGAGCTGTTGAAATCACTTTGGCTCCTCGATGGTGAGCTAACTGAATAGCTATTGTGCCAAAGGCCTGTGAGGACAAAACAGACAATGGGTTTATAGATACAGGGTAGAAGTCATAGCTACTGCATTTTACAGACTGTTCAATAACGTGAAATTCTTCTGTTACTTTTGTATGTTTTAAAATGTTATCTAATAGGAAAAGATAAAAAAATATATATAGCCAAGTTTAGTAGGTCAGATATTTGACTGTCTTTCTTCTTTTGAACAGGTGGTTGAAAAAGTATGTATGTCACATGCTCTTTCCTATTCTTTTTTTTTTTTTTTGAGAGGTTTTTGCTATAGGGCACATGTGCTTGCCAGAAAGAGAGAGAGAGACAGAGAGATAGAAAGAGAGAAATCATCCCCCAGGGGGGATGGCCTCGCTGCAATCCCTTCTCCTCCATTCTCTTCTCAGGATCTTGGGCATGCATGCACATGTGCCCAGTGTGAGTTTAAGCCACCGGGTCCGGGACTCGAACCGCAATCAACTATATGGGAGTTCAGCGACTAAGCCATTACACTAACTGCTGGTCCCGCTCTTTCCCATTCTGACAACAGCACATAATTTTAAGGATGGAGAGGGCCACATTCAGAAACATGGCCTTGGGAAGAGAAAAATGGGTCTTGTCAGCAAGATGATGTAAGCTAACTGAAAAACAAATTTTGCTAGAGGTCACTTGTCAGAGAGAGGGAGAGAAATTACCCCCTAAGGGGAATGGTCAAGGTGCAATTTTTTTCTTTATTTCTTCATCTTGTCAGGATTTGGGGCATGCATACACATATGCCTGGCACATTTTTAAGCTGCTGGGTATAGAACTTGAAGTGTGGGGTTGACGATGTGGGATCTGGCTGCCTTAACCACCAGGTCACAGAGCTGACCCCAGTCTAAGCTAACTATATGCATACATGGATGTCTAGCTACCTCTCTTTCAAGATCAAAAGCACTTCAAAGCTTCATCCTTTTTTGGACCCACCCGATAAGTTTGGGGGAACACTACAGTCCTGGTGTAGTCATTAGGCTGAAGCCAATGCTGAAGAGTTTTGTCCTTTTTTTTTTTTGGTGGTATTCAAAGAAAAGCAAAGGAAAAAGCATTTTACTCAATAGCCAGATATAAAACTACAAATCCATGCTAAGTTTTGTAACATTTTTAGATGATATTTTTATGTATTTGTTTAGTGTCTTGAAGTACTTTTTTATGGTAATATGTGTAAATTAGTACATTTTGTTTTTATGTGTGATCCATCTACAAAAAGCCAATAGTTTACAAGTCTACATGTGAGGTGTAGGATACAAAACTGGTAGGAAGTTTTGGAGTATGACTTCAAAGATTCATGAGCTATTTCAGGCTTTAATAAGAATAAATAAAGATGGCTTGTCTGTCTTTCAATGTACCAACAAATTCAAAGTAATAAACTTATCACACTAAATTAACTTTTGTCTCTCATTGATAAAAGCTGCTTATTTAAACAAAATAGAAGGTTGGAAAGGAATCAGTGAACAATCTACTGGCAATAAATTATATTAGCAAATGGTCATTAGCACCTACACTCGCTCCATCCATTATCAGCACCGATTTTCCAGGAGAGAGATGAGAAAGATAATGCAGAGCTGTATAGCATCGTACTCCATCCCGAATGGTCCCAGCTGCTTCTGTCCATGTGACCTTTTCTGGTTTATGAACTATTACAAAGAACAAGAGGAAATGATCCATTAGCAAGTCCTGTTACTCCTGGTTCACTCTAGTTTTCTCTGAATCTAAGACCATGGTGCTGCTCCGAGCCTCTGTAATTATCTCTCACCTCCATTACCGTTTCCTTATTTACACTTTTGCCGTGCATAACCCATTTTCAACACCGAAACCAGTGTGTACTTTTTAACCATCCTATTGGAAAATAAAATACATGCAGGGGCTGGCAGGTGGCATGGTGGTTAAGGGCGCTGGACTCCCACACGGTGGACTGCGGTTTGAGTCCTGGACCTGGCAGCTTGCTTTCTCACTTTAACCCCCTTCACTCTGTCCCTCTCTGGTCAAAATAAATCAATAAACAAACAAACAAATAAATAAAATAATTATTTAAAAAAATGCAGGAAAGCACACGAAACATAAAAGTACAGCTGCATGGATAAATACAAAGCAAATAAACAAGTAACTATCATCCTCGTGGAGGAACAGTCCCAGCAGCCTCCTCTCTTCTCATCAGAGGGGTACCAGGATTCTAACTCAATGTCTTATTTGCCTTTATGGTTTGTCCCTCAAGTATGCATTCTTACACAATATCCTTTAGTTTGTCCGGCTTTGTATTTTCTCTAAATAAAACTGTACCATATGCATTCTTTTGAAAAATTATTTTACTGAACATTAGTGAATTAATTAATTTTAATTTGACCAGAGAGAGAGACATAGTGAGACAGGGGGTGGAGGGAAGTGAGAAACCAAGTCATCAGGTCCGGGAATCGAACCACGGTCAGCCATGTAGGAGTACAGCATCCTTAACCACCATGCCACCTGCCAGTCCCCATGGTCTTTTGGTGTATGAGACTGTAGCAGTGCTTTTATTTTTGTTCTTTTATGGTGTTTCACTATGTGGAAACATCTTTGTTTGGTTATCTATTCTCTAGCTGATAACATTTGTGTTGTCTCTAGTTTCCAGCAGTTATAAACATAATATTCTTGTATAAAAGATACTGTCATATAATGTATGATTTTCCCTAGGATATGTACTTCAGAGTGGAAATCCCAGGACCCAGAGATTTCCTTTGACTTAATTACTCACTTCCAAAGAGGTTGTACCAATTTATTTTCCCACAGCAGTGTCCTGTTGTGAGAATCTTGTCAATCCTTGGTAGTATCAGACTTACACATTTTTAGCAATCATCTGTGTGTATAATGGATCTATGATTTTTTATTTTTTATTTTCTAATTTGCCAGAGGGCAGCATGTGTGCTTGCTGGAGAAAGACAAAGACACAGACAGAAGAGGAAATGAGAAAGCACCCCCAAGGGGGATGGTCATGCAGCAATCCCTTCTCCTCTATCTCTCCCTCCTTTAGGGATTTTGGGCAAGCACACATACACATTTGGCCTGTTTTTCAAACCCATGGGACTCAAACTGCACAGTTAGCCAGAGGGATTTAGTTGCCTTAACCACAATGCCATTGGCTGGGCCCATTTCTGTAATTTTTTTTTTTTTTTAAGTTTTTTTTTTTTTTCTTTTTTTTTTTTTTTTTCCTTTTTTTGGAGAGATTTTCACTGTAGGGCGCGTGCGCTCGCCAGACAGACAGAGAGAGACATAGAGACAGAAAGCGAGAAATCACCCCCCAGGGGGAATGGTCACGCCGCAATCCCTTCTCCTCCATTCTCCTCTCGGGATCTTGGGCACGCACGCACACGCGCCCGGCGTGAGATTTAAGCCACTGGGTCCGGGACACGAACCGCGGTCGACTACGTGGGAGTCCAGCGACATAGCCATTACGCTAACTGCTGGTTCCCGAGAGGTTTTTGCTAAAAAGGGCACACAATTGCCAGACAGACAGAGAGAGACAGAAAGTGAGAAATCACCCTCCCAGAGGGGATGGCCACATCACAATCTCTTCTCCTCCATTCTCCTCTCGGGATCTTGGGCACGCACGCACACGCGCCCGGCGTGAGATTTAAGCCACTGGGTCTGGGACTTGAACTTTGGTCAACTATGTGGGAGTCTAATGACATAGCCATTACGCCACCTGCTAGTCCCCTGTTTCTGTGATTTTAATGTTTCTCTTGACTATTAATAAAATTGGGCATCTTCCTTGTTTTTTTAGTAACGTGACATTCATTTTGTGAAGTGATTATTGAAGTCTACCAATTTTTATATTGTATTTATCTTTTTATTTTTATAAATTTATAGGAAATCTTTATATATTATAGATGAGTGTTTTGTTTATGTGTTAGAAATACTTTTAGCTTTATGGCTTCTCTTTGCAATCTCTGTGTCCTTGAAAAATATAAGTGTCAGAATGTTTTAGAAATATAAATAAAATGCCAATACTTTTTTTTTTTGTTTATGTTTACACGCATGTGATTTTTTTCACAGTACAAAACAAACCTTTCTCATTTTACCTAAAATCAAGTTTTAACACTTCCTGCAGTATTTACCAGCTTTTTAAAAATATATTTCCTGTAATGGCAATAGATTCAGATGAACGAGTGCTAACTAGTGGGGAAATAGGACATCCAAGTTTACCTATTGAAAATGTTCAGGCAGATAAGCAGGGAATTAAACAGTAAAAGCATACTAAGCACTAGTTGATAGCATGTATAGTAGTTTATTCCTTATAACACTCTTTAAAAAAAAAAAAAGATTTTCCCCATAGGGCACATGAGCCCACTGGAGAGAGAAAGAAAGAGAAAGGGAAAATGAGAAATCACCCCTCAGGGGGATGGCCACGGCACAATCCCTTTTCTATTCTCCTCCTGAGATTTTAGAGACACGCACACCCACACCCACCCACACTCACACACATCTGGCATGACTTTCAGCCACCATGTCTAGGACTCTACCTGTGGTTGGACATGTAGGAATCCAACACTTTAACCACCATGTTCCCTGCCGGCCCCATTCCTTATAACACTCTTTTAGATAGCTATTCTTCCCAATTTTACCAATTATAGAAAGTGGTTCAGGGTAATTAATTTGCTCAAGGTCACATTAGATACATGAATACATGACTCTAAACCACATGTACTCTAACAGTACATGCTTAATCTAATACAATTTACTCACATGGTCATTTTGGGAGACACCTTCCATCCATAGAATTGAGACTACCATATATAAAAGAGTTAAAAGTCACCCAAGCACCTTAAGGCATTGGAAAGAGTTAACTCGAGGTCTCAGTGTCTCCTTGATACCTGGTTGATTCAATGTCATTGATGTCTTAAGGCGGAAGGCTCATTAAAATTTCCAGGTGCTTCAAACATTCTCCTCCTCCCTCTTTTTCTTCCTGGGCTAGCTGATCCCTCCCTAACCTTATCACAGATGACTAACTTCTGCTTTCCTAAGTTTCTACCTTCATATATGGAGATTAAAGCCACTCTCTTCTGGCACTGAAACAAAAATAAACCTCCAAATATATGGCAGATCAACGTGGTCAGATATGACAGAGACAGCAATTAAATAGTCCAGAGATTGTGAAATATCAACAGGTATCTTTCCAAGAATCATCCTAATTAACCAATCATAAAGCCATCATCATTAAAAGTCAATAAATGCTCCTGGGGACCAGCAGGGAACATGGTGGTTAAAGCACTGGACTCCCACATGGCCAATTGAGGTTCAAGTCGGGGACCTGGAGGCTAGAAACTCATGCTGCGCACATGTGCGTGCACCCAAAATCCTGGGAAGAGAATGGCAGAGAAGGGATTGTGGCATGGCCATCCCCCAGGGGAGATTTCTCTCTCTCCCTCTCACTGTCTCTGTGGTGAGTGCACACACCCTATGGCAGAAACCTTTACAAATAAATAAATAAAAAAAAGTTCTTGGGAACCAGCAGTTAGCGTAATGGCTATGTCACCGGACTCCCACGTAGTCGACCGCGGTTTGCGTCCTGGACCCGGTGGCTGAAAACTCATGCTGGGCGCGTGTGCATGTGTGCCCAAGATCCCGAGAGGAGAATGGAGAAGGGATTGCGGCGTGACCATCCCCCCCTGGGGGGTGATTTCTCGCTTTCTGTCTCTATGTCTCTCTCTGTCTGTCTGGCGAGCACATGCGTCCTATAGCGAAAATCTCTCCAAAAAAATAAAAAAGTTCTTGGCCCCTGCTCTCCAGGGTCAATGAAACTCTCAACATCTGGCCCCTTTCTGCTGTTTGAAAGTGAATAAATTAATGGGACCAGGAGATGGTATAATGGTTTTATCACTGGACTGCCACGTAGTTGACCATGATTGAGTCCCACAGATGCAGTGGCTTAAACTCACACCCAGCGTGTATGCATGCATACCCAAAATCCTGAGAGGAGAATGGAGTCCAAGGGATTGTGGCGTGGCCATCCCCACTCCCCCCTGGGGTGGGGGGTGTGATAGCTTGCTTTCTGTCTCTTTCTCTCCGTGTCATTTTAGTGAACACGTGTGCCCTATAGCAACAATCTCTCTTAAAAAAAAAAAAAAAAAACAACTTAGAAAGTGAATAAATTCTTTTCTGTTTTCTTTTATCTCTGAGTTTGTGAATTCTTTCACAGGCCATGATCAGGACCACCCTAACATATAACAGAGATCACCCTAATGAAACATTTATATATGTATACATATGCATAAACATACATATATAAAATATAAAATATATGTGCGTATGTATAAATATATGCATGTGTGTATATATATACACACACACACACACACACATACATGCACACACACAATTTATTTTTGACAAAGGGCATGTATGCTCACCAGAAAGAGAGAAAGAGAGAGAGAAAGAGGGACAGCAGGCACAGGGAGAAAGCAACCCATCAATAGGACACGGTCTTGCCGTAGTCCATTCTCTGTTTCTCCTTCCTGTGGGATTTTGGGTACATCTGGTGTGATCTTTTCTTTTCTTTTCTTTTCTTTTCGTTTCTTTTCTTTTCTCTTTATTTTTTAAGAGAAATTTTTGCTATAGGGGTGTGCACTTGCCAGAAAGAGAGAAACAGAGATACAGAAAGTGAGAAATCACCATCTGGGGGGATGGCCGCACAGCAATCCCTTCTCCATTCTCCCCTCAGGATCTTGGGCACATACGCACATGCACCCAGTGTGAGTAAGCCTCCAGGTCTGGAACTCGAACTACAGTCGACCATGTAGTTCAGCAATGTAACCACTACACCATCTGCTGATCCCTCTGGTATGGTTTTTAATCTGCTAGGGCCAGATGGTATGGTCATCCATGTGAAATGTCACTCCCTCAACCACTAGGCCATTGGGGCCAGCCCATAACTACCATATTTATATTAAAGAATTAGTCAGGATGTGCTTAAAAATACAATGGCAATGAAAATGCATTTAAGATTCCAAAGGTTCTAAAATTGCTTGATGGACAAGAGTTAATGTCAAAATCCTTGCTTCTGAGTAGGTGGTTGGCAGATGTTTATAATGTTATCAAAACTAAACAAAAGAAAGCCGTATGTAGATCGACAATAACAGTTTATCATCACCCAAGAATGATAATTTATTTTCTTTCTAGTTTAGATCAAAAGGAATAAAAAGACGACAATGCCAAAAATATGTTCCAACCTTCCAAAGAGAAATACGATTATTTTTATGTATAATGGAATGGCTTAAGAATTAAAGTCTAGTTATTAAGAACAGCAGGTGGTGAGGTGGTTAAAGGCAGTGGATTCCTATGGCTGACCACGGTTCGAGTACCGAACCTGGTGGCTTGCTTTCCTACTTTCCCGCTCCTTCTCTCTCTGGGTCTCTCTTTCTGGTTAAATTAAAATAACTAAATGAATAAAAGAAAAATCAAAACAACAACAACAAAAACTTGATCATCAATATTGAAAGGATTAACAATGTATTTTAGGAGGTTGTTTGGAATTTAATTTTTCAGATTAGTGAAAGTATAGACTTGTTGAATGTGACTGAATACAAAGCTCTATTAAACCAACAAATTAATAGAACTAAAATAGAGTTGTGGTAAACTGATAATTTTCCTTTGTAAAGTTTCAGGGAACATAAGGAAATTACTCCCTCTTTCACTAACAGTTAGAACGGCAACAGAGCACAGAGGTGGCTATCTAGAGGAGGTTACCTAGCTAACATCCTTACTTGTAAATCCAGACAGTATGCGGTCGCCTTAAGGTAACACCGTTAGAGGTCTTTTTTTTTTTTTTTTAATAATTTTTCTTGAGAGATTTTTGCTGTAGGGCCTGCCTGTGTGCTCATTGCAGAGATAGAGAAAGTAGAGAAAGACAGAAAGGGAGGAATCACCCCGCGGGGAAATGGCCACATGGCAATCCTTTCCTTCCATTCTCTTCTCAGGACTTTGGGTTCACATACATACATGCCTGGTGTGAGTTTTAAGCTGCTGGGTCTGAGACTTGAATTGCAGTTCACTACGTGGGAGTCCAGCGACGTAACTATTATGCCATCTACTGGTCCACCTAGAGATCATTCTTAAAGTACTTATTTTTAGAAAATATTTTACTGTGTTTTGTTTCTCAAGGACTATCTGCATTGTTTTCTGTGTATACTTTGATGGGTTGTTGGGTTATATCCATTCTCCTGATTTACAAACAAGTCAGGAAAATAAAATGTCATATGTATGGTTGGCCTGTCTAAGCTTAAACTTCATAGCTAGGAAACTGATGTTCAGTTTGTTTTTCTCCTTTCTATCCTTGTTATAAATCTCAAGTGTTCAGAAATGTCTAAAGGAATGGGACTTGTGTATCATCATTTTTATTTTTTTTGAGAGATTTTTGCTATAGGGTGCATGTGCTGAGAGACAGAGAAAGTGAGAAATCACCCCCCAGGGAGATGGCCATGCTGCCATCCCTTCTGGACCATTCTCCTCTCAGAATTTTGGGCATGCATGCATGCACCCAGCGTGAGTTTCAAGCTGCTGGGTCCAGGACTTGAACTGCGGTCAGCAATGTGGGAGTCCAGAGCCTTTATGACTATGCCACCTGCTGGCTCCATCGTTGTTGTTTTAATAGTTCACCTTCTATAGCAATTTAGGTTAATCAAGCTTGGAAGTGGTTTTTTAGCACAATGGTTAAGAGAAAAAGATCCCACATGCCTGACCAAGGTTTGAGTTACAGCTCCAGTGGGTTGAAAAACATGCTGGGCACATTTTGCATGCTCCAAATCCTAATAAGACAGAGAAATGTAGAAAGAGATTGTGAGGACCAGCAGATGGCATAATGGTTATGGTGCAGGATTTCCACATAGTTGACCACAGAATGAGTCCTGGACCTGGCAGCTTAAAACTCGTGCCAGGCGTGTGTGCATGCATGGCCAAGATCTCAAAAGGAGATGGGAAGACAAGGGATCATGGCGTGGCCATCCCGCAGGGGGTGATTTCTTGCTTTCTGTCTCTCTGGTGAGCACATGTGCCCTATAGCAAAAATCTCTTTAAAAGAAAAAGAAGAGATTGTGATGTGACCACATCCCCAGGGATGTGTGATTTCTCCCTCTGGATAGCACATGCATTATCTGTCAATTAAAAGCAGCAACAACAACAAAAAATCAAAACACACCAACAACAAAATCCTAAAAATGTAAAGCCTGGATGGAAGATGGGGATCACACATGACCAGACCTGTAGGGGATGCCTATCTCCCTTTCTCTCTCTGTCTTCCTCATGTGTGTGTATGTGCTCTATCATGGATAAAGAAAAAAAGAAAAGCCTCAAGCCTAGGAACCCAAACTAGAGGTATTACCTGACTCAATATTCACCAAGTTCTCCAATGAATAGAGCAATAGGGCCACCCAAGGAAACATTAGAGACAAAAATTGTACCGTTTCCTGTAAAGAAGCCAGTGGTAGTTCTCAATTTTCAAACTGCACAATGTCGAAAAAGTTAAGAATCAAGACTTTTCACAGCATGGTATTTGAAAAAGATCTTTATCTCTATCACTTCCTCCTTTCCTTTTAAAATTTGTATTTTTGAGAAAGAGAGATGCACCTTGCACAGGGTTCCCTTGTGATGCCACGATCCCCTTTGTCTAGCCCTTCAGCTGTTCAGGATCTTAGGTACACTTAGCATATTTCAGATTTCACCACTACTGGCCATCTGATCTACAAATGTGGTGGGATTGACAAAAGAACCATCAAAAAATTTGAGAAGGAGGCTGCTGAGATGGGAAGGGGCTCCTTCAAATACGCTTGGGTCTTGGATAAACTGAAAGCTGAACGTGAGCGTGGTATCACCACTGATATCTCCCTGTGGAAATCTGAGACCAGACCAGCAAGTACTATGTGACTAGTATCGACGCCCCAGGACACAGAAACTTTATTAAAAACATGACTATAGGCACATCGCAGACTGACTGCTGTCCTGATTATTGCTGCTGGTGTTGGTGAATTTGAAGCTAGTATCTCTAAGAACAAGCAGACCCATGAGCATGCCTTTCTGGCTTACACACTGGGTGTGAAACAGCTGTCAGTGTTAACATAATGGATTCTACTGAGCCACCCTACAGTCAGAAGAGATGAGGAAATTATTAAAGAAGAAGTCAGCACTTACATTAAAAATTTGGCTACAATCCCAACACAGTAGCATTTGTGCTAGTTTCTGGTTGGAGTGGTGACAACATGTTGGAGCCAAGTGCTAATATGCCATGGTTCAAGGGATGGAAAGTCACCTGTAAAGATGGCAATGCCGGTGGAACTACACGGCTTGAAGCTCTGGATTGATTGCATCCTGCCAACAACTCGTCCAACTGACAAGCCCTTGTGTCTGCCCCTCTAGGATGTGTACAAAATTGGTGGTATTGGCACTGTCCCTGTGGGCTGAGTGGAGACTGGTGTGCTGAAACCTCGTATGGTGGTCACCTTTGCACCAGCCAATGTGACAACTGAAGTTAAGTCAGCTGAAATGCACCATGAAGCTCTGAGTGAAGCTCTTCCCAGGGACAACGTGGGTTTCAATGTCAAGAACGTGTCTATCAAAGATGTTCGAAGTGGCAATGTTGCTGGTGACAGCAAAAATGACCCACCAATGGAAGCAGCTGGCTTCACTGCTCAGGTGATTATCCTGAACCATCCAGGCCAAATCAGCGCTGACTATGTCCCTGTACTGGGTTGTCACCGCTCACATTGCTGAGCTGAAGGAAAAGACTGATTGCTATTCTGGTAAAAAGCTGGAAGATGGCCCTAAATTTTGGAAATCTGGTGGTGCTGCCATTGTTGATATGGTTCCTGGCAAGCCCATGTGTGCTAAGAGCTTCTCTGACTAGCCTCCTCTGGGTTGTTTTGCTGTTCGTGATATGAGACAGACAGTTGCTGTTGGTGTCATCAAAGCCGTGGACAAGGAGGCTGCTGGAGCTGGCAAGGTCACTGAGTCTGCCCAGAAAGCTCAGAAGGCTAAACGAATATCCCTAATTCCTGCCACCCTAGTCTTAATCAGTGGTGGAAGAACAGTCTTGGAACTGTTTGTCTCCATTGGCCACTTAAGTTTAATAGTAAAAGACTGGTTAATGATAACAAAACATCGTAAAACCTTCAGAAGGAAAGGAAAATGTTTTGTGGATCATTTCATTTTTGTGTGTGTGACAGTTTTAAGTTACTAGCTTTTAAAATCAGTACTTTTTAATGGAAACAACTTGACCAAAAATCCGTCACAGAATTTTGAGACCCATTAAAACAAAGTTTAATGAGGAAAAAAAAAGAAAATTTATTTTTAGCAAAATAACAATAGTTAGTACTTTGAAACTTTAGACACAGTAAATATCATCGATTTAAATGTAAACTTACAATTTTTTTGAAATGCCAAAGATTTATTAGCCTTGTTCAAGTTACTGTATGAACCAACCAATTAAGTTTCCTAGTCTTGGTAATCCAAAAATCCAAATTGGCCTGTCACCAAAAGGGCTAATTAGTAATTACATTATTTTCTTAAAAAAAAAAAAAACCTGGGTAAATTTTTAATGAAATAGAAGTATACAAAACAATTAATTCTGACATAGCATATCTGTAGGTCGGAATAGTATAAGAAATATATCAACATATTGGCAGTACCACCAGAGTTCCCGCATATCTACTCTGATCACGTGCTGAAAAAGGTAACCTCCAACTAACTTTGCACCCTCCCCTTTTCTTTATACCCTTAAAATAATATATGTTTAACTCTGTATGAACTTTATCTAGCTGTTTGTATTCTTCTATAACTTGCTTTTCACTCAATACTGTTTGAAATTTGTCCATATTGATAGGTTTGGCTTTTCTTTTTCTTTATTCATTTTCATTGCTGAGTATAAATTCATTCTATGAATGTCTTTAGTGATCCTGTCTGCTGAAGAACATTCAGACTGCTGTCTGGTCGGTTGGTCTGTCTGTCTGTCTTTCTCTCCTTCTTTCTTTCTTTCTTGGGAGAGATTTTTCTACAGTGCTTGTGCACTTGCCAGAGAGACAGAGACACAGAAAGTAAGAAATCACCCCCTAAGGGGGATGGCCACATCATAATCCCTTCTCCTCCATTCTCCTCTTGGGATCTTGTGCACACATGCACACGCGCCTGGCGTCCGGGACTTGAATCATGGTCAACTACATGGGAGTCCAGCAATGTAACCGTTACTCCATCTTCTGATCCCTATTGTCTGATATTTCTATTACTAATTATGCTGCTGTGAACTCCTGGACATAGCTCCTAGTGCACATCAAGTTTCTGCAGGGTACACAACTACGAGTGGAATTACTAGGTCTACAGTATATATGTCATTACCTATAAAAGGTGACACTAAATTATTATTATTATTATTTTTTTCTTTGGAGAGGTTTTTGCTATAGGGCACGTGTGCTCACCAGACAGAGACAGACAGAGATACAGAAAGCGAGAAATCACCCCCCAGGGGGGATGGCCACGCTGCAATCCCTTCTCCTCCATTCTTCTCTTGGGATCTTGGGCATGCATGCACACGCACCTGGCGTGAGTTTTAAGCCACCAGGTCTGGGACGCGAACCACGGTCGACTACATGGGAGTCCAGCGACATAGCCATTACCCTTACTGCTGGTCCCACACTAAATTATTTTCATTTTATTTATTTTTTAAAATTTGCCAGAGGCATGGACACTCACCAAAGAGAGACAGAAAGGAAAAAATATTCCCTAGGCCAGCAGGAGGTGTAGAGGTTAAGGTGGCTGAATCCCACAAGACTTACTACGTGGTTTGAGTCCTGCACCTGGCGGATTGAAAAACGCACCAAGCAGGTTTGTGTGAATGCCCTAGATTGTGATAAGAGAATGCAGAAGAAGGAAGGGACTACACATGGCCTTATACCTCCCAAGGGGTGATTTCTCATTTTCTGTCTCTCTCTTTTTCTCTGGTGACTAGCTGTACCCTCTAGCAAAAAATTTGGGAACCAGCAGTTAGCGTAATGGCTGTCACTGGACTCCCATATAGTCGACCTCGGTTTGAGTCCCAGACCCGGTGGCTTAAAACTCACGCCGGACGCGTGTGCGTGCGTGCCCAAGATCCCGAGAGAAGAATGGAGGAGAAGGGATTGCGGCGTGACCATCCCCCCGGGGGGTGATTTCTCGCTTTCTGTCTCTCTGTCTCTCTCTGTCTGTCTGGCGAGCGCACACGCCCTATAGCGAAAATCTCTCCAAAAAAAAAAAAAATTTAAAAAATTAAAAAAAGAAAGAAAAAGTATCCCCCAATGGGGCATGGTCAAGACGCAATCCCCTCCCCTCCATATCGCCATCCTGTCAAGGCTATGTACACATATCTGGCATGTTTCTCAAGCTACTGGGGCCAGGATTTGAACTCTGCTGTCAGCCACATAGGCCTCAAACATCAGGATATGGGGCTTGTCCCTCTTCCCCTACCTTTTATTAAAAAAAGATGCCAGAGGACATGTGTGTTCACCAGGGGGAGAAAGAGAGAGAAAGAGGAAGAGAAACCAAAGAGAAAGCACCCTCCAATGGAACATGGTCAAGTTGCAATTCCTTCTGTTTCAATTCTCCATCCTGTTGGGATTTGGGCATGCATGCACATGTGCCTGGCATGTTTTTCAAGCTGCCAGGGCGGGACTCGAATTCAGTTGGCCATATGGAATCTGACTCATTTAACTACTAGGTTTCATGGCTGGCCTTAAATTATTTTCTAACGCATTTACACCAATTTACACATAAAAGGTTTCACTATTTCATGCCTTTGCTAACAGTTAGGATGGTCAGATTTTAACTCCACACATTTTATCTCCCACATTTCTCCATTTGGGATTTTGGGACACATGTGCACCCACCTGACGTGTTTCTCAAGCCACTGGGTCCAGAACTTGAACTGCACAGTTGGTCATAAACTACCAGCTGCCTTAACTACCATTCCACTAGAAGGCCCAGCATTTTAAAAATAATAGTTTTAGAAAGAGTGCACATGTGTATGCATGTGTAAATCTTGAACTATTCAAAAAATAAATGACTATAACAAAAATTAAATCTAAACATTTTGGTTAAACTGAACACTAGTCAAAAGACATCAGCCACAGAAACAAAAGATGAGTGTTCCTGATTCTCTCCTGTCTCGGATGCCACATGTACTTTCTAGATTTTCTACATTTTTTTTCTTTCAATTTAAACCAAATGGAATAAACTTTTAAATTTTGATTACGTATATAATTTTAGAAGCACACGAGAAACTTTTCTTTAAGCTCTTATCATAAGCAGTGTTAGTAAAACTTAAAGGTGTGCGTGTGTGTAGTGTGTGTATGTGTGTGTATTTCTGAATATAAATTTTATGGTTATTCATTATAAGCTACATTTATTCACATGACCAGTCAACAGATATTTACTATGTACGTGACCAGCAAATAGTTACTTAATAAGTACAGTACTTGTGGTAGAGTCAAAGACTCTAGAATGTCATTAACATCACCCATGGTAAGACTGATGTGAACTCCAAAGAACTAAGGAGTGACATACCCAGGTAATGCTCATGTACTCTAACAACTTCACAAAGTCCAGGGTCTTCAGAATCCAGGGGCAAAATTCCTAAAAATTAAAACAAAAAATGTAAGGAAAATAAGCCCCAAACAATTCATCCCTAATAAGAGATCAGTAAGTATTTAGTTTAGTTTTTTAAAAATTAATTAATTAATTAATTCTTTTTTCTGCTATAGAGCACGGGTGCTTGCCAGAGAGACAAAGAGAGATGCAGAGACAGAAAGTGAGAAATCATCCCCCAGAGGGATGGCCACGCTGCAATCCCTTCTCCTCCATTCTCCTCTTGGAATCTTGGACATACACACAGACACACTTGGTATGAGTTTAAGCCACCGGGTCCAGGACTCAAATTGCGGTCAACTCATGGGAGTCTAGTGACATAGCCATTATGCCAACTGCTGGTCCCCCAGTTCAGTTTAATTTTGAGGCAGGTTCCCAGTGCGGGGAAGGGAGAGACTTCACAAACATGGAAAGGAGGCAAACCATTCATTATCTGGCATAGGCTCTGCCAACCAGGCAATCTGTTTCTTTTTCTCTCCTTTCTTTTACTTCTGAGTGATGGCAAAGATGATTGTTGATGTTATAAAGGTAAGTCAGAGTCTTGGGATACCTGGACTCCTCACTGAAGTTGTCCTTGATGCACAGTTACCGTTCCAAAGTCTGGTTCCATAAGATACCTTTGCATACTTCCAATAAAATCCTATTTCCCCCAAGCTAGTAATTTTTTAAAAAGAATGATTTTTTATTTATCATTATTATTATTATTTATTTTGCTATAGGGTACTTGCACTCACCAGAGAGAGAGAGAGAGAGAGAAAGAGAGAAAGAGAGAGAGAGAGTGAGAAAATAAGCCACCAAGTCTGGAAGTAGAACTGTGGCTGGCCATGTGGGATTCAGTGTCTTAACCACCATGCCATCTGCTGGCCTGTTAGTCATTTTTGGTCTACTGCAAAAAGAACCTTCAGTAATACAGTATGTCACTGACTTCTTGAACAAAAAATTATAAAAGATAAGTAAGACAACAAATCTCAAAGAAAATACTTGAATAAAAGGTAATAGTGTAAAAAGCTGATAAAAACTTTTCTACAAATATATTCAATGAGAATAAACACTTTCTCTATATGAATGTTTTCCACAGAGAAACTGGAATTTCAAAGACTACCATGAAAGTCGTACACTAAGAGGTTATAAATTACCACGGCAGAGTGAAAAATGTCATTGACAATTCAGTAATACATGCCTTAGAAAAAAGAAAAAACAACACAGATTATATTATCACATGTGTAACACATATTGTAATATTCAATGTCAAATAAGATGAGTATGTTTATATCCTTGATTTGGTTATTAGATACTGTATGCATGCTTTGAAAGCCATACTGTGTCCCACGGATGTATAATGATTATATGTAAACCAGAAATCACACAAACAAAAAATAAATAAAAGATATATTTGTATGATTATCTAGGATATAAGTATAAATACATGGGGTCTTTAACATGTTCATGAAAAATGTGTATTATATTATTAAATTATTCATAGCTTCAAACATTTTTTTACACCAAATAGATTCATACTTTAATTTCTTTTTTCTTGACTATTTTGAGGTCTTCTATATATATCAGCAGAAATAGTACTAATTATGGATTTTTTTTTAAGACAGATTTTTGCTATAGGGCATGTGTGCTCGCTGGACAGAGAGACAAAAATTGAGAGATCACCTCCCAAGGGGGATGACCACACCACAATCCCTTCTACTCTAGGGATTTGGGGTATGCGTGCACACACATCCAATCCTCTGGGTCGAGGACTAGAACCACGGTCAGCCATGTGGAAGTCCATCTGCTTGTCCTCTAATTATGGATTTTTAAAAGGATTCAATAAAATAAATGTTTCAAGTCAATATTTAGTGTTTTCAGAGTAGGAAGGAGAAGCTCTGTGCAATTCAAGTTGAAGTGGAGAATGGATTGTCTATGGGGAGTCTTTAAAAAAAATTCGTGAGGGACCAGCAATTGGCATAATAGCTATGTCGTTAGACTCCCATATAGTCGACCGTAGTTTGAGTCCCGGATCCAGTGGCTTAAACTCACGATGGGCGTGTGTGCGTGCATGCCCAAGATCCCAAGAGGAGAATGGAGGAGAACGGACTGCGGCATGGCCATCCTCCTGGGGGGTGATTTCTTGCTTTCTGTCTCTCTGGTGAGTACACATGCCCTATAGCAAACCCCCCCCCCAAAAAAAAATCATGAAAAATGAGTATTATGAAAAAACTATGCCAGGATTTAAAAGACATTTTGGAGGACCAGCAGATGGCATGATGGTTAAGGTGTGGAACACTCCCACAATGGCTGACCATGGTTCGAGTGCCGGACCTGGTGGCTTGCTTTCTCACTTTCCCTCTCTTTCTCTGGTCAAATTAAAATAAATGAATGAATAAATGAAATCAAATAATTCTTTAAAAAGATATTTTGCACAAAAATAAACTCATACTTCAATTTTACTTTTCATGAACATTTTGAAGTAGCCTTATATATGGCCCACTGAGTATTCTTCTTGAAGCATTACCTGTGACTTTCCTTTTTACTAGATTTCAATCTGGCCACAGCTAGAGACCTGCGAGGAAAGGGCTGCCACAAGCAGAGAGCAACTATGGTTATCTTTCTATTTATAAAATCAATAGCCAAATACTGACAAGCTAAAAATGTTCTGCTAGGGACCACCAGGAATATGGTGGTTAAGGCACTGGATTTCCGCATGGCTGGCCATGGTTTAAGTCCTGGACCTAATGGTTTGACAATCATGCTGGGTGTGTGTGCATGCGTGCCTAAAATCCTGAGAGGAGACTGGAGGACAAGGGAGTGCAATGTGGCTGTTTCCCTTGGGGGTGATCTCTCACTTTCTCTCTCTTCTGTGTCTCTCTGGCAAGTGCATGTGCCCTATGGCAGAAATCTAAAAGAAAGAAAAGTCTGCTAATTGGGATCAAATTCCCATTTTTTTCCATAAATGGCTATTTGAGTGCCAATTCCAAAAATCAAAAAGGTATCCCTATTTGAAGGTCATAATGATTCATAATTAGGTCATAATGGTTAATAATTACATAGAAAAGAGAAAAAAATAAGTAAAACAGATGACTTGAAATAGGACTATCAATTAATAACTTACCAACTACTTCATCATCTGGTTGAAAGAATGATACTTTGCTTCCAACTAAAAAATGGAGAAAATAGTTAATATTACAAGGTTATTAAATATATTTATTTAACTATTAAAATAAATCAAAAGATTAATGGATTTATAAAAAAATCACTAATTTCACAAAGAGGCAAACGTCTAAGACATTCTGATAGACAATAAGGACTGTGTGATAGAACATTAGAAATCTAGATTCTCTAAAAATAGGTCATGTGGTTGTTGAAACGATGTAGAAACATGAAGGGGTCTTTGAAAAGTTAATGGAAAATGTTAGTATTATGAAAAACTATGCCTGGCTTTTATAGTTTTTAATTTTTTATAGTTTTTAAATAAACACTACTTTAATTCCAGATTTATACTTGTTAAGATATTTAAAGTGAGGGACCAGCAGTTGGCATAATGGCTATGTTGCTGGACTCCCACATAGTCGACCGCGGTTCAAGTCCCGGACCCGGTGGCTTAAAACTCATGCTGGGCGCGTTGCGTGCGTGCCCAAGATCCCGAGAGGAGAATGGAGGAGAAGGGACTGTGGCGTGGCCATCCCCCCTGGGGGGTGATTTCTCGCTTTCTGTCTCTCTGTCTCTCTCTGTCTGTCTGGCGAGCGCAGGTGCCCTATAGAAAAAACCTCCCCCCAAAAAAAAGAAAAAAAGAAAGATACTTAAAGTGACATCTCACTGGTGATATCTGGTAAAAAGTTACATGAGTTGAAGCTCAAGGGTGAGAGATCTATGTTAGAAATATATATATTTCAGAGCTGTCAGCCTGTAGGTTTTATGTGAAATAGAGCTGATGAGCTTAGCCAGGTAAAGAGTAGAAACGAAGGGAAGATGTAAACATATAACCACTAGGAATGCCACACTGTTTTTTTTTTTTAGAGGTTTTTGCTATAGGGTGCGTGCGCTCACCAGAAAGACAGAGAAAGATAGAAAGACAGAAAGTGAGAAATCACTCCCCAGGGGGGATGGCCACGCTGCAATCCCTTCTCCTCTATTCTCCTCTCAGGATCTTGGGCACACATGCACATGCACCCAGTGTGAGTTTAAGCCACCAGGTTCAGGACTCAAACCTCAGTCAACTCCATGGGAGTCCAGCAACATAGCCATTACGCCATCTGCTGGTCCCCACACTGTTTTCTTTGTGAAGGAAGCCCTTTCCCCTCAAAAAAAGGGGGGAGGGGGTGGTCAGTAATCCCAGGGCATGCATCAACTGCAGGTGGAAAAAGAAAAGTACAAAAACCAAGTCTCAGGGGATGATGACACAGGAGGTGTCCAATAGAGAAACACAGTGCTAGAGGAGGCCTTCAAAACAGAAACAGCATATTTGGAATTACTGCTTCAGTTCCGACAAATGAGGTCTGGAACCATTCTGCTGACAGAGCCAGCCAAATGGGCCATTTCCAAATTTCCTGCCTCTATCTTACTTCCTTGCTTCACCTCAGTTTCCTCGTCTGTTATATCAGAATAATAATACCTACTTCATGGCTATAGTGTCAAGATTCAGTGTGTGAACACGGTAAAATGCTGAGTTGAAGTAGGCATTCAACTGTGTTTTGGATTTTTTTTCTCTTATTTCCTCTTGTAATTCTGAACAAAATGTTCAAATGCATTGACCTATGGTAGAGGCTTTTTCTCTGATGTGGGAGGCAATATGTGGCATGATGATTAAGGTATCAGACTCCCACATGGCCAACCATGGTTCGAGTCTCAGATCTGGCAGCTTACTTTCTCATTTTCTCTTTCTATGTCTTTCACGTACATGGTAAATGTACATGCTCTATAGCAAATTAAAATAGTAATAATAATTCTTTCTTTAAAGAATTATTTAATTTTATTCTTCATCATTATTTTATATTTTATTTTACTTTTTTGAAATTGACCGGAGAGAGACAGAAAGAAGGAAAGTGAGAAAGCAACCTGCCAGGTATGGGACTTGAACTTTGGTCAGCCATGTGGAAGTCTGGCCACTTTAACCACCATGTCACCTGCCAGCCCCTAAATAAATAATTCTTTTTTTTTTTTTTTTTTTTTAGAGGAGGCACGTGCGCTCGCCAGAAAGACAGAGAGAGACAGAGAGACAGAAAGTGAGAAATCACCCCCCAAGGGGGATGGCCACACCACAATCCCTTCTCCTCCATTCTCCTCTTGGGATCTTGGGCATGCCTGCACACACGCTGGTGTGAGTTTACGCCACCAGGTCTGGGACTCAAACTGTGGTTGGTTACATGGGAGTTCAGTGACATAGCCATTACACTAACTGGTCCCAATAATACTTAAAAAAATATTTTTGGTGTAATGTAGTCATTGACTATTATATAAATTTGGGCCTAAAGTTTATGCTGGCTTGTAAACATTATTAAAAAGGAAAATACTGGTCATTCTGTTTGATGTATGATTATTCATGGGTTTAATTATATAATCTCGACATATTTACTAGTCTGTAATAAGCTTTTTTTCCTGTAATTATGAAATACCAACTAAATTCTATTCTTCTATTTAAAAAGAAGTACTTTTGTATAATTAAATATTTGAAAGCCTGTGTATAATTTTATGTACTGGGGTAACAATTAGCTATCATTTAATTCTCTTTCCTTAGAAAATAAACATGGTTATACATTTGTAAACTTACCATCTAAAACAATTCCAGCAATTTCTCTTCCAGCAGGGAAGAAGTCCTTCTCCATCTTCATTTCTGCCAGAAGCTAAATCATGACACAGGCTGTTAATACACTACTGTCAAGAATAAATCCTGGACTCTAATATACGTGTAAAGCAAGAACAAAAATCAAACCATGGGAAGAGCAAATAGTATAAACTTTTTGGAATTAAGACAAATCAAATACTTCACAAAATAGGTTTCTTTTTTATTATTAATTTTGTTTTTTCATTCATTTATTTTTTAATTTGACCAGAGAGAGAGAGAGAGAGAGAGAGAGAGAGAGCGCAAGCAAGCCACTAGGTCCAGGACTCGAACCATGGTCAGCCACGTGTAAGTATCCAGCACCTTAACGATCACACCACCTAGCTGTTCCCCAAAATAGGTTTCTGAATAAGGTAGGAAACCAAAAGTTGGCTGAGAAATTAGTTGATATATGGGACTAAGGCGTTGAGTAGTAGGATTTAAACCATCACTAACATACTTTTTTTTTCTGGCCAGAGAGCACTCACTAGAGACAGACAGACAGAGAGGAAGGGTGAGGGAGAAAGCATCTCCTCCCTCCCCCAATGGGAAGTGGTCATATAGAAATCCCTTCTCCAGGGCCAGCAGGTGGTGTGGTGGTTAAGGTGCTGGATTCCCACATGGCCAACCACAGTTCAAATGCCATGGCTTGCTTTCTCACTTTCTCTCTCTCTCACTCTGTCTCCCTCTGGTGAGTACACGTGCCCTCTAGCAAGTTAAAAATAAATAAACAAACAAACAAATAAATTTAAAGAAATATTAATTTAAAAAAAAGAAAAGAAATCCCTTCTCCATTTCTCTATCCTATTGGGATTTGGGGCATGCATGTACATGTGCCCAATGTGTTTTTCTAGCTGCAGTGGCTACAATTCTAACTTAGCTGACCATGTGGGATCTGGCTACCTTAATCACTATGCTATGGAGATGTCAACATCCTTTTAAAAAAAAATTTTTTTTTTGAAGGTTTTTGCCAGAGGGTAGAGACAGAGAGACAGAGAGAAGGAAAATGAGAAATCAACTCCTAGGGTGGATAATCATGCCAAAAATTCCTTCTCCATTTTCCTCTTGGGATTTTGGGCATGCATGCACACATACCCAACATGGTTTTGAAGCAGCCAGGTCTGGGATTCAAACTGCCATGTTGGAGTCCTATGCCTTAACCACCATGTCACCTGCTGACTCCTTCAACACTCTTTTAAAAACACCTTTACTGTGTAAGGTGTAAAGTGAAATTATGGCCAAAACAATTCTTGGTTGGCTGTTTATCAGTCATATTATTTAGGTGGTATGCAGAAAGGTGATTTGGAGAGGACATTGTTGAATAAGAGAGAAACTGCCAATGAGAATGACAGGTTCTCTACTTGCATACCCTTTAAAAACACCTGAGTTTTTTCTCACAAGTTTGGGTTAGACAGCAGGTGGGAAGAAGTGATGAGTTTTTATATAGAAACTGTTATATGACTTCAGATTTCACAGTAACTGAACTTTTTTTTTTTTTTTTTTAGCTAAAGATTTTTGCTATAGGGTGCATAAGCTTGCAGAAACACAGAGAGAGACAGAAAGCAAAAAATCACCTCCCAGGTGGAATGGTCACATCACAATCCCTTCTCCTCCAGTCTTGTCTTGGGATTCTGGGCATGCATGCACACGCATCCAGCGTAAGTTTTAAGCTGCTGGGTCTGGGACTTGAACTGTGGTAGACTACGTGGGAGCCCAGTGAAAAACCCCACGTGGCATGGTGGTTAAGGATGGTAGGCTCCCACATGGCTGACTAAGGTTCGAGTCTTGGACCTGGTGGCTTGCTTTCTCACTTTCTCTCTCTCTCTGTCTTGCTCTAGCTCTGTCCTTCACTGATCAAATTAAAAACAAATAATATAGTTAAATAAAAATAATTCTTAAAAAAAAATATGCGGTTGACTATGTGTTGAGTCCAGCGCCTTAACCACCACCCCACCTGTTTGTTCATTTTTCATGTTTTTTTAAAAAGGACAATTTTTGAATACAGAAGTCTGCAGAAAGTACTAGTACTTTCTCTCGTGCATAGGCTCTGGCATAATAAATAACGAATAATAATAATAATAAAACTGAGTAAAGGGACTGGCTCTGTTTATCACTGCACATTTAACTATAGTTTACATTATCTACTTGAAGACTTTCCATGTGTTCTATGATCAATAATGAAAGAGAACTGTGGGGTGGCATGAAGTTGGGCATGTACATTTGCAGGAGACAAAGAGAAATGATAACAAGAAGAGTATAAACCATATCTAAAGATATCAGCTATTGCTAAGACGCTTTTGGAGGTGCTGTCACTGTCTTACTTATGGAAGAAATAAACAACCTTTAAAAATAAATGAATAAACCCTTTAACTAGAAGTATCTATAGAACAGGTGCTTAACAAATGAACTGATTTGGTTTCTAGTTTCTATTTTTATTTTATTTATCAAGATAATTTCTTCAAGACTGGCCTATGGCCTGAAGGTTATGAGAATCTGATCCCACATGGCCAACCATGAAGTTCACAACCTAGCCCTGGCAGCTTGAAAAATATGCCAAGGGTGTGTGTGTATGTGTGTGTGCACGCACATGCGAGCACACCCCAAGTCCTGACAGGATGGAGAAATGGACGAGAAGGAATCGCAGCGTGATCAAGCCTCAGTGGGAGGTGCTTTCTCCCTTTCTTCGTTTCTTTAGTGAGTATATGCACCCTACAGCAAATTTTAAAAAAGGATTTCTTCTGAGAACCAGCAGTTAGCGTAATGGCTATCTCACTGGACTCCCACATAGTCGACCGTGGTTCGCGTCCCGGATCTGGTGGCTTGAAACCCATGCTGGGCGCGTGTGCATGCGTGCCCAAGATCCTGAGAGGAGACTGGAGGAGAAGGGATTGCAGCATGGCCATCTCCTCTGGGGGGTGATTTCTCGCTTTCTGTCTCTCTGTCTGTCTGGTGAGCACACGTGCCCTATAGTGAAAAACCTCTAAAAAAAAAAAAAGGATTTCTTCCTTGTTTATCAGCCTTAGTAAATATAAGCTCACAGCTTTTTGCAATGTAAAGGAGTTTATAGAATATTTTCGTACATTGATATCAAATACGTGAATTCAATAAAAATTTATCTTAACACAGAAATACACAAATGTACATTATAATTTTTCCTTAGCTTCTAGTCTCCTAAAGATGATGGCAATTTCTTGGCATTCAGAAGTCATTTATCATTTCATTTGTACATTAAACATATTATGAAACACTCATTTCATTTAGACCATAAGAAATTCACCAATACCTTTGTATTTATCTGGCTCAGTGCACACGCTTTAACTTGAACTTTTACAAAGTTATCTTCTGTAACAGGAAGATTTTCCTAGAACCAAAGAAAAACAAAATAATGTACTACATATTCTCATGAGAACATGACATGTTGTTATAACCATTTTCATACATAATTGAACAAAATTAAACAGACTCCACAACTTACAGGTTTAAAGCAACAAGTAATTATCTCACATTACAGAATCAAAAAAGAATAAAGGTAATTTTGGGGTACAATGTTTATAATAAAACTTTAGAGTTTATGTTTTGAAAAATATTCAAATACCAACATGGGTACCAACATGGATGTAAGTGCAGATAATAAACTTGGGATAATAAACTACAATAAGAAATACTATTCTTTATTTCAACTTATTATAAAAATGTCTGAAAGCATCAGCTCTTCACATTTACAGATATCATTAAACACACGTACATTTAACATAAAGTCTTTACTGATTTTGAAGGTTTTTTTTTTTTTTTTTTTTGCCATAGGGCGCGTGCGCTTGCCAGACAGAGAGAGAGACATAGAGACAGAAAGCAAGAAATCATCCCCCAGGGGAGATGGCCACGCTGCAATCCCTTCTCCTCCATTCTCCTCTCGGGATCTTGGGCACACACGCACACGCACCCGGCGTGAGTTTCAAGCCACTGGGGTCCAGTACGTGAACCGAGGTCGACTATGTGGGAATCCAGCGACACAGTCCTTACGCTAACTGCTGGTCCCAAGCCTTTACTGATTTTGGAATGTTCTTAACGCTGTAAATGGAATGTTTTAGAGTCACTTGTTCATCTCTTCCTTAAAATTTACCTTAGACATTTCAGCATACCCCATGGATTCTGGGTTCAAAATATAAACATAATCAAATGTAGTTATTACTCACATTCAATAGCTAGATATAACTTCAAAGGTAAGAAATATTCCAAATTCAGGTACTTAGTGTCATCTACCTAAGTTATTAAACATCACTTCCTCCAAAACATACTCTGGCAAGAATTAAAATACTCCCCTAAACTTCAGATATGCCAAAACTTATATGAAAAGCCCAAAATAGCTACTGTTCCTCTTTTTTTTAGGTTTTTCCCATAGGGTGTGTGCCAGAGAGGAAGAAAGAGAGAAACAGGGAGTGAGAAAGTAAGAAATCACCCCTAGGGGGATGGTCACGCTGCAATCCCTTCTCTTCCATTTTCTTCTCAGGATTTCGAGCATGCATGCACAAGGACCTGTCATGATTCTCAAGCCACCAGGTCTGGGACTTGAACCATAGTTGGCTATGTGGGAGTCCAACACCTTAAACACCATGCCACCTGCTGACCCCCATAGTTCCTTTTATGACCTTTCAAAGGGATTACTGTGTTTTATTTATCATAAACATAATATTCTAAGAGTATTTATTTTTACATTTCAGATTTGATAATGTGTGGTGATATTATGATAGTCAATAATATTGATGAGTTTGTGAAAAAAATTTTTTTAGAGTTTTTTTTTTTTTTTCGCCTTAGGGTGCAGGCACTCCCCAGAGAGAGAGAGACAGAGAGATACAGGGAGAGGGAGAGAGGAAAAGTGAGAAATCACCCCCCCAGGAGTATGGTCATGATGCGATCCTTTCTCCTCCCAGGATCTTGGGCATGCATGCACACATACCCACTGTGATTTTCAAGCTACCAGCTCTGGACTCGAACTGTGGTCAGCCACGTGGGAGTCCAGCAACGTAACCGCTACACCATCTGCTAGTGCTGAATTTGTGAATTTTACTTACGATTTTGTGACCCTGGGATGATTCTTCCCGAGAGTCAATCGAACCCTAAACCCTCATTTTGACACAAAGGTAGAAGCCAAGGTATCTAAGATTTAGACTCTTTTTTTTTTTTTTGGAGAGGCTTTTTTTTTGCTAGAGGGCACCTGCTCTCACCAGAAAGACAAAGACAAAGAGCCAGAAAGCAGGAAATCACCCCCCAGGGGGGATGGCCACTTCGCAATCCCTTCTCCTCCATTCTCCTCTCCGGATCTTGGGCACACACGCACACGCGCCTGGTGTGAGTTTAAGCCACTGGGTCCAGGACTCGAACTGTGGTCGACTACATGGGAGCTCAGAGACATAGCCATTACGCCCACTGCTGGTCCCAAAATTTAGACTCTTTTTTTGTTTGTTTGTTTTTTAGAGGTTTTTGCTACAGGGCATGTGCGCTCGCCAGACAGACAGAGACAGAGAAACAGAAAGTGAGAAATCACCCCCCAGGAGGGATGGCCACGCCGTAATCCCTTCTCCTCCATTCTCCTCTCAGGATCTTGGGCACGCATGCACATGTGCCTGGCATGGGTTTTAAGCCACCGGGTCCGGGACATGAACCGCAGTTGACTACGTGGGACTCCAGTGATATAGCCATTATGCTAACTGCTGGTCCCAAGATTTAGACTCTTGATGTAAATTATTTTGGAGTTCAAAAGACTAGAGATTATGCTCATGTTCCAGAAGTTCTTACTGTTTCACAGTCCTATTATATCATGATATATATAGATAGCACACATTTTTCATCCCTCAATTTATAGTGGAATAATTTTAGCTTGTCACAAACCTTTCTCATAATCACCAATATATTAGAATTCTACTATCTACACTTAGAGTCATAAAATACTAGAGCTCATTTAAGCTTAGTGAAATGAGTAACTTTGCCAAGTTCCAAAATTTGTATGGAAAATAATGCTTTTCTATCTTGTCCATTTCACAATATGAGTCAAAAGTATTTTTGAAATATGATCACAATATGAAAACGCATTTTATCATGGTATTCAGAATAAACTTGGTAAACTTTGCAGCATATAAGATAATCAAGGTTGGGGGCTGGGAGGTGGCATGGTGGTTAAAGGCGCTGGACTCCAACATGGCCAACTGAGGTTCAAGCCCCAGACCTGGTGACTTGCTTTCTCATTTTCTCTCTCTCTCTGATCAAACTGGAAAAAAAAAAATAATAATAATAAATAAAGTTAAAACAACTATTTTTTTAAAAAGAAGATAATCAAGGTTATTCTGTTTTTTCCTAATACTTTTATATCACAACCCTGAAAAACTAAAAACTATTTTATAGTAATTCTTTTAAAAACATACTACAACATGTACTACTATTTTCACATAAAGATTAAAAGAATATAATTTGAAAATGTTTGTTGAGGTAATTTTTGTTCATTTAGTTCCTCTCAAAATAACTTACACCAGGTCATTTAAAAGTGGGTATAGGGACCAGCAGATGGCATGCTGGTTAAGGTGCTGGACTCTCCCAGGGGCCGATGGAGGTTTGAGTCCTAGACCTGGCGATTCTCTCTCTCTCTCTCTCTCTCTCTCTGGTGAGTACACATACCCTATAGCTAATTTAAAAATAATGATAATAAATAAAATTAAATAATTATTTAAAAAGGTAAGTTTATTACATATGGTAAATATACTACCTGTTTTCAATAAATGAACAAACAATTTTTCTTACCCTTTCTTGAAATACAAATGTTATTTCTTCATTTGTGGAGTTCTGTTGAAAATATAAGCCCTTCATAGTCACCTAAAAGAACAATATATAGGGTAAACAAACAGAATAGTCTTTTAGACCAAATGAAAGCAAAACTTGAAAAAAACAGTACTGGCAAAGGATAAAATTACAACTATAGATGTAGTCTTCAAACATATCTACTTAGCTATTTCCTTCATAAAGGGATCAAATAAGAGGATATGCAATAGGGCTGGCAGGTGGTATTGTGTTTTAAGATGCTGGATTCCCACGTGGCTGGCGGTGGTTGGAGTCCTAGACCTGGCAGCTTGCTTTCTCACTTTCTCTCTCTGTCTTTCTCTGGTCAAATTAAAATGAATAATAATAATAAGGAAAGTTAAAGAAAATAATTCTTAAAAAAAAAGAATATACAACAATCTTTGGGTATATACTTCTTACTGGGAATGGGTTCAATCTCTCATTGCAAAGTGATCATATGCTTAATTTCAGTTTCCTATACAATAAAAACTATTATGTACATTTAAAAAAAAAAAAGAAAAAAATATCATCTTATGCAGGCCAGAGAAGGTCAACTTCATTTATCAAAGCTGTAATTTAAAGGCTTACAAAACTCAAAGACTGGGGCCAGAGATGGTGTATTGGTTAAGGTTCTGGATGCTCACATGGTTAACTGCGTGTGGTTCAAGTCCCAGAGCCAGTGGCTTGAAAATTATACCAGGTGAGTGTGTGTGCATGCCCAAAATCCCAGGAGAAAGGAGGAGAAGGGATTGTTGTGTGGTCCTCCACGGTGGGGTGATTTCTCACTTTCCCTCTCACTGTCTGTCTCTCTCTCTAGAAAGTGCACACACCCTATGGCAAAAACATAAAATAAAAAAGAGAAGACACTGGTTTAAACTGTGGACCTAATTTTTCTGTATCGGTCTATAAGCCATTTAATGAAGTATGTAAACCCATGTTCCGTGTACTCCTTGAAACATCTCTAAAATTCTACAATTATTTCTTGTCATAGTAATCTTTTGGCAAGACTACTTTTTAAAATGTAAATTTTATAGAAGTTAAAATATATTTACTGTATGGAAAAGTGCACACATGTCCTGGTAAGGACATTATTAAGATTTCAAGACTGTGACAGCAGAACATTAACTCAAGCAGATGGCCCTTCTAATGTGAGGTCCAGTTAGACTACATAGGATGCATTCCTTGTACACTGAATCTCAGTAGATCTAAGTGGATCCATATATTTTAGGGTGCGATAATCAAATGCTGGAACTCGTAAATTCATATTCAAGACACACATAGAAACTATGTATGTAGTGGGGCCAGCCAGTGGTGTGGTGGTTAAGGTGGCTACATCTCACATGACAGACTTTGTGGTTTGAGTCCTGGATCTGGCGGCTTGAAAAACACACTGGGTACATGTGTGAGTGTGCCCACAAGCCTGAAAGGGAAACAGAGAAGGAGTGAAAGCATTGTGGCAGAGCCATCTCCTGGGGGGTGATTTCTATTTTCCACTCACTTTCTCTCTATTTTTCTCCAGCAAGTACACATGCCCTTAGCAAAACAAAACAAAAAGAAATTATGTATGTAGCATGTATCAGCAAAGTACTTCACCTAAAGACAGACTGAGCTAGCTCAAATTAATTCTAACTAGTCGAGGGGGCGGGGTAGGGGGGGACCAGCAGTTAACATAATGGCTATGTCGCTGGACTCCCACGGAGTCGACCGTGGTTCATGTCCCAGACCTGGTGGCTTAGAACTCATGCCGGGCGCGTGTTCGTGCGTGCCCAAGATCCCGAGAGGAGAATGGAGGAGAAGGGATTGCTGCGTGGCCATCCCCCCTGGGGGGTGATTTCTCGCTTTCTGTCTCTATGTCTCTCTCTGTCTGTCTGGCGAGTGCACACGCCCTATAGAGAAAACCTCTCAAAAAAAAAAATTAATTCTAAGCAGTCGGTTCCTCAAGATCTTTGTGTCAATGTGTTCGGGAAAGGGAAGGGCAGAGAACCTAAGCACAGATACAGCAGCTGTGTATTCCTACATTAGATCTAACTTCTCCTGACTAGCTTCCAAGGCTCTGTAAAATGTATACCTGCTCTCTCTAGTCTACTTCACTCCATCCCCAATTTACCTACATACTCTCTGACCTACAAAGTATGCCTTCACAACATGGTTTAGCCATCTCAAGGCATCTAGACCCTGCTCCCTACGTGTGTGCTGTGCTTACTCTGCAGATTCTGCTAAGTAATGCTCTAAAGCTTAAGTCCTACCTCCTTTGTGGAATCTTTTCCAGTGCCATTCAACTCCAGCTGTTCCGTGCGTCCAGATTTCATTACATACTATGGACAAAACCCCACTTATTTAGTTATTAGCTAGTGGGCTTTCCCAGCTCTTGCTTGGGGAAGTCATCAATATCCAGTATTACTGAAGAAATAAAATGTCTGCTCTCACTCAGTTTGGAGCTCCTAGGATTGTCTTTTCAAGAAGTGGAGGAATTACATAGCAGTACCTTGATTTCAAAGCATCTCTGTTTGTAATTCTAGAAGCAACTGTTTTCAATGCTTACTGAATCTTTTTTTGTAAAAAAGTTTATTTATTTGTTCCATGAGCGATAGAGAGATGGAGAAACAGATAGAGACAAGCACCCTAAACTGCTCTTATGCCACGATTTACCTAATAGTTTTTGCAAACCCAGGTTATGGGCATGAGGGTACTTTGTGTACTTGGGGAGGACTCTGGACATGAACTGGCACCTTCCCAAGTGGGTCTTTCTTACAGAGTTTTACCACCCTATCACTTTCTGGCCCCATCTGCCCACTGAGTATTAAA
This sequence comes from Tupaia belangeri chinensis, assembly GCF_000334495.1. NCBI lineage: Eukaryota > Metazoa > Chordata > Mammalia > Scandentia > Tupaiidae > Tupaia > Tupaia belangeri. The sequence goes on from NW_006159894.1 coordinate 1,473,534, forward strand.
ACATTTCCTAAATTAGTAGCTACATGAACCTTATATTGTATCCCAATTTCAAAGACCCTGGAATACTACTTATTTATAACCTTAGAGTCTCTTAAAGCAAATATTTATATTCATAATAGCACCAATATTTAAAATTTTTTAAAATTTATTTTATACATTCAATCACTGTACATCAATACAGCTTATAAAATGAATTTATCCAAGATGAATAAACTTCCACCAGTCCAGTTGAAGATATCATACACATTATCATCAACAGACAATACTCCATTTCTGTGTCCCTTAAATGTCTTGCCTTCCTAGTTTTCTTCTTGATTCCTTTCCTCTTGCTCTCCCACCCTCTCCTCATATTGTCTCCAGTATCCGTGTCAATATTTTCTAAAATTGTTTATTTATTTAACCCTATTTGTTATTATTATTTTGTAATTTGACCAGAGAGAGACAGAGAGAGATGGAAAGGGAGAAAGCAAGCTGCCAGGTCTGGGACTCGAACCATGGTTGACCATGTGGGAATCCAGCACCTTTAACCACTATGCCAGCTGCCAACCCCCAGTGTCAATATTTTTAAGTTCTTCCTAATAGGTGGAAATCAGCCTGGCTGGTAGAAGAAAGTCGTATTTAGTTGGTCTTGATTAAGATCTGTATAGGAACAAAAATATCAGTAAAGTTAAAAAGTAAAGAAAGAGAGGTGTTTTTACAAAAGCGGACATAGGAAAATTGAAGAGATATTATTTCTTTGCAAATTCAAAAAAGGAATAGTGAGTTCCTAGCACCGAGAAAATGGTAGAATGGATGGTACTCAAGTCCCACATGGCTTCTTAAGCACTAGTCCAGATTAAATGGAACACTTAGCCATTAAAAAAAACAAAACAAAACAAAACAAAACAAAAACAACTTTTACTGAATTTAAAGATATTTGTATCCAGAAAATAAAATGACTGAAACAAAATAAAAATAGAAATTAAAAGAAATATAATGGGGCCAGCAGGTGGCTCAGTGGTTAAGACACGGGGTTACCAAATGGCTGACTGTGGTTTGAATCCCAGAACTGGTGGCTTGAAAATCACACTGGGTATGTGTGCCCAAAATCCCAGGAGGAGAATGGAGGAAAAAGGACTAAGGTATGGCCATCCCCCTGGGGGGGTGATTTCTCACTTTACCTCTCACTGTCTCTCTCTGTGTCTGTCTCTCCAGCAAGTATACATGCCCTATAGCAAAAATCTAATACACACACACATATATATACATATGTACACATAAATACATATATACACATACATATGCTTCTCAGTGGCACAGCACTTATGGTAGCTGGATCCCACGTGGCTGACTGGGCAGTTTGAGATCCATACCTTGCAGCTTGAAAAACAAGTTGGCTCATGTGCATGCATGCTCCAAATCCCCAAAGCAGGGAGAGGTAGAGGAGGTGAGATTGTAGTATGAACATGCCCCATGGGAGTGATTTCTCACTTCCTCTCTCTCTTTCCGATCATATGCTTAATTTCAGTTTCCTATACAATAAAAACTATTATGTACATTTAAAAAAAAAAAAGAAAAAAATATCATCTTATGCAGGCCAGAGAAGGTCAACTTCATTTATCAAAGCTGTAATTTAAAGGCTTACAAAACTCAAAGACTGGGGCCAGAGATGGTGTATTGGTTAAGGTTCTGGATGCTCACATGGTTAACTGCGTGTGGTTCAAGTCCCAGAGCCAGTGGCTTTAAAATTATACCCGGTGAGTGTGTGTGCATGCCCAAAATCCCAGGAGAAAGGAGGAGAAGGGATTGTGGTGTGGTCCCCCACAGTGGGGTGATTTCTCACTTTCCCTCTCACTGTCTGTCTCTCTCTCTAGAAAGTGCACACACCCTATGGCAAAAACATAAAATAAAAAAGAGAAGACACTGGTTTAAACTGTGGACCTAATTTTTCTGTATCGGTCTATAAGCCATTTAATGAAGTATGTAAACCCATGTTCCGTGTACTCCTTGAAACATCTCTAAAATTCTACAATTATTTCTTGTCATAGTAATCTTTTGGCAAGACTACTTTTTAAAATGTAAATTTTATAGAAGTTAAAATATATTTACTGTATGGAAAAGTGCACACATGTCCTGGTAAGGACATTATTAAGATTTCAAGACTGTGACAGCAGAACATTAACTCAAGCAGATGGCCCTTCTAATGTGAGGTCCAGTTAGACTACATAGGATGCATTCCTTGTACACTGAATCTCAGTAGATCTAAGTGGATCCATATATTTTAGGGTGCGATAATCAAATGCTGGAACTCGTAAATTCATATTCAAGACACACATAGAAACTATGTATGTAGTGGGGCCAGCCAGTGGTGTGGTGGTTAAGGTGGCTACATCTCACATGACAGACTTTGTGGTTTGAGTCCTGGATCTGGCGGCTTGAAAAACACACTGGGTACATGTGTGAGTGTGCCCACAAGCCTGAAAGGGAAACAGAGAAGGAGTGAAAGCATTGTGGCAGAGCCATCTCCTGGGGGGTGATTTCTATTTTCCACTCACTTTCTCTCTATTTTTCTCCAGCAAGTACACATGCCCTTAGCAAAACAAAACAAAAAGAAATTATGTATGTAGCATGTATCAGCAAAGTACTTCACCTAAAGACAGACTGAGCTAGCTCAAATTAATTCTAACTAGTCGAGGGGGCGGGGTAGGGGGGGACCAGCAGTTAACATAATGGCTATGTCGCTGGACTCCCACGTAGTCGACCGTGGTTCATGTCCCAGACCTGGTGGCTTAGAACTCATGCCGGGCGCGTGTTCGTGCGTGCCCAAGATCCCGAGAGGAGAATGGAGGAGAAGGGATTGCTGCGTGGCCATCCCCCCTGGGGGGTGATTTCTCGCTTTCTGTCTCTATGTCTCTCTCTGTCTGTCTGGCGAGTGCACACGCCCTATAGAGAAAACCTCTCAAAAAAAAAAATTAATTCTAAGCAGTCGGTTCCTCAAGATCTTTGTGTCAATGTGTTCGGGAAAGGGAAGGGCAGAGAACCTAAGCACAGATACAGCAGCTGTGTATTCCTACATTAGATCTAACTTCTCCTGACTAGCTTCCAAGGCTCTGTAAAATGTATACCTGCTCTCTCTAGTCTACTTCACTCCATCCCCAATTTACCTACATACTCTCTGACCTACAAAGTATGCCTTCACAACATGGTTTAGCCATCTCAAGGCATCTAGACCCTGCTCCCTACGTGTGTGCTGTGCTTACTCTGCAGATTCTGCTAAGTAATGCTCTAAAGCTTAAGTCCTACCTCCTTTGTGGAATCTTTTCCAGTGCCATTCAACTCCAGCTGTTCCGTGCGTCCAGATTTCATTACATACTATGGACAAAACCCCACTTATTTAGTTATTAGCTAGTGGGCTTTCCCAGCTCTTGCTTGGGGAAGTCATCAATATCCAGTATTACTGAAGAAATAAAATGTCTGCTCTCACTCAGTTTGGAGCTCCTAGGATTGTCTTTTCAAGAAGTGGAGGAATTACATAGCAGTACCTTGATTTCAAAGCATCTCTGTTTGTAATTCTAGAAGCAACTGTTTTCAATGCTTACTGAATCTTTTTTTGTAAAAAAGTTTATTTATTTGTTCCATGAGCGATAGAGAGATGGAGAAACAGATAGAGACAAGCACCCTAAACTGCTCTTATGCCACGATTTACCTAATAGTTTTTGCAAACCCAGGTTATGGGCATGAGGGTACTTTGTGTACTTGGGGAGGACTCTGGACATGAACTGGCACCTTCCCAAGTGGGTCTTTCTTACAGAGTTTTACCACCCTATCACTTTCTGGCCCCATCTGCCCACTGAGTATTAAAACATTTCCTAAATTAGTAGCTACATGAACCTTATATTGTATCCCAATTTCAAAGACCCTGGAATACTACTTATTTATAACCTTAGAGTCTCTTAAAGCAAATATTTATATTCATAATAGCACCAATATTTAAAATTTTTTAAAATTTATTTTATACATTCAATCACTGTACATCAATACAGCTTATAAAATGAATTTATCCAAGATGAATAAACTTCCACCAGTCCAGTTGAAGATATCATACACATTATCATCAACAGACAATACTCCATTTCTGTGTCCCTTAAATGTCTTGCCTTCCTAGTTTTCTTCTTGATTCCTTTCCTCTTGCTCTCCCACCCTCTCCTCATATTGTCTCCAGTATCCGTGTCAATATTTTCTAAAATTGTTTATTTATTTAACCCTATTTGTTATTATTATTTTGTAATTTGACCAGAGAGAGACAGAGAGAGATGGAAAGGGAGAAAGCAAGCTGCCAGGTCTGGGACTCGAACCATGGTTGACCATGTGGGAATCCAGCACCTTTAACCACTATGCCAGCTGCCAACCCCCAGTGTCAATATTTTTAAGTTCTTCCTAATAGGTGGAAATCAGCCTGGCTGGTAGAAGAAAGTCGTATTTAGTTGGTCTTGATTAAGATCTGTATAGGAACAAAAATATCAGTAAAGTTAAAAAGTAAAGAAAGAGAGGTGTTTTTACAAAAGCGGACATAGGAAAATTGAAGAGATATTATTTCTTTGCAAATTCAAAAAAGGAATAGTGAGTTCCTAGCACCGAGAAAATGGTAGAATGGATGGTACTCAAGTCCCACATGGCTTCTTAAGCACTAGTCCAGATTAAATGGAACACTTAGCCATTAAAAAAAACAAAACAAAACAAAACAAAACAAAAACAACTTTTACTGAATTTAAAGATATTTGTATCCAGAAAATAAAATGACTGAAACAAAATAAAAATAGAAATTAAAAGAAATATAATGGGGCCAGCAGGTGGCTTAGTGGTTAAGACACGGGGTTACCAAATGGCTGACTGTGGTTTGAATCCCAGAACTGGTGGCTTGAAAATCACACTGGGTATGTGTGCCCAAAATCCCAGGAGGAGAATGGAGGAAAAAGGACTAAGGTATGGCCATCCCCCTGGGGGGGTGATTTCTCACTTTACCTCTCACTGTCTCTCTCTGTGTCTGTCTCTCCAGCAAGTATACATGCCCTATAGCAAAAATCTAATACACACACACATATATATACATATGTACACATAAATACATATATACACATACATATGCTTCTCAGTGGCACAGCACTTATGGTAGCTGGATCCCACGTGGCTGACTGGGCAGTTTGAGATCCATACCTTGCAGCTTGAAAAACAAGTTGGCTCATGTGCATGCATGCTCCAAATCCCCAAAGCAGGGAGAGGTAGAGGAGGTGAGATTGTAGTATGAACATGCCCCATGGGAGTGATTTCTCACTTCCTCTCTCTCTTTCTCTCTCTCTGGCAAGCGCCCATGCTTTAAAGCTCTCTGGCAAATTACAATGTTTTTAAATTTTTCAGTTTTTCCACCATAGGGCACATGTGCTGTGTGTGTGTTGGGGGGGGGGGACAGAGAGAGAGAGAGAAATCAACCCCCGGGAAGATGGCCATGTCATCTCCTCCCAGGATCCTGAACTTGCACACACATGCACCTGGAGTCATTCTCAGGATGCCAGGTCTGGGATTTGAACTGGTCAGCCATGTGGGAACCAGTGCCCCAACCACTATGCTACCTGCTAGCCAAGCCCTCTGGCGAATTAAAAAGAAACAAAAATGTATAATGCCTATCAAGGCATTTTTAAGAAAGTCATGTAACCTGGGAATCAGCAGTTAGCGTAATGGCTATGTCGCTGGACTCCCACGTAGTCGACCGCAGTTCGCGTCCCGGTGGCTTAAAACTCACGCCGGGCGTATGTGCGTGCGTGCCCAAGATCCCGAGAAGAGAATGGAGGAGAAGGGACTGTGGAGTGACCATCCCCCCTGGGGGGTGATTTCTCGCTTTCTGTCTCTATGTCTCTCTCTGTCTGTCTGGCGAGTCCATGAGCCCTATAGCGAAAATCTCTCCAAAAAAAAAAAAAAAAAACAAAGTCATGTAACCTTAAAATTGCACACTATAAACTATATAAAAAAGTGCTGGGACCAGCAGTTGGTGTACTGGCTATGTCGCTGGACTCCCATGTAGTCAACTGCGGTTCAAGTCCCGGACCTGGTGGCTTAAACTCACGCTGGGTGTGTGTGTGTGCATGCCTAAGATGCCAAAAGGAGAATGAAGAAGGGACTGCGGCATGGCTATCCCCCCTGGGGGGTGATGTCTCACTTTCTGTCTCTCTGTCTTTCTGGTTGAGTGCATGCGCCCTATAGCAAAAACCTCTCCAAAAAAAAAAAGTGCTATATAAAGTATTTTAATGACAAACTGTTTAAAAATGTAGGCTGACATATGTCCTATGAAAAGCATAAAGATTTTATTTTTTTATAATATCAGAATTTGAAAATATCTGATTAAAATTCACAAATTGAGGAGTTTATTAGTAAAACTATAAATTTTTATAATGGCCACACATCAAACCTATTAAAAAACCTGGGGAAACAAAAATTAAGAAGCCTGTTTGAAAATTTTTGGTAAAAGCAGGGACCAGCAGATGGTGTAATGGTTATGTTGCTGGACTCAAACATAGTTGACCACAGTTCAAGTCCTGGACCCGGTGGTTTAAATCTCATGCCAGGTGTGTGCGCATGCATGCCCAAGAACCTGAGAGGAGAAGGGAAAGGAGGGATTACAGTGAGGCCACCCCCCTGGGGAGTGATTTCTAGCTTTCTATCTCTCTCTTTTTGTCTCTCTGGTGCGCACATAGCTTACGGCAAGAATCTATCTCTAAATAATAATGATGATGATAATAATAAATAAAAATTAAATAAACTATTACATTTTTTTTGTTAAAAGAATGAGGACTTTGTACAAATTAAACACCTGATTATAAATACTTCAAAAAAGTAATTAAAGTATTGATTTGGTAGGGGTTTCTAAGAAAGCAATGGAAAGTCATTTCAAATGGTCTTATCTTTGTTATAACAGCAACATAAACTCTACTTATTCTTCTCTACTCTATGTATTCTTCTACACATAGCTCCCTAAGGAGTTCACTACTAATAATTCTAAGTAAAACCTCTACATATCATTCCTTGCCTGTACTTACAGGCCCAAAGCGTCCTGATTATCAGATTAACCACAAATTCAACAGGCATAAAACTGGACTCATCTTACCCATAAAAAAAGATTAGTTTGTAGTCTTTAGTCACCAGAGATATGTGATATCCAATTATAATTCCTTCCTCCATGCAAAGTTAATAGCTATAAAGATTTTTTTAATTCATGATGTCTTGTCTGGCCTACTCACTTTCAAGGGACACTACCTTAGCACAGAGGATATGCAAATGCCTGGGGCCTGGACTATAGCCACATGCTGCTACATGACTTCATTTGTCTCCTTCATCCAATCTGTTACCCTATGGCCAACTTAATTCTTGAAAGCCCACTCTTACGTGCTCTATGCTTTGTTACTTCAAATGTAAACTTTGCAAATACCATGACCAGTTCAGGTTCAGAGTTCAGTTACATTTCTAACTCATTCTCATTTTTCTTTTAAGAAAAGCAAAGATATGTTGTCAATCAGTTGGGCTACAAAGAAACAGATGAAGTCAGCTCTGAAGTGGTCCCATATGCTCAACCTGTCATCATGCCAGGCTCCCTTGGGCTGTCTGGGTACCCAATGCCCTATTTTCTGTCCTGTCTCGGGACTTGTGCATAGTATTACAATACAAGCTGAACTGCTAGGGGAAATCTTCAGTTATATTTTGATTGTTCAGGGAGAGCTGACTTAATATTAAGTATTAAAATGTTATCAATCTGTGAGACTTTTCACCAGAGAAATATGTCAAACCACATGCCCAATGTTGGTTTAATAACTATGGTCAGTGTAGTCAAAATAACTAGCTGGAGGTTTGGTTCAAAGACTATTTTGCAGGCTGTGGAGGATAGTAGTCTTGTCCAGATAGGCCAGTTCTGATTCTCCGAGAAAGTGGAGAAAGCATGGCCACAAGAGGACATTGTTAGATCATGTAGGCAAGTCTCCAGATACCTGTATATGCAAAGAACAGTCTGTCTAGGCCATGAGTACACAGGTTCTATCCGCACATGACAGCATTGCTCTTCTGTGCCTGTTACAAGATAAGCACAGGACAGTCTGTGACAGTGCTTACAGCTGGCTAAACCCTGAGAAAAAAAAACAATTCTAGCTAATAACATGCACTATAAGAAGTTTAGGCATGAAATTTAGAACTTTAAAATGGAAAAAAAGAGAATAAAGTTACATGGCCTCAATCACTAGAGAGATTAAACAGAAGCTAGGTAACATTACAGGAGCTTCATAAAGGGATCCTAGCTTCTGTTGAGTGGAGTAGGGGCATCAGATGACCACTAAGGTTTCTTTTCATTAGGACAATCTACATTTCCGTGAATATTATTAGGACATACTTGACTGAACTTATATATATGGGATAATCTCTACCTCTCATGTAGTCTTAGATCTAAAGAGAGGCAAAGGAGCAGAAAGGAAAAATTTTCTTTTTATCAAACTGATACAGACCTTAGGCAGAAACAAATAAAAAAAGGTATTTACTTATCTGTGCAATGAATGGTTTCCAACATGTGCTTATCTAGACAGTGGGTCCCAAAAAGACCTCCTATAATTTCTATTTCTTTTCTTTTTTTAAAAAAAAGTATTTTATTTTAATTTGCGACAGGGCCTGTGTTCTGGAGAAGGGGAGAGAGAAGGAAAGTAAGAAAGCACTCCCCTGGCGGTGGGGGGGGAGGGGGGAAGCTAAGCTATAATCCCTTCTTCACTCTCCTCTCTGGATTTTGGGCCTGTACATAAATGTGCCAGGTATGTTCTCTAAGCTGCCAGGTCTGAGACTCATACAGTGCCACTGGCCATGTGGGATTTAGCTGCCTTAACCGCTATGCCACTGGCTGGCCCTGTAGAGCATATTCTCTTTTAAGAGTATAGGACTTTTTATAGGCACTTCCCTGCCAGTATTGCAGTACTGCTGGGGGTTGGGGATGGGTGGGTTGGAGAGGTGGGATGGTCATTAACCTAAGAACTGACAATTTCTACTCCAGTTACTATTCAACATAGAGTTTTTTTCTTTTTTTCCTTCTTTTTTCCTTTTTGTTAGAGGGTACTAGTGCTCTTAGAGACAGAGACATGGTCAGAAGGAGAGGAGAAAGCACTCCCCACGGCGCATAATTACGCCATAATCCCTTTTCCACCCTGCTCTACTTTCAGGATTTGGGGCACATAGACACACACAACACACACACACACACTAAGCACGTTTTTCAGGCTGTCAGGTCTGGGACTTGAACCACATGGTTGAACATGTGGGACTTGACTACCTTAACCACCAGGCCAGAAAGCAAGCTCAATATAGAGCTATTTAATATACAATTGTATGTTGTTTAATGACAGGTACATGTTCTGAGAAATCTGTCCTTAGACGATGACACTGTTGTCCAAACAGATGGTATACTTATATGAACCAAAATGTTATACCTATTACACACCTGGGTTATAAGCCACTGCCTACCGTTCCACCATCATATAAAATCAGTCACTGATCGAAACATCACTGTGCAGGTGACAGTACCAGGTCCAGAAAAACAGAAAATTAACTTCTTTCTCATTGTCAGAGGGCACATGCACTCTCCAGAAAATCAGAGGGGAGAAAGTACCCCTCAATGGGGTGTAGTCATGCCATAATCCCTATTTCTCCATCCTGTTGGGATTTTGAGCACACATACACATGTGTGCATACATGCACATGCACCTGGCATATTTCCCAAGCTGTCAGGGCCAGGATCTGAACTGCGATTGGCTACGTGTGATTGATTTCCTTCAACAGTAGGCCATGGGGCCCACTTGGAAGTTAACTTTCATATATATTTCTAAATTTGTACTATATTCTCCCACATTATGTTACTAGAGAACAAGAGAGCCCATGGTGTGATAATTCAATCTTCCCTTTACCCTGGCATAACCACAGGACACTGGACAATGTAGGTGGAGGTCTGTTTACAAGTAAGGTAGCCTCTCTAAACTCTACCATACCACACTTACTCTCTTTCCCCTAATACATTTACCTGATCTTCACCTACAGCTTTTAACTTCATTGTAATTTCTAAAAGAGTTTTCTATAGGACATGTGTGCTTGCTGAAGACAGATGGGGGTGGGAGAGTATAAGAAAGTACCCCTGTCTCCATGCCAAGGGGGATGGCCATACCACAATCCCTTCTTTTCCTCAAGATTTTGGGTGCCTATGCACATGCGCCCAGCGTTCTCCAAGCCATCAGGTCTGGGACTTGAACCATGAGGTTGGCCACATGGGATTCAGTTGCCTTGACTACCACAACACTGGCTAGCCCTTTTATTGTTGTTTTCTCTCTCTCTCTCTCTCTCTATATATATATATATATATATATACACACACACACATATATATATATTATTATTATTGAGTCTTTCTTTCTCTACGATAGGGAGTATGCACTTGCTGGAGAGAGAGAGAGAGAGACAGTGAGAGGGAAAGTGAAAAATCACTCCCTAAGGGTGTTGACCATGCAGCAATCCTTTTTTCTCCATACTCCTCCTAGGAGTTTAGGCATACATGCACACGTGCCTGGTATGATTTCAAGTTACCAGGTCCAGGAGTTGAACTGTGGTTGGCCAAGTAGGAGTCTAGTGCTTTAACCACTATGCCACCTGCTGGCCCCTTATTGCAATTTTTAGATGCCTTTTTTTAAATTAAGAACTTTTTTTAGGGACCAGCAGTTGGCATAATAGCTATGTCGCTGGACTTCCATGTTTGAGTCCTGAACCCGGTGGTTTAAACTCTCGCCGGGTGCATGGCTGCGTGCGTGCCCAAGATCCCAAGAGAAGAATAGAAGAGAAGGGATTGCAAGATGGCCATCCCCCTTGAGGGGTGATTTCTTGCTTTCTGTTTCTCTGTATCTCTGTCTCTCCAGCAAGCACACATGCCCTATGCAAAATAAAACCCAAAAAAAAAAAAAAACTTCTCCAAAAAAATTGTTTTTAGAACTATTTATTTAATTTTATTATCATTATTATTCAATTTGACCAGAGAGAGATGGGGGGGGTGGGGAGAGTGAGAAAGCAAACTGCCAGGTCTAGGACTTGACTGTGGTCAGCCATATTAGAATTCTGCGCTTTAACCACCATGCTGCCTGCCAGACCCTTACATGCTTATTTAATTTCTCAATTACATAGGATCTTGAAGAAACAAATTCTTGCTTCAAATTCAAAATGTGAAATGTAATATTTTATTTGTTATTTAATGTTTGACAGAGGGTGCATGCGTTGACCAGAGACAAAAAGTGAGAAAGCACCCCATGAGAGAAGGCTATGCTGCAATCCCTTATTCTTAACGCCTCCCTCCTATTGGGATTCTGGGCACACATGCACATGCGCCTGACATGTTTCCCAAGTGGCCAGGTACAGGACTTAAACTGCATAGTCAGCCATGTGGATTCCAGCTGCCTTCACTGCTATGTATTGAGCTGGCCCATGAAATATAATTTTGATGAAATATTTACAAATAAGATGTGTAATTTATTGCTACATATAAAACAATGAAAAAATTCTGTGAAATACCACATTTTAAAAGGTGTGGACAGGTGTACTCTATTTATAAAACTCTTCTTAGTTCAGTCTAGTACTGCTCACTAGATCTACAAAAAAAGCATAAAGTTGGATTTGAAATAACCTATGTGAAGTTTAAAGGGCAAGGAAACATTTATATCCAATCAATAAAGAAAAAAAGAGTTTGCCACAAACATAACCAAAAAAGCTGTTAATTCCATAGTGAAGCGTTTTGTTTCCCACCCTCATTCTTCAGGAAGGTTCAAATGAGTCAAGTCTCACTGCTACTCAGGATACAGTCCAGAAGCCTAAAAAAGTCCTTCAGAATTTTGATTTTAAATGCAGTACATGGAAAGTTGTAAAACTATCAAAATATTTCACTGCATGTGACTGGCAGCTTGCTCTTATATTGGAAACCCTCTCAGTTTCAAATCTGAACATCTCCACTTCTGCATAAGCAGGCATCAATGAGATGAAATTAGTGATAAAAAGATAATAATTAATATATTAAGTGATTGATGGGTAGGATTTAGAGGTCATAACTGATCCTAGTTTGAATCTTGGCTCTCTTACTTATTAGTTGTATGATTTGGGGCTATTTAATTTTAACCTTCCTAGGCCTTCAATTCCATATCTATAAAATAGGGATAATAACAATAGTTATCATCAAAGGCTGTTGTAAGGATTAAAAACTATATGCGGACCAGTCCTATGGCAACATGGTTAAGGGAGCCAAATCCTACATGGACAACTACGTGGTTAGAATCCCAGTCCCAGTGGTTTGATGCATGAGTGCCCCAAATCATAACACGATGGAGAAGTGAAGAATGGATTACAGCGTGACTATGTCCCCATTGCAGGTTGCTTCCTCTCTCTCCCTCTCTGTCAAGTACATGCACTCTTTAGCAAAAACAAAAACAAAAAAAACCTATATGCAAAACAATCAGCACAAGACTTGACTTTCAATTTCTGTTATCTATTTTTACTAATACTTCTGTAGTTGGGAAGAACTTCTAAAGTAGTTCTGAAGCCCACCTTACAGAGTGGCAAAGGGTTTGCCTCACATGCATGTTACTTTTAACACCTTTAAATTTGTACAATGGGATATAATATCTGGATCTGTGCTATCCACACAAGTATCCACTGAGCACCTGAACTGTGTCTAACCAGAACAGAGATTTGCTGCAAATATAAAAATTACATCGGATTTGGAAGACTTAATAAGGGAAAAATAAACTCTCAATTTTTAAATATTAATACTTGATTATGCATTGAAATGATATTACTTTGGATATGTTGGGTGAACTGAAACATCATTAAAATTAATTTCATGTTTTTTTTTTTTTGGAGAGGTTTTTGCTACAAGGGCACTTTCACTCACCAGAAAGACAGAGACAAAGAGACAGAAAGCAAGAAATCACCCCACAGCGGGTATGGCCGCACCACAATCCCTTCTCCTCCATTCTCCTCTTAGGATCTTGGGCACACGTACACACAAGCGTCTGTGTAAGTTTAAGCCACCGAGGGGGGGACTTGAACTGCCATCGACTACGTGGGAGTTCAGGGAGTTCAGCGACAGCCATTATGCCAACTGCTGGTCCCAATTTCATGTTTCTTTTCACTTTTTAAAAGTGACTATCAAGGACCCACTGTAGTAGTGAAGCACCTGGAATGCGGGAAGCCATATGGAAGATACAGGTTTGGTTCTCAATGACCTGCATATATAGCCAGGTGCTCACATCCTGCTAGCTAGCAGGCTGGCTGGCTGGCTGGCTGGCTGTGGGTTGGGGAGAGAATAGCTGGTGAGACCCTGTTGAAGTTGCCTATCTTTCTCTCTCACGAAGGAAATACATTTACTTAAAAGAAGTGGCCATTAGGAAATGTAAGATTACATAGGTGGCGCACATTATATTTGCATTGGACAAACGTGAAGTAGAACCTTGTTATGCGGACCACACCTCCGTCTTGTCAGAAATGCTGATTCTCAGACCGGAGCTCAGACCTACAAATGCAATACTTGCACTTGAGGGTGATTCTTTTGTATTGCTTTAGGGTATACTGTTTAACTTAATGAAGAGAGCAAAATTTGGCCCTATAACCACATTCACGCGAATACCCTTGGTGTACCAGCTACCTGCTGACTTTAAAAGGGAAGTGAAGAGGGAGAAAGAGGTGGCAGAGGAAAAATGGAGGAAAAAAAGACACATAATAGGCACGAGAAGCAGGGTAAAAATGCAAACTGGGGGATTAAGTGGAAGGAAACTTCCAGACCTTTGTCTCCATTAATGAAGGAGGTGCAAGTAGAGATTAAAAACTCACCATCGAAACCTGGAAAAGGCCTGGAAATCGTCCGTCAAGTCTAATCTGACCCGCCCCTCGGCGGCGTCAGCTAAACTAGGCCAGCGCCCAAAAGGGTGTGAGGTTGGGGTGCGTCGCGAACCACCATCAACCCCAGGGATAAACGGTTCCATAGGGCGTCTCTTGATATTCACCAGAAGTACGGTTTCCCAAGACACACTATGCGCTTACCGCGGCTCACCTGCTCTGAGCTGCCCCAACGGCCTGCGCCTTCGCCACCGCCACCTTCAATCCTTCCGCAGAGAACCCGCCCCCTCAAGCCCAGACGCTGCTCCCATAGGTCAGGCCATTCGTCACTCCTGCAGGGCGAGGCTTGACTCGCGGACGTTGCAGGGAACACGGTAGCAACACAGCGCAAAACCACAAATCCCAGCATGCGCCACTCGGAGGAAGTGAGAGGCACCGCCCCAAGGGCTACCAATAAATAGGCAAAGTTGGAACCGCCTTGATGGGTTCCGTTTCATGCAAATTTCACCAAAAGACCCCACCCTTCCTCATTCTAACGTATTCCCTAGCACCTTCCTTGGGCTGTAACTCGCCCGTCTACCTTTTCGTCTAAAACCTTCTGTAACTCAATTGAATTGATTTCATCTAGTTCTCGCACAGCAGCGGGAAGATGCACAGAAATTGTGAAACAAAATCTCCCTAACTCGGGGCCAGGAAATCCCAGATTAGAAGCCTCCTGTTACGCCTCGGAGGAAGGGAACCCAGAAAGGGTGAATGAGAGCCCGCCTCACTCCCCGTCCGAGCATGCTTATTGGTTTATTCTGCTGTCTCTTCTCCCTTTCCCATTTTTTTTCCGGCTCTCTCGTCTGTTCCCGAGGTGGGCGAGGCCAGTGGTAGGGGGCGGTGAGGAGGTGAGAGCCCCGCCTTTTCATTGGCAGACTAGAGTCCCCACCCACCTGTGGGCGGAGACTGAGGGAAGGATGGGAGCGGGGGAGGCGGCGAAGGGTGATGAGGAGAGAGGCGGGAGCGAGGGAGCGAGGGAGGGAGAGAAGGAGGTAGAGAGGAGCAGAGAAGCGAGGGGAGGGAGTGCAGCTTGGTTGCTCCGTAGTACGGCGGCTCGCGAGGGAGAATCTCAAGCGGGCTCCGGGACGTACTGAGAGGCGGGCGGGAGGGGATGGTGTGCAGGGCTGCGGATCCTGCGTCCCTTTCCACGGCGTGTGAGCTGCACTGATTTGTGCGGGCGCCAGAGCAGACCCGCCTGGAGATGAGGTGAGGCTGTGCGCCGGGGGAGCCCGGCAGCGGCCGCTCCTCCGCCTCGTCTTTCGCATCCTCCCGGTGGCGGCGGCGAGCTGACCAGCGCCGGGAGGCCGGGGCGCGCGGCAGGCGGAGGGGTTGGCGGCTACGGACGAGGATCGGGTTGAATGGGCATCTGCAGATCTGGCCGGCCGAGTTGGCTCCGTCCCTCCCGCGGCGGCGATCGCGGGTACTCGGTCCTTCCTGACCTCGCCGCCCTCGACTGTCGAGCGTGGCAGACTGGTTCGGCCTCGCCAGCTGCGGGAGGACCCCGAGCTCGCGGGGAGCAACATCGCGCCGCCGCCTCGAGTCTCTCCCCTTTTCCTCTCTCGCGCGCTTGCAAAATTCTTGTCAGTGAAGGGCAGTCAATGCCATTTGGCCCTAAGTCGTGCTGCTGGGGTTGCCTCTGATGGTATTTAACAGAAAGCGGCTCCCCTTGCGGTGTGAGCGCGTCCCCGGGGTCTGCCGCTTCTTCTCGCCTTTACGCGCCGACAGGGTTTTATGGTGTGGACTCAAGGCACAGTTGGGGTCTCTTCTTGGTTAAACGAGGAAATGTATATTGGAATTCCCAGGCAAAGGAAACTAGCCAGAAATAGGGCTGCACCTTCTTTCACTTGGATCTGTGTTTGCCTTTGCTTTAGAAGACAACTTCGTAGATTACATTTCCTATGGACAATCTTTTGTTGTGATTCAGGCTAAAAGAAGGCTTTGCTTTTGAAGAAATAGATGAACTGCTTTTCTTTTGAGTTGCAGGCCCTGGAGATGTTTGATGACCTCTTCATATAAAAGTTTCCTTTAAAACTTTGCCATCATCAATGTTATTCTAGAAGGCTACACCAACCTGAGAATTTAAATATATGCAGAGTCCGGCCAGATGTGTTTCTTTGTGCTTATCTATTGGCATCTTTCTCTTGCTGTTCCCGTGGTCAAAACATACAGATAATAAAGACAAGTCCAGTTTTAAAAAAAATAGTGGGTAATAAAAAACAAATACCACTCAAACAGATGCATCTGGAAAATCTCAGTTCTGTCAGCAGGGAGGCGGTTTTACTAATCCTGTAACTGATGAAGAGAAAGGCTCAGAAATCTCATGGATTATGCAGTGGACAGGATGTGAGGGCAGGAACTGGGGCCAGGACCCAGCGGGCCAGCTGGTTTACATGGTGCCTGTGAACTCCCAAAATAAGAGGAATGTATTAGTTAGAATACCTTTATTTTTTAGATGACTTTAAGGTTAAGGCAGAAGCTTAAATTTGCTCCTCACAGTTACCATTGCTGTCTCTGAGAACAAAATATTATGTTTTTGTCTAAGAAACATTTAACTTATTTTCTTGAAACATTTGTGTGTTAATGGTAGTTTGTTTATGCTGAACATTTTTTTTTAATATTGAAGGGAATTCTTTATGCAGGACAGTTTGTAAGGAACCAAGAACTTTTAAGTGACCTAAATTAAGAAATGAGGGGCACTAATTTGGTGACAGTGTTCAGATTTGTTGAGATGCCTGTACGTATTTCACTAAGGAGAGTTTCTGATGGTAATATTTTTTTGAAAAAACTGATGTTTCTTTAACAAATAATGTATCTGTTGAAATTGCTGAGGCACATTGGTACCTTCACAAAACTCTATTATTATTCTGCCCGAGTAAGAGAGGAAATGAACAAATTTTTATTGTACTTTGGAGCCCTGTGGATTGTTCAGATACTAAACATTGTGAAATAGGGCATAAAATGAGTGGTAGCAAGTGAGTTCCGTGAACTGTTTGTCCTTCTTAGCATTTTTTTTTTTTTGCAGTTGACTAGCCATTTCCTTTTTATTAATGCTTATTCCTAATATTGTAGTAGAACTCTGCTTAAGCTTACAATTTCCACAAATGTCTGGATTGAGGCAAACTCTCAAAGTTTTGCAGCCGATTAAGGAGGAAGGAAATTCTTTTACCCTTACCCATCTTTTTATTTTGCTACATTAGTGAGTTATAGAGAATTAGTTCATTGAGAGTTGGGTTTAGATTACTCAGTTCAAATTCCATTGCCTGCAATAGAGCTGTTCTCTTTTGAATGGTCATTTCCTTCTAAATGGATCCCTATACTGCTTGGGGTTCTCAAAGACTGGACCTTTCCTTACTTACCATTGGCATGAATTGAATTACTTGTTTAAAATACAGGTTTCGGGGCCAGCAGGTGGCATGGTAGTTGAGAAGCTAGACTCTCATTTGGCTGACCACGGTTCAAGTCCTGGACCCGGTGACTTGCTTTCTCACTTTCTCTCTCTCTCTCTCTCTCTCTCTCTGGAGTGTGCATGTACCCTATAGCAAATTAAAAATAAAAAAAAAGAAAGAAAATAATAATGATGAATAAAATTAAAATAATTAATTCCGAACAAAATACAGGTTTCTGGACTGGCCCAGAAGCACAGTAATTATGTCTTGTGCATAAGAAGCTGGGTCTCATGTGGCCAATACGATTAGAGCCCCATCTCGATAGCTTATGTATGTATGTGGGCGTGCGTGTGTGCAAGCAAGCATGCCCAGAATCCTGATGGGAAAGAGGAATGGAGGAAAAAGGATTGTGGCATGACCACACCCTACTGGAGGGTGCTTTCTCTTTCTCTGGGCAGCACATGTTCCCTCTAGCAATAAAACAAAAAAACAAAAACACGTTTCTGTCATCTCAGAATCAGAAAACTCGGCCCTGAAATTGATGTTTTCTTTTTCTTTTTTTTTTGAGAGGTTTTTGCTGTAGGGCGCGTGCGCTTACCAGGCAGAGACAGATAGAGAGACAGAAAGCGAGAAATCACCCCCCCAGGGGGAATGGCCACGCTCAATCCCTTCTCCTCCATTCTCCTCTTGGGATCTTGGGCACGCACGCACACGCGCCCGGTATGAGTTTAAGCCACCAGGTCCGGGACGCCAACTGCGGTCGACTACGTGGGAGTCCAGCGACATAGCCATTATGCTAACTGCTGGTCCCGAAACTGATGTTTTCAAAAAATTCTTTTTTTTTTTTGAGAGGTTTTCACTATAGGGTGTGTGCGCTCGCCAGACAGACAGAGACATAGAGACAGAAAGCGAGAAGTCACCCCCAGGGGGGATGGTCACGCTGCAATCCCTTCTCCTCCATTCTCCTCTCAGGATCTTGGGCACGCACGCACACGCGCCCGGTATGAGTTTAAGCCACCAGGTCCGGGACGCCAACTGCGGTCGACTACGTGGGAGTCCAGCGACATAGCCATTACGATGACTGCTGGTCCCGAAATTGATGTTTTCAACAAATTCTTCAGGATGTCCTTCACTGGCAAACTACTGGCACTATGGTTCCTTCTCATTGAGGGTTTTCTAGACTGTCTCCTGAAATGAACAGTAAATTTTCCAAGTGGCAGAATAAACTTTTTTATGTTTATTTTTTTAAAGAATTATTTATTTAATTTTATTTATCATCATCGTTCTTTTTTTTTTTTTTTTTTTTTTTAATTTACTTCCGGGGAATATACATTAAGGGGGGCGGGGAGTAAACCACTGGGTCTGAGATTCAAACCACCGTCAGCTATGTAGAAGTCCAGCACTTTAACGGCCATGCCACCTGCTGGCCTACATTTTTATTTTTTTTAATTTCTTTCTTTTTCTTTTTCTTTTTTCTTTTCTTTTTTTTTTTCTCTTTTTTTTTATGAGTAAAGAGACATAGGTACCCCCAGCAGGGTCATGAGGCCATAATCACCTCTAGCCCAGCTGGCTCTGTATCATGGGCCTGTGCGTGCCCAGCATACACAGGGAAGTCTTTGAACATGTACCTGGACTATTCCTGGGTGGGTCAGCCTCACAGAGCACCATATTGTACCGCTGTGTCTCCTTCTCCCCATCCTCCCCACCGCCTCCGCCCCAGGGTAACTTCTGTAATTTAACTTGCTAATAAAAAGCTACTGACTATGAATATAACCTGTGAGCTGATTGTACCTATAATAAGTGTTTCGGAAGGGCAGGGACTTTGATTCACCACTGTATTACTCCATTCCCCAGTGCCTAAAATAGTGCCTAGAGAAACTCCATCAAACACTTTCTGTTAAGTAAAAGTGACCTGCCTCACTGTGAGGCCAAGTTTTAAACCTTTACTTGTCAAATTAGTCTTATCACTTAGTAGTCACTGGTTTTATAAATTAGAGTCCATGAGCACTATACCCCAGTCATTTTTATAAATTTGGTTAATCTCTAAAGAGAGAGCTGTCTTAATTCTCTCTGTTGCTAACAACAGAAAATACCTGAGCTGGGTAATTTCTAAAACTAGTTTATTCAGCTTGTGGTTTGGAGGTCCAAGGCCCAGGGGCACATCTAGTGGGGTCGCCTCGCTGCATTACAGCATGGTGGAGGGCAGGAGCTCTTGCATCTGTGTCCATATGTCTCTGCCTCATTCCCTCTGTTAACCCACCGGCAGTCAGTTACGCAGTCAGTTACGGCAGTCAGTTACGAGTGTCCCACCCAGGTGACCTTGATCCTAAAGGTCTACCTTTCAGTACCATAGTCAGATTAAGTTTTTACCCTCTTGAATTCTGTCACAGCCAAATCTCAACACATGAATTTTGAGATCCTTTTCAAACCGTAGCAAGACCCTTTCCTAGGCAGAATACTCAAGGTGATAGCTAAAAAGAAGACTTCTAGCAAAATGTGTACTTAGAGATTTGAAATGTAAACTTAAATCACAATATAGTGATATATTATTCTATTATTTTTATATCACGATACCCCCCCACACACACACATACACACTTTTTTATTTTAGAGACAAAAGTTTTTAAATAATTGCCCAGGTTGAACTTGAACTAGTGATCCTCCTACCTGTATCTCCTTAGTAGTTGAGATTTATAGGTATCACTATCACTAAATTTACAATCTCATTTTTTTTTAAGAGGTTTTTTACTTAGGGTGTGTGTGCTTGCTGGGGAGAGACAGAGACAGTGAGAGGAAACATGGGAAATCACCCCACAAGAGGGGTGGCCACACCACAATCTCTTCAACCCCTGTACTCCTCCCGGTATCTTGAGCATGCATGCACACATTCTTGGTGTGATTTTGAAGCCACCGGGTCCAGGACTTGAACCACAGTTGGCAAAGCGAGAGTCCAGCGATGTAACCGCTACACCATCTGCTGGCTTCCACAATTTCACTTGATAAGCTATGATACACTGACAAAATACTGTAAAAATTGGTTTCCAAAAAATACAGAAAATTATTATTCTAGGGTTCTAATTTCATTTCTCCTGCTAATGAACTAGACTTGCAGGCCTTCTTTTCAGATTCCATCACAAAGCCCCATAAATAACAGGTTCTTACATAGTTGAGAGTGCCAGATTGTTAAGACCACAAACCCTAGAAAATACTGTGTTTGACCATGCCTGATCAGTGACCTTGTACTGGTCACCTAACCTCTCAGTACTTTGCTTTACTCATCTGAAACTGAGAACAGTAATAGTAAAGTTTAAATGCTTCCAAGTGCTTTTGTTAATTCTTTTAGTTCTTTTTTTTTCTTTTTAAATAATTATTATATATTCTTCTTTCTTTGTTTATTTTAGTTTGACCAGAGAGGGACAGAATGAGAGAGAGAGAGAGAAAGTGAAAGAAAGGTCCAGATTCAAACCAAGGTTGGCTATGTGGGAATCCAGCACCCTTAACTACCATGCCACCTGCCAGCCCCGTTAATTTTTGAGACACATTCACTTAAAATAATGGCAAAGAAATGGGATAGGCCAGTGGTTAAGTGCTGCACAGAGGAAGCCAAACCTCACAAGGCCTACCAGGGTTTGAGGTCCAGCCCCATTGGCTTGAAAAACATGCCAGGCAAGTGTGTGTGTGCCCAGGATCCTAACGGGGTAGAGGGTTGAAGCAAGAAAGATTGCAATACGACTGGGCCCCATTGGGGCTTCTTTCTGTTTTACTCTTTCTTTCTTACACACATATCTTTTAGCGTTAAACAAAACAAAACAAAACAAAAGAATAGGGGAATATAAAACACAAGAGCCAACTTTTTTTTTTTTTTTTTAATACTGGGGTACCTTATGGTAGTACGTGGAAATATAATTGTTTAAAAAAGAAATCTCTTGTTAATTTTTTGGTACTAAATAAGTAGAAGCTTTTATTTGAATAAATGGACTAAATATTATGAGAATGTAAATTTTTAATACATCGATGATTACTTTCCAGTTTGTGTTGTATTATCAGACCAATCTGTTAATCAGTTTATGATGATCAGTTAATATTCCTTGTATTTTAAAAATTGCATGTTTATGGTAAAAAAATTGTAAAAAGCAAAAAAAAGCAAATAAATAAATAAATAAATAAATAAATAAATAAAAAGTAGACGACTATCAAATAGTCCTCTACTTAAATACATACCTCTCTAAACCCTTTTTTTGTGTGCATGTGGCTAGTCCTATACAATTTCTGATAACAATAATAGTGCCCCACTGTACACATGGTTTTTTTCTTTTTTTTTCTTTTTAGCTTGCTAGGGTGTTTGTGCTCACCAAAGGAAGAGAGGGAGAGTGAGAGAGGGAAAGTGAGAAATTACCCCCAGGAGGAATGGCCAAACTGTAGTCCCTTCTCCTCCATTTTCCCCTGGGATTCTAGGCATGCACGCACATGTATCGTGTATGTTTTTCAAGCTGCCATTTCTGGAATGTGAACCACTCAGTTGACCATGTGGGATATAGCTGCCTTACATGCCGCCAACTAGCCCTATAATTTCTTTCTTTAACATTTTTGTCTTTTTAATTTGCCAGAGTCTGTATGTACTTGCTGGAGAGAGATTGATGGAGAGAGGGGAAGTGAGAAAACACCCCTTTTCCCCTGAGGAGGATTGGTCACTTCACAATCCCTTCTCCTCCATCTCTCCCTTCTTTCCTGAGCATGCACACACAGCATGTTTTTCAGGCCACTAGGATTTGGGACTCCAACTGTGTGGTTAGTCATAAGATCCTACTGACTCAGCCAGCAGGCTCTGGGCTGGCCCTAAAATGTATTTCTTCTATGAGTGAACAGAGAGAGAAGCAGGTATTCCCAATATGGTCTTCATGTCACGATCCACTGTAGTGTCAACCAACCCTGCATTATGTGCATGCATGTTCTTGGCATATTCAGGGAGGACTGTGGACACAAACTCGGGACTTTCTCATGGGATTCAGGCTTACAGGGTGTAGTGTTTTACTACTGTGTCCTATTGTCGGACCTACTGCAATTATTACTGATCAAATAAAATATTAAGGTAAACATTAAGAGTTATTTAACTTCAAAAACATTAAGTTAATTGAAGTTATGAATATAGGTTTCTTTATTTTTTAAGAGATTTTTGAGAGGCCAGCAGTTGGCGTAATGGTTATGTCACTGGATTCTCATGTAGTCAACTGCGGTTCAAGTCCCAGATCTGGTGGCTTAAACTCATGCCAGGCGTGTGTGCTTGCGTGCCCAAGATCCCGAGGGGAGAGTGGAGGAGAAGGGATTGCAGCATAGCCATCCCCTCTAGGGGGTGATTTCTCACTTTCTGTCTCTCTGTCTCTCTCTGTCTTTCTGGCGAGTGCATGTGCCCTATAGCAAAAACCTCTCAAAACAAAAGGAAAAAAAAGAGATTTTTAAGGGAGCTGACAGGTGGTGTGGTAGTTGAGGGTGCTGGACTCCCACATGGCTGACTGCCGTTCAAGTCCCAGACCTGGTGCCTTGCTTTCTCACTTTCCCTCTTTTTCTCTCTCTGGTCAAATTAAAATAAAGAAATAAATAATGTTAAATAAAATTTTTTTTTTTTTCAAAAAAGAGAATGAGAGATTTTTGCTATTGGGTGCCAGAAAGACAGAGAGAGACAGACTGAAAGCAAGAAATCACTCCTCAAACCACATCCCATGTTGCAATTCCTTCTCCATTCTCCTCTGGGAACTTTGGGCACACATGCACATACACCCAGCGTGAGTTTCAAGCCACCAGATCCGGGACTTGTATTGCAGTTGACTATGAGAGAATCAAACAACATAACTATTATGCTGTCTGCTGGTCTTGAATATAGGTTTATGATGGAAAATACTTTTCTTGGTGAATGAAAATGTAAATGTATGGAATGAATCTTTAAAATAGCTGTTTAATGAGTATCTATAAGCTCTTCTCTTTGAGGAAAATTTTGTGAAATGCTGCTGTTGTCTGTCCAATCTGGAGTTTTAATTAGTATCAAAGGGAGGGAAATCCTGCAGTAATTGTAACCTTACATTACTTTGTAGTTCAATTAGTTTTAAACCACAGTTATTATCTCTTATTTTTAGTTGTTTTGATCTCATTAGATGAAGTGATATTGTAGTTACAACTTGATAATTTTAAAAAATAACATAGCCCAGCCTGATAGCGCAGTGGTTAATCAGTATGCATTGGAGGCCACATCCAACATGACAGACTGTGGTTCAAATCCCAGCCCCAGAGGTTTGGTAGAGATGCACTTGCCCAAAATCCCGATGGAAAAGAGAAATGAGGAGAAGGAATTGGGTATGACCATGCCCTAGTGGGCTTTCTCATCCCGCCCACTTCCCAGTACATGCACGTGCAGCGTGGCAGTAAAAACAGACAAAACTCCATGTTTTTTCTTACTACAAAAGCAATACATGATTATTTCAAGCAATACATGAAAATATAGATAAGGGAAGAAAACAGAAGGTCTTCCCAGAGGCTTACCTTCCAGTCTTATGACTGTTCACACCCTGTGAGGGTCAGCATGCTCAGCTCCCTTCAGGTGCCTATTATGAAGATGCTAGTGATGGTCTGTTAGGGGTTGTGGGTGCTCAGGAGGGTCCCACAATGGGGCGGCCTCGGAGCAGTCAGCCCAGACCTTTGTGACCCTGGGAGACTGCATTCTGATGTTAGTCTATCTTCTAGTTCTTTAAGAGAACCTGGGAATCTAGAGATGTGGATTTAATATGACATTTCCTGGGACCAGCAGTTAGCGTAATTACTATGTCTCTGGACTCCCATGTAGTCGACTGCGGTTCGCATCCTGGACCCGGTGGCTTAAAACTCACGCTGGGTGGCGCATGTGTGTGCGTGCCCAAGATCCCTAGAGGAGAATGGAGGAGAAGGGATTGCGGTGTGGCCATCCCCCCCTGGGGGGTGATTTCTCACTTTGTCTCTCTGTCTCTCTCTCTGTCTGTCTGGCGAGCACATGCACCCTATAGCAAAAACCTCTCCAAAAAAACAAAAAATAAAAAGAAATATGACATTTCCTGATTCTTCTTTTTTTGTTCTTTTTTCTTTTAAGTCATAGAGCACATGTACTTTCTGGAAAGGAGAGAGAGAAATACAGAGTGAGAGAAAGTGATAAATCACCACCCACAAAGTGGGGGGATGGCCACACTACAATCCCTTTTCCATTCTTCTCTCAGGATTTTCGACATCCACACACACACTCCCAGCATGCTTTTTTCAAGCCACCACATCTGGAACTCAAGCTGTAGTCAGCACGTGGGAACCCAGCACCTTAACCAATGCGCCACCTGCTGGCCCTGCAATGCTATGATTCTTGGGTGGACTACAGCTTCTCTTAACACTTTAGGATTTGAACAAAGCATATCTGAGAGCTGAATTCGATCTTCATTGCCTTGCCAGTATGTATTCTGTAGCCTATGTTTATGTTTTTCACTCAATATAGTGTGAATACAGTTGCAGCCTTTTTTGATATTTCATCATATATCTAATTAGTCAGTTACTTCTGGACATTTCAATTTTTTTCCCATCTTTTTGCTTTAATAAAGACAAGTGAAATTCTTGGATCAAAAGATTCTGTTTCCAAAACCTTAATAGCATGCTGCCCTCCAATGTGTTCCTCTTGCAATGTGAGATAGACCCATTTCCTATCCCTTTATCAGTACTGGGTATGACCATTTTCAAAAAAAATACTCAGCCAATTTTATGTGTTTTAACTTGCATTTTTGTTTCATATTACCAGTGAATGTTAATATTTATTAAATGCTTATTGGCCTTACATAAATGTAATTGGTAATAGCTACCTTGATAGAACTCTAGTAGCATTTGTTCATGTATTCAATGCGTTTCAGCTTTTTTTTTTTTTTTTGGAGAGGTTTGTTGCTATAGGGCACGTGCGCTCACCAGATGGACAGAGAGAGACAGAGAGACAGAAAGCGAGAAATCCCCCCCCAGGGGGGATAGCCATGCCGCAATCCCTTCTCCTCCATTCTCCTCTCGGGATCTTGGGCACGCACGCACAAGCGCCCGGCATGAGTTTAAGCCACCGGGTCTGGGATTCAAACCACAGTCGACTACATGGGAGTCCAGTGACATAGCCATTATGCTAACTGCTGGTCCTGTGTTTCAGCTTTTTAAATATCAGATAATATTGGTGCTTCATTAGTACTAATAATTAGTACTAATTGCAGGTACCCTACCGCAAAGCTGAGAGCGTCAGTGACTTGGACACACGTGTAACCCTTTTAAAGGACAATGGCTGAAGAATTCTGAGTATAATTAGTGGCTTCAATGCTTGTTTGAGTACACACCATATGCACCTGTATGCAATCATATGCACTGTATGATTGCTCTGGGTGTCCAGCCTCAAGCCAAGACAGAATCTTAGCTCTCTAGAAAAGGGGTCCCTACCCCCTGGGCTGAGGACCAGTGTCAGTCTATAGCCTGCTGGCCACCCCCCACCTTGAGTAGAGAACAAGGGGTGGGTGGTGGTGAACAAGGAAGGCTTCGTCTATGTTTATAGCTGCTGCTCTCCATCGCTTGTGTTGCCGCCTGGGCTCTGCTTCCTGTTGGATCAGCAGCGCTATTGGATTCTCATGGGGGTGTGAACCTTATTGTTGTGATGATTTTATTGTATGTTGCGACATGGTAGTGGTGGAAATGGGGTGCATGGCTGTGATGTGTTTGGATCATCTTGGGATCATCCAGCACCTCCCTCTTGTCCCCTTCTGTGGAGAGATTGTTTTATTTTTTATTTTTAAAAAGAATCATTTATTTATTGTTTTATTTGTAATTATTCTTTGACCAGAGAGAGAGACAGAGAGAGAAAAACTTAAAGCAAGCTGCCAGGTCTGGGACTTGAATTGGGCTTGGGCATGTGGGAGTCCAGCACCTCAACCACTGTACCACCTGCTGGCCCCTGTGAAGGGGTTGTTTTCTACAGGGCCAGTCCCTGGTGCCAGGAAGGTTGGGGGCTGCTGCTCTAGGGCCTTTTGTATCCTTTTTTCACTTTTCTTGGGATTATCATGTTGACTATCATGTTTGTGAAAGACCATTTTTGTTTCTAGAATTTAGAATTTATTTTTTTAACTCATGTCTTTTTACTGGCATGAACTTCCAAAAATAGGAATGGATGCTGGATACCTGTTAATTTCTGAAATTCAGTTTATTTATTTATTTTTTTTGGAATATATTTTGGGTCCTTTGCTAGCATCATCATCATTTATTTATTTATTTAAAAATTTGCCGTAGGGTGCTTGCACTCGTGCAAGGGAAAGTGAGGAAGCACCCCTCAAGGGCGGGAGGATGGCCACACTGTACTTCTTCTCCATTCTCTTTTTGAGATTTTGGGCATTTACATATATGTGCCTGGCATATTTTCCAAACTGCCTGGTCCGGGACTGGAACTGTGCTGGTCAGCCATGTGGGATCCATCACCTTAACCACTATGCCACCTGGCAGTCCAATTCAATTTAATTCATATAAGTTCTATTAAACTTCAGACTCTTAGCAAGAATCTAGAATGTACTTTAGTGATTAGTTTCTTATTTGTTTTTTATTTCCTTTTTATTTGTTTTATTCATGATAGAGTAGCTGTGGGTGAGGTGGGAAGGAGAAGAGCAACCTCACCAGGGTCTGGTCACATTGGTCCCCAATTCCTAGCCCTCCACTTCATCAAGATCTTTGGCAAGTGCACATGTGCCTGGCATGTTTGTTTTCAGGCCGATTTGGGGAACCGAGCCTTTGGTCAGCCACTGAGGATTCCAGCGTTGCAATTCAGATTGCTGCTGACTGTGCTATGAGGTTGAGTGGGCCTAGTTCCTTATCTTGACTATGACAAACCAAGGTGCAAAGCTGGGACTTTATCATGAGAACCTTTGGAGCATATCTGTGTGACTCAACACAAATTCCTTAACTGTCCTTTAACCTACATATCCATTCCCTTCCATCCTCACAAAAGGCACAGTGGATTGAACTCCGGTTGAGCATCTGACCCAGCTGGCCCAATCTGTGACCCCTGCTCCCTGGAAATTTGAAATGAGGCCCCAAAGAGAAGTATTTGGCCTTAACATGCTCAAGGGCCAAAAGAAAATACTTGGGAGTTATAGGCAGTTATGTTCTGTTGCTGTGTCTGGGGACAGAGGAGTGGTTTGTGGAAGGAGATAATAAAGCAAATACCTAGACAGAAGGAGAAAGAGTGAACACTGTCTTAGTCTGTTAAGCCTTTTACTTCCAGTTTGTTCTGGGGCCAGTTACGTTCTTGTTCCTGGGTTCTTAAGATTACCCTTCTCCTTTTGGATCAGGTAGCTGAAGTTGCTTTCTCTTACTGTGAACATTTCAAAGGACAGTGGCTGAAAGGTTCTAAGTGTCTTTAGTGGTTTAGTGAATGACCACTTTTCAAACATTGTCCTCATTCTTAGCACTCTATTCTTTTTATGATACTACCTTGTGACTGTTGTCTAAGAAAGCTGTGAATATGTTATTATTTTCTCCACATAACAACACCATCAAAAATTAAGGATAGGAAGGAACACAGAAGTACACAAATGTAATTCATAATTGCAGATGTGGTCACTGCCTCTGATCTGTATTCAGCCAGGGCAGATTGCTAGCTGAGCGAAAACAGGAAGGAAGTGATTTTGAACTTACTTCCAAATGTCCTAGAATTTCACTGATGTTATTTCCTTTCACACACATATAAAATGTTGACTTCATGCAAAAAAAGATGCTATACACAATCTTGCTGTGCAGCATTTTTTTTTTTTTTTTTTTTAGTGGCAGAGGGTATATGTGTGAACACAGAAAGAGAAGGAGAAAGAGAGAGAGCATGTGCCTGCACACCTACCAATGGGGTCTGGTCCTGTCACAATCTTTTTTTCCCTCCACTTTTCCATTCTTTCAAGATCCTAGACACACATGCCCATATCCAGCATATTTTTCAAGCTGCCAGGGCCAGGATTTGAACCACAGTCCCTCGTATTGTACTTAACTGCTATGACACAGGACTGGCCCCATAATGTATATAGTATTGTGAACATCTGTGAAGACGGTGAGTTTGAAGCCTGTTTAAATGGGAAGCCACCGAAACAAGACTGTTACTTTATCAAGAAATCAAATGATCAAGAAATCAAATTACAGAATAGTTTACCCAAGGCTGGACTTAGTTCTTAGGTAAGGGTTGTGTCCTCGAATATAGGAATCCTCAACTTAAAAAAAGTATGAAGAGATACGTTTATGTATTTAAAAGGGGTTAGATGGAGAAGGAGAAAGAAAAGGGATAGGAAGAGAAGAGATTGAAGAGTTGAAGTAGGGAGACGGAAGGTGAAATTTACTTGGGTGCCACATTTCCTTATTCATAATTGTATTTGTCTGAACTTACTCAACTCAAAGTGGAAGGAGTACAAACTGGAAATGTATGGATTTGTATAACCTGTCAAGCCCAAGGATTCTGATTTGATCACATGCTTGAACCAATCACTGGCCAGGGGAATACAGAATTTGTTGGTTGTCTTGGACGTTGGGTCTATCTGTGAAGCAGTTAGAGAAGTCAATACCTAAGCTCCTGGAATTAACAGAAAAAGAGGAAAGAAATGGGATCTGTTCAAGGAAAAGGAATGCTGGGCAGGAGAGTCAGATGGTCAGAATGTCTTTGTACACAGTGATCATATGATCATATGGGAAGAGGCTAGAATGACCTTTTTTATTTTTATTTTTTTAAAATGATGGTCTTAAACAGTATGAACACAAGGGAAAGCATATGTGAACTTTCTTTTAATATGTATTTTTAAAATTTAAATGCTCCATTTGGCCCAGAGTAGAATTTTATGTTGTTGCTTATTCATTTTAAAACAAAATAGATTGTACTATTCTGTGATTGATCCATCAATAGACGGGATGAAGTTTGGGAGACTTTATGTGGAATCTGGGTCAATTACTTTTAGGTGAGAACCTCAGACATGGTTTTCACCACTGTGATTACTTTTGTCGTTGTAAATGTCTCCAATTATTTCGGTGCTTAAAGGTGTGTTAGCGTTCTTTTTTACTTCCTACTGAGAAGCTTCTTGACTTTGGTTCATCTGTGACTGCTGATGTTGTGTAGAAAAGGAGGGGCTGGGAAGAGGTAGTCTTCTTCAGCCATCTGCCTTTTTTTGGGGTGGGGGGAAGGTTTTTGCTGTAGGGCGCGTGCACTCGCCAGAAAGATAAAGACAGAGAGACAGAAAGCGAGAAATCGCCCCCCAGGGGGGATGGCCAGGCAGCAATCCCTTCTCCATTCTCCTCTCGGGATCTTGGGCACGCACGCACACGTGAGTTTAAGCCACCGGGTCTGGGACCCAAACCGTGGTCAGCTACATGGGAGCTCAACGACATAGCCATTACGCCAACTGCTGGTCCCCAGCCATCTGCCTTTTTTTGTTTGATTCCAGGAAAGATAGCAACTTGACCTTTTTCAGAAGAAGGGCATGGCCCTACTTTTGAGAGTTTTTATTTTTTATTTTTTTCCTTGTTCTAAGAGACTAATAACAAAAAAAGGTGATTAGAGCTTATGGTATTGGAAATTTTTGCATTTATTTTTAAAATTATAGGTCTGTAATGTAGTTACGTCACACCTGATTATAACAATTCCTGGTCATCAACCCCATTCAGAAACTTCCTTTTATTTCATTAGTTTCCTCTTGGTTTCATTTCCTTCTGTTTTGCAGCTGGAACCTCAGAGTGGGTCATTTCAGCTGTTTCTTTGCTATGCTGTCCTTTCATTTCTGCCCTGCAGACTTTGTCCTTAGACCAACCCATCTATCCGTTTCCTTTAGTATTTGCTTTGCTAAAAGTTGGCTGAGGGAAACCTTGTAATGTTGTACTTGCTTAGGTGTGCCCTCCTAAGTGTTCCTCTTTACCTTTCTCTCTAATCCTGGCAGACAAGCAGTAAACTTGGCCCTTTCCTCAGGCCTCCCTGCCGCTTCCTAGGGCCTCAGAACTTTCACTCTCAGAAAGTGAGATTCTACCTCCTATCTGGGCCTGCTGCCCAGTTCCAGGTAGCTCTTGTGACTGCCTTATTCACACTTAGTCTTTGCTTCTTGAGATAAAGGGAAGAAGGAAGACTAGGTGGCCCCTCCCTTTTTGCTTGTTCCAGCTGTCTTTTTCAGTTTCCTCTGATGCTTTTTTTGCCACTCTTTATGCTTATTCCCCTCCGTATACTGTTGTGCTACAACTATATACTGCTTGACTGCTGTGTGCCAGGCAGGGTGATAGAAGCAAGGACGGTAGTGACAGGATCTTTGTCCTCACTATTTAAGATTTAGTGGGGCAAACATACATACAAAAAACCCACGTAAATAAATGATTCCCAGGTATTTCAAGTGCTATGAAGAAAGCTTAGTCACATCTCCAGGGGAGATGTGACATTTACTTGCGGTCTGAAATATGTATACGATTTAAGGAAGAAAAAGAACTTGTTTCCAGGCTAGGGGGCCTGTATCTGAGCAAGTCCCCTGGCATAGAGGAGTGCAGTGTCTCTGAGATGAAGCCAAAGCCACCGTGGCTGCAGAGCTGGTCCCTGAAGGGATGGGAATGGAGGAGGGCTGACCCTGCAGGACCTTGTAGGCCTGTGGAAAAGAGTCTGGGTTATAGGTCTAAAAGCCCCAATCTGATGATGCTTGTTCTGTGTCCTGTCTCCGGGGTCCTCCTGTTCTGTCTTCCTTGCTCACCAGCTGCTCAGCTTTGTCTCCCTTGACACCCTACTCCCTCTCCCTCTGGCTTGTGCTAGCGCAGGTCTTCTTTCACGTCCATGTTTCTTGGAAGACTGGTTTATGCTGGGTGTCTTTCTTTTGTTCCTTTTACCTATTGCTGCTGGGTTCTGCCTCTGCCACCCCATTAAGTCCTGTGTATAATTTCCAGCTTGTTTGTTTCTCGATATTTGAGAGACATTCAACACATTCCTTCTGTAGGAATATTTAGTCATATGAGTCCACTTCTTTTCACTTCTTCAGAAACACTGTTTTGCTTTGACTTCTACTCCCTATATCCTGTGTTTACCCCCTCCTCTTGTATCTAGGATTTCCTAATCACCTTTGAGGTCTCCTTATCCTTATCTGCTGCTGTCCTGAGGGCTGTTTTTGCTACCCTTTTTTGACCTTATTCTGTCTTCTATAGATAGGATATTATCTCTACTCTGCTTTCTGAACATATCCAGAGCTCTCTCTCTTTTTATTTATGCATTGTTTATGAGTTCTAACCCTTTATTAAACTTCCTGTAGGGGCCAGTAGGTGGCCTGGTGATTAAGGTGCTGGACTCCCACATGGTTGACCACAGTTCAAGTCCCAGACCTGGTGGCTTGCTTTCTCACTTTTCCCTTCTCTTTCTGGTCAAATTAAAAAATAATAATAGTAAATAAAATAAAACAAATTTTTTTTGGTGTTACTTTCTGTGTTTAAAAAAATTATTTTATTTAACTTTCTTTTTTTATTTTTAATTTGTCCCAAAGAGGGACAGAGTGAGAGAGAAAGAGAGAGAGAAAGTGAGAAAGCAAGCTGCCAGGTCTGGGACTCAACCATGGTTGGCCATGTGGGAGTCCAGTGCCCTTAACCATCACGCCACCTGCCGGCCCCAAAACATAATTCTTAAGCAAAACAAAACAAAACAAAACTTACCTACTATATTAATTTAGTACTTTAAATTCAATGTTATCTAAAACTCACCTCACTTAGTATCTTTCTTCTGACCAACCTTTCCCTTTGCCTGTGTATTCTGTCTTGGTGAATGATATTTATATCTATCCTTTTGTTATTTTGTTGAATAGTAATTTATTGGGTTCCTACTATGTGTCAATAACTATGTCAGGTATTCTGTCTACTGTCCTGCAATAAGAAATATGTATATGGATATATTTTTGTCTCTGGTTTCTGGCACAGAACTTTTAAGCCCTTTGGACTTTTCTGAGTGTTAAAGAGTGTCTTCTGTTATTATCAGTGAACCCTTTTTTGATCCTATCTGACTTTATGCATTGAATGACCCTTGGGTGGGGACTAAGTAGCCTCAGAATGGCAGCAGGTACTGAGGAACCAACCTCAGCCAAGTGACTAGAGAATTGGAATTTTCAACCTCCTCTACTGCCACTCTTCCATGGAGGAGAGAGAGACTCGCGAAACTTCCTTTTATTTCATTAGTTTCCTCTTGGTTTCATTTCCTTCTGTTTTGCAGCTGGAACCTCAGAGTGGGTCATTTCAGCTGTTTCTTTGCTATGCTGTCCTTTCATTTCTGCCCTGCAGACTTTGTCCTTAGACCAACCCATCTATCCGTTTCCTTTAGTATTTGCTTTGCTAAAAGTTGGCTGAGGGAAACCTTGTAATGTTGTACTTGCTTAGGTGTGCCCTCCTAAGTGTTCCTCTTTACCTTTCTCTCTAATCCTGGCAGACAAGCAGTAAACTTGGCCCTTTCCTCAGGCCTCCCTGCCGCTTCCTAGGGCCTCAGAACTTTCACTCTCAGAAAGTGAGATTCTACCTCCTATCTGGGCCTGCTGCCCAGTTCCAGGTAGCTCTTGTGACTGCCTTATTCACACTTAGTCTTTGCTTCTTGAGATAAAGGGAAGAAGGAAGACTAGGTGGCCCCTCCCTTTTTGCTTGTTCCAGCTGTCTTTTTCAGTTTCCTCTGATGCTTTTTTTGCCACTCTTTATGCTTATTCCCCTCCGTATACTGTTGTGCTACAACTATATACTGCTTGACTGCTGTGTGCCAGGCAGGGTGATAGAAGCAAGGACGGTAGTGACAGGATCTTTGTCCTCACTATTTAAGATTTAGTGGGGCAAACATACATACAAAAAACCCACGTAAATAAATGATTCCCAGGTATTTCAAGTGCTATGAAGAAAGCTTAGTCATGGAGTCCAGGGGAGATGTGACATTTACTTGCGGTCTGAAATATGTATACGATTTAAGGAAGAAAAAGAACTTGTTTCCAGGCTAGGGGGCCTGTATCTGAGCAAGTCCCCTGGCATAGAGGAGTGCAGTGTCTCTGAGATGAAGCCAAAGCCACCGTGGCTGCAGAGCTGGTCCCTGAAGGGATGGGAATGGAGGAGGGCTGACCCTGCAGGACCTTGTAGGCCTGTGGAAAAGAGTCTGGGTTATAGGTCTAAAAGCCCCAATCTGATGATGCTTGTTCTGTGTCCTGTCTCCGGGGTCCTCCTGTTCTGTCTTCCTTGCTCACCAGCTGCTCAGCTTTGTCTCCCTTGACACCCTACTCCCTCTCCCTCTGGCTTGTGCTAGCGCAGGTCTTCTTTCACGTCCATGTTTCTTGGAAGACTGGTTTATGCTGGGTGTCTTTCTTTTGTTCCTTTTACCTATTGCTGCTGGGTTCTGCCTCTGCCACCCCATTAAGTCCTGTGTATAATTTCCAGCTTGTTTGTTTCTCGATATTTGAGAGACATTCAACACATTCCTTCTGTAGGAATATTTAGTCATATGAGTCCACTTCTTTTCACTTCTTCAGAAACACTGTTTTGCTTTGACTTCTACTCCCTATATCCTGTGTTTACCCCCTCCTCTTGTATCTAGGATTTCCTAATCACCTTTGAGGTCTCCTTATCCTTATCTGCTGCTGTCCTGAGGGCTGTTTTTGCTACCCTTTTTTGACCTTATTCTGTCTTCTATAGATAGGATATTATCTCTACTCTGCTTTCTGAACATATCCAGAGCTCTCTCTCTTTTTATTTATGCATTGTTTATGAGTTCTAACCCTTTATTAAACTTCCTGTAGGGGCCAGTAGGTGGCCTGGTGATTAAGGTGCTGGACTCCCACATGGTTGACCACAGTTCAAGTCCCAGACCTGGTGGCTTGCTTTCTCACTTTTCCCTTCTCTTTCTGGTCAAATTAAAAAATAATAATAGTAAATAAAATAAAACAAATTTTTTTTGGTGTTACTTTCTGTGTTTAAAAAAATTATTTTATTTAACTTTCTTTTTTTATTTTTAATTTGTCCCAAAGAGGGACAGAGTGAGAGAGAAAGAGAGAGAGAAAGTGAGAAAGCAAGCTGCCAGGTCTGGGACTCAACCATGGTTGGCCATGTGGGAGTCCAGTGCCCTTAACCATCACGCCACCTGCCGGCCCCCAAACATAATTCTTAAGCAAAACAAAACAAAACAAAACTTACCTACTATATTAATTTAGTACTTTAAATTCAATGTTATCTAAAACTCACCTCACTTAGTATTTTTCTTCTGACCAACCTTTCCCTTTGCCTGTATTTTCAGTCTTGGTGAATGATATTTATATCTATCCTTTCTTTCTTCTGACCAACCTTTCCCTTTGCCTGTGTATTCTGTCTTGGTGAATGATATTTATATCTATCCTTTTGTTATTTTGTTGAATAGTAATTTATTGGGTTCCTACTATGTGTCAATAACTATGTCAGGTATTCTGTCTACTGTCCTGCAATAAGAAATATGTATATGGATATATTTTTGTCTCTGGTTTCTGGCACAGAACTTTTAAGCCCTTTGGACTTTTCTGAGTGTTAAAGAGTGTCTTCTGTTATTATCAGTGAACCCTTTTTTGATCCTATCTGACTTTATGCATTGAATGACCCTTGGGTGGGGACTAAGTAGCCTCAGAATGGCAGCAGGTACTGAGGAACCAACCTCAGCCAAGTGACTAGAGAATTGGAATTTTCAACCTCCTCTACTGCCACTCTTCCATGGAGGAGAGAGAGACTCGAGACTGAGTTTAATTACAAGGTCAACAATTTAGTCAGTGTTGCCGACAAAATGAAAACGCTGGAAGGATGAGGTTTGGAGAGCTTCTGGGCTGGTGAGCACAGTGATGTGGGGGAAGTGACTGACTTCTATATCCCACAGAAAAGAGAAGCCTGGAAGCTCTTCACCTTCCCTTCCTCATACTTTGCCCTGTGAGTCTCTTCCGTCTGACTTTCCTGAGCTGTGTAGTGCTTTCCTGAGTCTTGCAAGTCATTCTAGTGAATTACTGTGCTTGGAGGGTGGGTTGTGGGAACACCTGGATTTGTAGTCAGTCTGGCAAAAGTGCTGGTATCTTGGGAATATGCAGTACTTGAGTCTGGGTTGAGAAGTAGCAATCTTGTGGGACTGAAACTTCAACTTGGAATGTCTGCACTAGGTAAACAGTGGAATGTCTGCACTAGGTAAACCGTGTCAGAATTGAACTGTAGAATACTCGGTGTTGGAGAATAGTTAGAATTCTTATTCTGCCTATAGCGTATATATATATATGTATATATATATATATATACACACACATACACACAAAGATGGGATAGACTTCCCATTGTCCCTCAGGCTAGATAGGTGAACTGGTTAGGACAAGTTAGTCATGTAAGACTGTAGCCTGGGCTCTCCAATTCTAAAGTTGGTAGCTTGATTCTGTGAATTCTCCTTCCTAAATATTTTCTGAATTCATCCTTTTTTGTCTTAGTCCAGGCCTTTGTCATTTTTCATTTTACTACTTTCAACTTTTTTTTTTTTAGAAAGATTTTTTGCTATAGGGCGCATGCACTTGCTGTAAAGAACAGATAGACAGAAAACAAGAAATTACCTCCCCCTTCCCCAGGGCCGGATGACCATGCCACAGTCCCTTCTCTTCCGTTCTCTTCTTGGGATTTTGGATACGTACGTACATGTGTCTGGCATGAGTTTTAAGCTGCTGGGTCTAATAAGCCCATTACATGTTAACATGAATAATATTTTTTTGAAAACTGTTTATAAAACAAAAACAGTTTAGTGAGAAGAATGGCATTGGTTTATATTTTTGTAAATTTATTTCATCTCTGGCTTAATAAAAAAACAGCTGGATTCTCATCTACGCTCCTGCAAGTCAGTTTGTTGTGAAATGATCTTTTGGTTGAAGCAATTAAGAAAATCTGGCCTCAGATGGAGATGTAGTTGGAAAAATCAGTCCCTTAATAGTGCTTCCAGAACATTGTGGCTATTCTGTGACCCTCTACCCAAACTTGGCATCAGGTAGTTTCCTAAAGGTGAGTTGCAATATGGAATCTGAAATCACATTAATGAACTTTTCATACTATTTTAGTAAAATCTGTGGATCCATCTTGTACTTTATTTTACCCCGTATGATTTTATCATGTATTGATTATTTAGAAAATATTGGTTCACTGAGTTATGTATTATCTTCCAAATGCTGACACAGTTCATTAAGGAATATCACAGAATCGTCGCCCCTCTTATTAGAAAATTCTTTAAATGTTGGGACCAGCAGTTAGCGTAATGGCTATGTCGCTGGACTCCCCCGTAGGTGACCGTGGTTCGAGTCCCGGACCCAGTGGCTTAAACTCACGCTGGGCGCGTGTGCGTGCGTGCCCAAGATCCCGAGAGAAGAATAGAGGAGAAGGGATTGCAGCGTGGCCATCCCCCCTGGAGGGTGATTTCTCACTTTCTGTCTCTCTGTCTCTCTCTGGCGAGCACACGGCCCTATAGCAAAAACCTCTTCAAAAAAAAAAAAAGAAAGAAAGAAAAGAAAATTCTTTAAATGTTGGGAAGCAACTTAGCTCACAGTGGTAGGTACAACTTTTCTAACATTCTAGTTTTCACCTGAAAGTTCAGATTTTATCACTAGTAGCAAACGATTATTTTTCTTACAGCAACCGGCTCACTTCAATCTTGGAAACTGTCTGCCAAGTACTCAAGTCTGAATTACTGTAGTATCTCTCTTGTTTTGCCAGATAAAAAGTGTGTTTTCTTAAGTGACTAGGTTAGCTTATCACTAGCAGCAAATGATTATTTTTCTTACAGCAACCGGCTCAATCTTGGAAACTGTCTGCCAAGTACTCAAGTCTGAATTACTGTAGTATCTCTCTTGTTTTGCCAGATAAAAAGTGTGTTTTCTTAAGTGACTAGGTTAGCTCACAGCTCAAATGTTTGCACAAGTGTCTGTCATAGTCAGTGGGCCACAAAAGTGCTTTTTGAATACTTATAGAGTATTAAACATGTGGTCATGGGCTGAGAGTTAATAGAGTAATAATGTTTCATGATTCATCAAGGACTTTTTTTTTTTTTTTTAATTTCCAGAGGGCTTGTTGCTTGCCAGGGAGAAAGAGAAAATCCCAACACCCAAAGGGGTGTTGTCATACCACAGTTCACTTTCCTCTGTTTCTCCATCCTGTCAGGATCCTGGGCATGCACGCACATGCTCCTGGTGTGCTTTTCAGGTTTCTGGGGCCAGAACTTAAAGTGCATTTGGCAATATGGAATGTGGCTCCCTATGCCCAGAGCTTCACTGCTGTGCTGTGGGGCCAGCCCACGTCAAGGACATTCTGAGTGGAACTTCTTTTTTTGGTGTGTGTGCAGCAGCAAAGAATACAGTGACCAGAGCAATATAGCATTGGAGCCATCGTTAAGGTGGCAGCTGTTTTAGCCATCATCATTTTGGTATTAGTGTAACTATAAACAATGAAAGGGCAAATAATGCCTGAGCATTATTAAGACTATAATTTTGTTTAGTTTGCTTATTTTCTTATTTATCAAGGGGAAGAAGAGGGAAGAAAGAGAAGCATCTTCTTTTTTTTTTTTTTTTGGAGAGGTTTTTGCCATAGGGCGTGTGCGCTCGCCAGACAGAGACAGAGATACAGAAAGCGAGAAATCACCCCCCAGAGGGGATGGCCACGCCATAATCCCTTCTCCTCCTTTCTCCTCTTGGGATCTTGGGCACGCATGTACATGTGCCCAGCGTGAGTTTTAAGCCACCAGGTCTGGGACGCGAACTGTGGTCAACTACATGGGAATCCAGCAACATAGCCATTGCGCTAACTGCTGGTCCCTAGAGAAGCATCTTCTACAGGGTTTCATGCTGTGACCCCAAGCCTTCAGCCCAGCTAAGGTCATAGACATGTGTGCCTGGTGTGTACAGCTCAGCCTGGGAACTGAACTCCGGTCTTCCATATGACTGCCAACATTGTAGAGCATTGTGGTACTGCTGCTCCACTGACGCTGGGCCATATGATGAACATTTCGACCTTCTAGACCCCCTGAAATGGTCTTGGTAACTCCAGGGATTCATGGACTCCGCTTTGAGAATTATAGTCATATAGGATAAAAGCTAAACCTTTACTCACAGTCTAAAATGTGCTTTGCTCTCTGTCCTGGTTGGTCTTTCTAGTTTGCTCTTCTGTCATTTGTACCTCACCACTCCCCACCTTCACTTCAAAACGCCTTTTTGTCGCATGTCATCCTTACATTTAATTTCCCTCAGCCAAGCATGTTCTTTGACCCCTTCCTTATGCCTCTTTGAGTTTTGTCCCTTCGGCCACACAGGGTTTTAATGGAATGAAAGCTCCTGTACTTGCCCCAGCAATGAGTCATTTTCCCTGAGATGCAACTCCTACCCCCCAACTTTTGGCCATGTCTTCTTCCATGTATTTTCTAGTGATCTAAGATTTATAGTTCTACGGGAAAGCCTTTTCTATCCCTCTTGTGACTTAAACTTATCCATGCTAATGTTTTATATTTTGAGCGTTTTAATCCCTAATTAAATGAAACAGTCGAGCAGATATGTGGTGGAATATATCTTTTTGGAGCCTTCTGCTCTTTCAGAAGTTGTATTACATATAGTTAGGTCTAGCCAAGGGAATAAACTGATTTCCTTTAACCGTATTTTGTATGGCTCTCATTTTC
Source organism: Tupaia belangeri chinensis (assembly GCF_000334495.1). Lineage (NCBI taxonomy): Eukaryota > Metazoa > Chordata > Mammalia > Scandentia > Tupaiidae > Tupaia > Tupaia belangeri. Next base: position 1,512,573 of record NW_006159894.1, read on the forward strand.
CTCATCAGGAAGCTTTCAGTATCATCTACATTCTGGGTTTGAGCTGTAAGTAAGTTGTGCTCATTGGAAGGAGTGCTGTGTTATCTGACCCACAGCTGCCCATCACCCGCATGTCCACAGCAGTATCTGCTGAGTACCCGTCAGGTCTCAGGGATTCTGCAAGCCTGTCATATATGCCATTTAAAATTTGTTTTCTACAATTCTGTGAGCTAGATGGTAAGACCCTTATGCTGCAGATGAGGAAACTGAACCACCAACTTGCTGCCATTTATGGTAATGAAAGCATTACAAGTGAGCGGCATATTGGGTAGCTGAACTTAAAAACATACTTCATTACTATACACGTAATTCTAGTATAAAATTATGAAGCAAGAAGTGCTATAAATGAGTTTTTAGCAGTGTAGATACATTTAGATATAGCCTAAAATTCCTTCAGATTCCAAGGTCCAATAAGACTTCAGGCAGTTACAGCGATGCTAGGTACCCTAGGCAGTTACACCTGTAATTATGCCTCAGAAAATGAAATCTGTAACTAGCATTATATTCATATTGGTTCTATTATGAAATTCATTACCTTTTAGATTTCTTCTTATGAGATACATTTTCTTTCAGGTTCCGTTTACAAAGCCATTAACTGATATAAAATTGTACTGTAAATTATGGGTTTTGCTTAGATGGGCCTTCAGGCCCTAGCTTTGCTGGCAACTGTAACCTCTTATGATTGCAGTCAATCCAGGCGCTCCTGTTAATAAAAGATTGTTGAGTCAGGATAGCCTGGATAGTCTTTTGTGAGATTCAGAAATGTTAGAAAAGTTCTAAATCAGGATGATAAAATGACATTCACTCATCTGGTTTGAGGTTTACTTCATTGTGACATTCCTAACCTGATTAAAGAAGCAAGTTCTAGAACCAAGAGTTACTTAGATTTGTGCAGACGCTGAAGATTAGAACTTTCAAGTGGCATAGCAGTGATGTAGCTCCTAGTGTTTTCTAAAAAATGTCCTTAGACAACTGAGCAAGCTTTGTTATTATGTCACTGTGGAAAGGCACTATAGCAAATGGATTCTGGCACCAAACTGCTCAGCCACTAACTGAGCTACTGTGTAACCATAAGCAAACTATTTAACTTTTCCATTCATCTCTTTCCTCACCTGTAAAATGAGGTTGATCACAGCTTTTGAGTTGTAAAGGATGTTCAAGAACATGGCATAGTGCATTACAGAAAAGTTATAAGCACTACATAAGGAAAATTATTCTTTTTATCATCATCTATAATTCAAGCCTGAAATTTATAATTTAAGACAAAAATGAAGGTATTATATGCTTTTTTTGTTTTTGTTTTTGTTTTTTTGCCTGTTGATGGTATAACTTCTTTTAGCTTCT
>NW_006159894.1:1513986-1571425 GCF_000334495.1 Tupaia belangeri chinensis
CTCTTTCCAGCATCTGGAATGTTTGTCATTTGGTTTAAGCTTGGAAGAGAAGAGAGGACTTTGTAACTGATAGATGCCCGTGCATATAGGTTGAAGTGCTATCATCCACTTGTAAAAAAGAATTAGACATAATACTTTAAACCCAACACCAGAGAGATAAAACTGCCCCATTGCAAAGTGGGCAAAAGGTCAAATAGGCATTTTGCTTTCGTTTTTAAAAATTTGTTTAAGTTTATTCATTTTGTGACCAACCAGAGAGACAGAAAGAGAGAGAGGGGGAAAGTGAGAAAGCAGACCCAGCTCCAGGACTCAAAGCACCACGTGGGAGTCCAGTGCTCCAACCACTATGCCACTTGCCGACCCCTAGACATTTTTCTAGAAGGCCAGTAAGCACAGGAAAAGATGCTTAACCTCATTAGTCATTTAGGATATGGAAATTAAAATGAGGAGGGGGACCAGCAGTTAGTGTAATGGCTATGTCACTGGACTCCCACATAATTGACCGCGGTTCAAGTCCCGGATCCGACGGCTTAAACTCATGCCCGGCGCGTGTGCATATATGCCCAAGATCCCGAGAGGAGAATGGAGGAGAAGGGATTGCGACGTGGCCATCCCCCCTGGGGGGTGATTTCTTGCTTTCTGTCTCTCTCTGTCTTTCTGGTGAGTGCACATGCCCTATAGCAAAAACCTCTCAAAAGAAAAAAAAAAAAGAGGAGATAACACTTTTACTCACTATGTTGGCTAGTATAAACTAACAGAGAGCTGGCTGCCCTAGTGCAGTGGTTAAACACCGTGTGGAACTGTTTCCCTTGTGGCCTATTTTCAGTTTAAATTGTGGTGCTGGTGACATGAAAAACACACTGGGTGCCTGTGTGTGTGTAGGTCCCTAGGATCCTGACAGGAAGAAAGAAAAGAGAAAAGGGGATTCGGTGTGACCAGGCCCCACTGGGGGACACCTTTTCTCTCTGTGTGGTGCATGCACACACCCTATTGAATTAAAAAAAGGGGGGAAATAACAGGTGTTGATGAGGATGTGGAAAAGCCAAAATCTTCTTTTTTTTTTTTGGAGAGATTTTCGCTATAGGGCGCATGCGCTCGCCAGAGAGAGAGAGAGAGCGAGAGAGACAGAGGGAGAGAAAGCGAGAAATCACTCCCCAGGGGGGATGGCCATGTCGCAATCCCTTCTCCTCCATTCTCCTCTCGGGATCTTGGGCACGCGTGAGTTTTAAGCCACCGGGTCCGGGACGCGAACTGCAGTTGACTACATGGGAGTCCAGCGACATAGCCATCACGCTAACTGCTGGTTCCCCGGAATCTTCTTACATTGTTGGTATGATTGTAATGTGGTACCCGTGCTGTGGGAAAACAGTTTTTCAGTTCCTCAGTAAATTAAATAATGTTATATAGCCCAGCAATTCCATTCTAGATGTATAACTCCCCAAGTTGAAAACAGGCATAAGTATGTTCACAAATGTCCACACCAGCATTATTCACAATAGCAGAAGGTGTAAATAACCAAATGTCCATCACCTTTTTGTATCAATGAGCAGATAAAATTCAGTATATTTGTATGATAGAATGCGATTCAGCCATAAAAAGGAGTGAATAATACATGTTATAAATGTGGGTGAACCTTGAACACATGCTAAGTGATCAAAGCTAGACACCAAAGGTTAGGTACTATATAACTCCATTGCTATGCAGTACCAGAATAGGCAAATTGATGAAGACAAGCAGAGCAGTAGTTGCAGGGGGTAGGGTATGGGGTTTCCTTCTGGGATAATGAAGACGTTCTGGAACTTGATACTGGTAGTGGTTGCACAACATTGTGAGTGTGTTCAGTGACACTTGATTGCACTTTGAAGTAGTTAAAATGGTACATTTTATGTTTCAATGTATTTTACCACAATTTTTAAAATGGAAAGAAAAAGTGAATTAAACACAACACTTACTCCTAGTTTACCATAATGGAAGTTTTGCCAAAATATTTATTAAACCTTTTTTTTTTTTTTTTTTTTTTTAAATTTTAGGATAAGCCATTTGCTTAAACAGCTGGAAAAGGTAGAAAATGAAAATCTTCCTTCCCTTAGTGCAAAGGTTCTCAAATGGTAATTTGAAGCTCCTGGAGCTCCTTGACCCTTTCAAAGGACTGTAAATTGAGGTTATTTTCATAATAATAGTTAAGATGTTATTTCAGTTTTTACTCTCATTCTGCACAGGTATGCAGTGCTGAGAGCTATCTGAGATATGATGATGTCATTCCTTTGATGAGTAATGGTTGATGTGCTGTATCATCTGTTTTTTTTTTTTTTTTTTTTTTTAATTTAAGCTCTTTGGTATCCTCAATAATTTTTCAGCATATAAAAAGGGTCCTGAGGCTAGAATGGAGGAGAAGGGATTGCTGCATGGCCATCCCTCCTGGGGTGTGTGTGAGTGACTTATCACTTTCCCTGTCACTGTCTCTCTTTCTCTCTTCAATGAGCACACACATCCTCTGGCAAAAACATAAAAAATAAAAGTCCTGAGGCCAAAAAGTTTGAAAACCAAATGCATTAATGAAAGTGTTATGTGCCAGTATATGAAACACCTATATGACATATTTTTGAAAATAGAAGAAAAATAAATAGTAAGACAATGATTCCTTTTAGCCTTTATCACATCTTCTGTTCAGTGATTGGATTTGGAGATGAAAATGTTCTTTTCAGGATATGATAGATGTTCAGTTTAGGAAAAGGATATTGGTTATCCGTTAAGTCTATAGCTTTGAACTTGACCACAGTTTATAATAAGAGTGATGTTAGACATGGTGATTAACTTTACCATAGTTCCCAAAGCTTTTTAAATTCATAATGTATTGGAAATAGAATAATAACAGCTAATGTTCACTAAGTGTTTACCATGTGCAGGCAGCGTTTTAGGTCTCTTTGCATGTAGACGTACCATCCTCCTCAAAACTCTGCAGAGAGTATACTTTTAGCTCCATTTTAAAGAAGAGGTGCAAAATTGTTAAGTAACCTACCTGCAGTTCTGTGGCTAATGTATCACAGACCTGGTATCTGGACCCGTGAAGTGTATCTCTAGAGTTTGCACTTACTGCTATGCTGTATATGAGCGCTCCTTACCCACATTGTCTGATGATAGCTCTCTGGGACCACATGCATGAAGTGCTCATTTGGAAGGCCAACACTTCTACCTTACTGTAGCACTGCACAGGTTGCGGTTATAGGGGTTTGGGAGGGGCATTGGGCTTTGATGACTAAGACAGGGACCCCAGCAAAGAGGTGATGGGGACAGATGGGGAATAAGGATGGGAGGATGTGGCACTATCGGGCCCTAGTCCTCGTGGACTGGATGCTTCTGGTTCAGTTTGCTAGTTGTACTCTTCTAGAGATTAGCTCAGTACAAGGCGTATAAGAGGCCCTCTGGGGGCTGGCAGGTGGCGTGGTGAGTAAGGGCTCTGGACTCCCACTTTCTCTTCCTCTCTCTCTGGCCCTCTCTGATCAAATTAAAATAAAGTTAAATAAAATAATTCTTTAAAAACACAAAAAAAGAGGGCCTCTGTGGGCCAGGCAGTGGTGTGGTGGCTAAGGCAACTGAATCCCAGATGTCTGACCATGTGATAGGAGTCCCATATCCGGCAGCTTGAAAAATATGCTGGGCACATGTTTATGCATGCCCAAAATCCCAAGAGGAGAATGGAACAGAAGGGATTGTGGTGTGACCATACCCCCTGGGGGGTGCTTTCTCATTCTTTGTCTCTGTCTCTCTGTTAAGCACATGTGCCTAAAAAAGAAAGAAATAAAAAAATTAATAATGTGAAAAAGAGGACCGCTCCCCTTTTCTGGAACAGGATACTTTTTCACTTGTCTCCCAGTCTCTCACTTACAGCATTTGAATTTTTCTAAGGGTTTTTACTACCAACTAGAAGTGAAAAACAAGGTTTAAGAAGGAAATGGTATTAAGATATGCATAAAAAAAATAGTAGCAGGGGCCCAGCAGGTGGTGTAATGGTTAAGGCGACTGGATTCCCACATGGCAGACCACAGTTCTAGACCAGAACCTGTGGCTTGAAAATCACACTGGGCTCATGTGTGTACTTGCCCAAAGTCTAGAGAGGGGAATGGAGGAGAAGGGGCTGCTGCATTGGCCACCCCACCCCCGGAGAGGGTGATTTCTTACTTTCCCTCTCTCTTGCTCTGTCTCCTCTCTGACGAGTCCATGTGCCTTATGGCAAAACCTTTAAAAAAAAAAAAAGTAGAATTAATAGGTACAAATATGGTAGTTATGAGATCTTCAGGATTCAAATAATTAAAATGAAAATCATGGGACCAGCAGATGGTGTAATGGTTACCCGTTGCTGGACTCCCACATCATTGACCACTGTTTGAGTCCCAGAGTTGGTGTCTTAAAGCTCACGCTTGTGTGTGTGTGTGTGCGCGCGCTCACGCATGCTCAAGATCCTGAGAGGAGAATGGAGGAGAGGGGATTGTGACATGGCCATCCTCCCTGGGTGGTAATTTCTTGCTTTCTGTGTCTCTGTCTCTCCAACGAGCACATAATGCCCTATAGCAAAAATCTCTCTGAAAAAAAAAAATGAAAATCATTGCCCTCTGTAAGACAGTGACATTGCCCTAGGAAGTGCTCCTCCAGGCTTCTCATCACTGAGATTAGGATGAGTGCTCCACCCTGAGGAATAAGCCAGGGCCTCTGGCTGTGGGCAAGAAGAGTCCTGGGAGTATTGTCAAAAGATCTGTACTGGGAATAAAGGAGGTACCCCTCACCTCCTCTCATTTTTTCTCCTGTCAGTCTTGCAGATTCCTTTGTAAATTCCAGATTCCCATTGGGGTGAAGTAAAAAGGTAGAGACCGGGGTCTTCTAGGCAGTTTGCATGAGGAAGAGGCTCCATTAATGTTAGCAGTTGGGCATTGTAGTACTTTAACTTTCAGTTGGTGGTTTGGACCTCAGTTTGGCTATGTGACCATAGCTGTTCCTCTGTCCTGAGCTCCTTGGGAGGGAGAACACAACACAGCCAGTGGCAGCCCCAGACCTGCCCATAGAGCAGGGAAAGTTCAGAGTACTGCAGGCCATGGGCCCATGCTTGGCACAGTTAGTTGGCACATGAGGTCCAGAGAAATGTGGGAGAAGGCAGCAGGTGGTTCCTTTTTTCCTGCTTCTTTGAAAACCTCTGATTCAAAAGGTTTTTGAAACAGTCCTTTAAAAAGGGGGTTGGAAAGGCCGTCAGGTGGCATGGTGGTTAAAGACTATGAGCTCCCACGTTGGCTGACTGCAGTTTGAGTCTCAGACCTGACAGCTTGCTCTCTCACTTTCTCTCTCTTTCTCTGGTCAAATTAAAACAAATGATAATGATGATGATAGTAATGATAATAATAAATAAAGTTAAGATAATTCTGTAAAAAGGGGGAGGACAAGGCAGCCTGTGGCCTGGTGATTAAAGTGGCTGGATCCCATATGGCTGTATGCATGGTTTGATTCTTAGACCTGGTGGCTTGAAATATAAACCAGGTTCCTGTGCTCATGTGCCCAAAATCATGAAAGGAGGGAGAGATGGAGGAGAAGGGATTGTGATGTGACCATTCCCCATGGGGGTGCTTTCTCCCTCTTTCCTTCTCTCTTGTCTCCATGTTTTTCTTTGGTGAGCATGCAGGCCCACTGGCAAATTAAAAATAAAAAGACCTGGCCATGGTGGTGCAGGTGGTAGAGCACTGCTAGAGCCACATGGGAGGTCCAAGTTCAGATCCCAGACCAACTGGAACACTGGGCAGGCATCACACCTGTGATCCTGGATGGCTGGGGGCTGAGGTAGAACGACTGTGGCATAGTGAGATCTGTCAGGGGTGTGGACACCTTTCTCTCACATTAAAAAAATAAAACAAACTTCAAAAAAATGAAAGATACTGTATAGACCATCAAGATGCCCAGCTAAAGGGGACCAGGGAAGGGGGAAGGAGCATGAGAACAGATGCCCTCTTCCAAGCTCCATTTCTACTGTGGAGGAAGGAGGTATTTTAAACAGGTGTTGCAGCTGCATGAAAATGTGCTATTTGTACCAGTGTTTACATTTAAACTTTATATGTATGTGGATTAATTTTCTCCATTTCTTTATCCTGTTGGGATTTTGGACATGCATGCTTATGTGTCTGGCATGTTTTTCAAGCCACCGGGGCCAGGACTTGAACTGTGGTCAACCATGGTGATATTTGGTTCTCCCAACCACCAGTCCATGAGCCAATCCTGTTTTCTACTCTTTAATTTTTTTTAATTATTTTTATTTTAAAACTGTTATGCTATTTTTTAAATCAAAAAGCATTTTCATCACATGTTTCTGGTAGCAGAATCTGAGTGGCTTTGTTATTTACTCAGCTACTCAAGCTGGAAGCTTATACTTTATCCTGAATTCCTTCCTACCCCTTAAGCTTCCCTTCTAATTGCACATACTGTTTATTTTCTTTTTATGGGAGTACTTAAGTGCACATGTACACGGAGACAGAGACAGAGGTAGACAGAGACAGGCATCCTCAACAGAGTGTGTTTGTGCCACAGGCCCTTCCCTCAGCCCTCCGGCTAATCAGGATCTTGGGTGCAGTGCCTGGTGTGTTTCCTGTGGACTCAGGATCTGAACCTGTGGTCAACCATGTGGTTTCAGTACTGAACACCCCTCTGCTACTGCCTTAGTTCTCAGACTTCCCTTCTCTCTCACTCCTATGCTGTATCAGCCTTTGACTTGGTCCTTCTCTAGCCACTTCTGCCTTCTTTCCTCATCTTCTTGTATTAGTGCAGTTGTTTTCAAATGTTCTGGAAAAGCTTGAAACTTTTTTGGGTAGTTTTCCAAACTTTTTGTTAAAACTGAGACATTAACATTTTTTTTAAAATTGTAATTTCTGATTTACATATAATTAGTATACATTTTTGGTGGGATACAGTATTTTTTTTTTTAAAGAGATTTTTGCTATAGGGCATGTGTGCTTGCCAGACAGATAGAGATGGAAAGTGAGAAATCACCCCTCAAGGGGTATGGCCATGGCACAGTCTCTTTTCCATTCTCCTCCTAGTGTTTTGGGCATGCATGTATGTACACATGCCTGACATGAGTTTTAAACTGCCAGTTCTGGGACTCAAACTGGTCGATTACGTGGGAGTCCAGTGACATAACCATTATGCCATCTGCTGGTGCCCAATATGGTTTTAAAAAGTATGTATATAGTGTAATAAACAAATCGAGGATATATATTCCCCACCTTCTACATGTAACATGACATTATGTTGTACACATTTGAAATCCACTCTACCAGTTAAAAATTTTTTTTAGAATTATTTTATTTCACTTTATTTATTTATTTATTTAAATTTGATCAGAGAGGTTCAGAGCGAGAGAGAGAGAGAAAGCAAGCCACCAGGTTTGGAGCTTGAACCACAGTCGGCCTTGTGGGAGTCTGGCTTCCTTAACCACCATGCCACCTGCCGACCCCGCTGTACTAGTTATTTTGGAGGTATAAAAATGTCATTGATGTTCTTTGTAAAATAAAATACAGGTCTAAAATACAAAGTGATGAAATATCAGACAACCAAAATTCTCTTAAAATAATGAGGATTGATTTTTGAAAACATAGATAGTCTCAACATAGCCAATGAAAAAGGAATTTGTAATTTCCATGTAGAGGATCGTGGGAAATAAGAGTTTATAATCTAAAAAAATCTGTGGTATCAATCATTGGTCCAGCTAGACATAGGTAAAGTTGTACATAACAATAGCTTATTAGGAAGAGAGAGAAAAAGAAAACTTTTACTCATTCACTCTGAGTTCTTGTAGCATTACAGAACTGTACTGTGCATTAAGAAATAAGTTCTTAGGGCTTGTAGCTGGTGCTGTTAAGGCTCTGGACTTCCACATGGCCATCCGTGGTTCTAGTCCTGGACCCGGTGGTTTGCTCTCTTACTTTCTTTCTCTCTCTCTGTCTCTCTCTGGTCAAATTTAGTAATAATAATAATAATAATAAACAAAAATAAAATAATTCTTATAAAAAAAGAAATCCTCAAAAAAAACAAAAACAAAATTGAAAAGAGATGTTTATAAGTTAGACATGGTAAAATCAGTGATTTGATGATTTATAGGCTTTACAAAGGCCTTGATTTTAGCCATTTTAAAAAACATTTGAAAGAAAGACTCAGCTACTTATGATATTTTGGTCTTTTCATCTCTTATAATAATGGTTATAATAATAAATATATAAATGGAATATGAAACTCATTGAGATAACTTTCAATAAAATAAATATGTAGTGTATACTTCTGTAGTAAGATATCTTCCATCAATTACAGTGATTATCATTCAGTTCAATCTTTAAAAAAACTGTTGTTTTTGATCACTGAAAACTGGATTCAAAGTATATTCCTGCTCAAAAAACCAATGAAACTACAAATATTATGTTCCAAAATATTTAGTCTATGTACGTCTTTGCCAATGAGGTGTTTCTTGTAAGCAAAATATAGAGAGTTCTTGCTTTATTTTTTAAATCCATTGAGCCATTTGTGCTTTTATTTATTTTACTTTTTTAAATTTTATTTTACTTTTTACGTTTACTTTTATTAATTTATTTATTTATTTTTAATTTGACCAGAGAGAGACAGAATTATAGAAGGAAAGTGAGAAAGAAAGCCACTAGGCCCAGGACTTGAACTGTGATTGGTCATGTGGGCGTTCAGTGCCTTAACCATCACACCATCTGCTTGGCCCCAATCCCCCATCTGTGCTTTTAATTGGAGAATTTAATCCATTGACATTCAGTGTTATTATTGATATATATGGACTTATCCCTGTCATTTTGTTAACACTTTTTTCCCCTAATTGTTTTGTGTTCTCTCACTCCTGTTTATCTCCCTTTGGTTCTCCTGGTGTAGTATTCCAGTAAGTAGTTCCTGAAATGCTGGTATAGTTTTGGTGAATTCTTTCAGCTTTTGTTTATCTGGGAAATTTTTTTTAAGGGTTTTTTTTTTTTTTTTAAAGGTCTTTTTTTTTTTTTCCTTAAGGCACATGTGCTCACTGGAGAGGGACAGAGAGACAGTGAGAGGGAAAGTGAGAAATCACCCTCCAGGGAGATGGCCACACTCAACTCCTTCTCCTCCATTCTCCTCTCAGGATTTTGGGCATGTGCACACACATGCCTAACATGATTTTCAAGCTTTCAGCTCTGGAACTCAAAGCATGGCCAGCCATAAAAAGTCCAGTACCCTAATCACACCATCTGCTGACTCCTGGGAATGATTTTATTTCTCCTTCCCATTGGAAGGATAATCTTGCTGACTTGTTTTTCTTTCAGTTTAAAATATGTCTTCCCTTTCTTTCCTTGGCTACATTGATTCAGTTAAGAGATCCAGTGTTAGTCTCCAGGGGTAACTCTTTGTAAGTAACTTGGCACTTCTCTACTGCCATTTTTAGAAGATTTTCTTTGTCTTTGATTTTTACCAATTCGGCTATAATGTGCCTTGGAGAGGATCTTCTTCTATTAGATACATTTAGTGTCCTTTTCATTTCCTGGATTTAGATAGCTATACCCTTCTAAATTTGTAAAGTTTTCAGCTAATGTATCATGAAAGAGATTTTTCTTATTCTTTTTAAAATTTTTATTTATTATTATTTGACTTGATCAGAGAGAGAGAGACAGAGAGAGAGATAGAAAGCAAGCTACCAGGTCCAGGACTTGAACCACAGCCAGTCATGTGGGAGTCCACCATCTTAACCACCACATCACCTGCTGGTCCCATTGAAAGATCTCTTGTGTTTGTCCATTATTTGTGAGTTGTTGTATTCCTTTAGCAGGGAGGTATTTCTTGGTTTTCTCATATTTCTTGCTCTGATTTTTAGTCACCTGGGGATACACCCACTTCTTGCTTCTGTGGAGTAGGTTTCTATCGCTATGTGCTCTTGCTTTTCCCCATGGTGTGAGTTAGCTCTGTGCCAGTTTCCCTCCTCTACTGTGGATGTAAGTGTGTTATCCATAGTGGAAGTTCTGAGTTCAGATTTTTAGAGGGAAGTTTCTCTTCTTTTATTGTTGGAGATATTTTGAGGAGAGAATTCCTCCAAAGCCTCACTGTCTTCAGGTGTTTGATTCCTGTATACCCAAACCTCTCTGCCTCTAATGTGGCTGAAGGCTGAGTGAGCTAGCTGGACAGGTAGAATGTGAGATGGTAGAGTCCAATCCTTGCACTTCAGTGGGCCGGAGTAGCCCCTCCTCCCAGAATCCCAAGTGGGATGTTGGTGATCAGCTCAGACAGCTTAGTCTTTACTTCCCTGTTGCCTTCTGTCTTGGGACTATAGGAATTGATTGGTGGTTGTTGAAGGCCAAGCAGCCCCTCTTCTCACACTCCAGCCTGAGTGGGGGCGAGAAATTACTTTTTAACTTATTGCTTACTTAGTTATTTTAAAATGAGTAATAAACTCATTACGAGTTAGTATAAACAACTTTTAAAATGGAAGTAACTGTTTTTTAAAAAACAAAAAAATGTAGTGAGAAACGGAATTTTTACACTTTTGCACTGCAGATCTCTTCACGTCTGACTAAATAGAAGTCAGCTGGATTCTCACCCACTGCCTGCATTCAGTCTGTCATCGCCTCCGTGTTTTAGCCTTGTCAGGCAACGACGTTTCCTTTTTGAAATAAGTCTTCCTCTTTGTGATAGGTCTTTCTTTACTCCCATGGAATAAATACATCAATAATGTTCTCTACTAATACATAATTTAAAAAAATGCTCAAACTTTTCATTAAAACTTCCAGTGATTTGTACTAAAATAATAGTAGTTCTCTCTCTTGGTGCTCATTCTTCTTCTTCTTTTTTTTTAAGTTTTGCTTATTGGGTGTGTGTAAGAGAGAGAGAGAGATAAGTCACCATCTTCGGGGGATGGGCATGCCACAGTTCCTTCTCCTCCATTATCTTCTTGGACTTTTGGGCACGCACGCATATGTGCCTACCATGATTCTCAAGCTACCAGGTCCAGGACTTGAACTGTGCAATTGGCCATGTGGGATCCAGCTCCCTTAACCTTCATGCCAGTACTGGCCCAGTGCTAAATCTTGATTACACCAGAATCACATGCTGACTGAGAAGGTAGTAATTAGAGATGCACACTGCTAGAGTTGTATTAATTATTTGGTGGTTCAGGTATCCAGAAGCATGATAGAGGCAGTGAGATGATCTCCAAAATAGTGACCAACTTTTGGTAAAAATTAAGACAATCTTCTTTGGATTTAATGATAACTATATTCCTAGCAAACTGTATGTATAGTAAAACTTTCAAAAAGGCTTTTGCATTTATGTGTAAAATGGAATTTGGGTCTTGGCTCAGATAAATGGAATTTTCCTTTATAATAATTTCTAGAGAGACATTGACAGATTACATGGGATGATTCTTAACATGGCAAAAAAAAATTTTTTTAAGAGATTTTTGCAATAGGTTATGTGGGCTTGCCAGAGACAGAGAGGGATAGAAAGAGAGAAATCACCCCCCCGCCTCCCCCGGGGGGATGGCATGTCGTAATCCCTTTTCCTCCATTCTCCTCTCAGGATTTTGGGCACACATGCACACACACCTGGCATGAGTTTTAAGCTGCCAGGTGTGGGACTCGAACTTTGGTTGACTTACTTGGGAGTCCAGCAATGCCACCATCATGCCATCTGCTGGTTCCAACACGGGAATGTTTTGTGCAGCCTGTTAAATGCCAGTGGGAGCCTCCCAATGAATGAGACAACCAAAAATACCTCCACAGATTTCCAAACCTCCACTGAAAATGGGGAGCTAGGGCAGAGTGTGGCTTTTTGAAGAGCTGGGTGGCCTTGACTAGGTGATTTAATCTCTCAAACCCTCTGTTTTTGTATTTTATAACATGTATTAGAGAAACTGCCTTGGGCCAGCCTTCAGGGGAGGGGATTCCTGTTTGTCCTCTGCCAGTCTTCAAATGGACTGCAGGCTTCCTGAGGGCAGAAAAGTGTCTCAGTCACCTGTTCATCTGCAACACTGGCTTTGTACTTGATTCTTAATGTATTGAACAAAGAAATCTGGCATGGGACCAGCAGGTGGCATGGTGGTTAAGGCGCTGGACACTCCCACATGGCTGACCATGGTTCAAGTCCTGGATCTGGCGGCTTGCTTTCTCACTTTCTCTCTCTCTCTCTCTGGTCAAATTAAAATAAATGAAAGAATAGATAAAATAAAATAAAATAATTCTTTAAAGAAAAAGAAAAAAGAACTCTTCCCTAAGGGCAAACTATTAAAAAAAATGTGGCAGAAACTCGGTTCTGGTGTTGGGCTGTGAATAATCTTTATTTCATGTTTATTATTGTTATTATCTCCCTCACTGGTAAACAGTTATATTAAGTACCACAATTAAACCTCAGTACATTTTGCCCAAAATGGGAAAATTGATTAATTTAGGATAAAGATGTTTCTGAAGTTTTTGACACCCATGATTATTATATTTCTGTCTGGATATGGCTTGAATGTTATGACTCAGGAATGTGACTGTTTATTGTGTGGCCCCGCCTTTGACATTTGTAATTAAATGAGTTTATAATAGTGTGTTCCTTGAGGAAGCCAGTTGTGTTTCCCTCAGAGACTTGAAGGCTTGAAGCAATGTATCCAGGACTCGGTACATTTAAGGTATGATTTTCTTTCTCTATGGATCCATTTTGTGTTTTCAAAAGTTTCTCAGCTGTTAGAGGTTTTTTTAACCAGTCCCTTTGAATTATTTAATGTGTCAGCATTGGATTTTCGAGAATATAATTTGTAATATGGTTTGACTGTTTTCAGGAGAGTGTCTAGATTCAGAGGGCCCAAAGCACATAAGCCAACACAGTGATTTTGACATGGCATGTACTGTATCTGGGGTGGGGCCCAAGAATTTGCATTTTGGACAGGTTGCCTATTACTGCTGGTGCTGTTCTTCTGGAGACCAGACTTTGAGAATCCCTAGGCTAAACTGTGCAAGACAACAGAATGTAATCATATAAAGGAGGGATATGGATGCCAGTGTGTCTTGGGAGAGATTTGCTAGTTTTGGGAAGCTGAAAAGGAAAACTAGCATAAACCCTTGAAAATACTGTATGATAGTTGTAATGGTTCTTAAAATTAAGAGAATGAAAGATATTTGGAAATAGTTTCATTATTATATTAATTAAATAAGTTTATTTAATTTCATTTGTTATTTAAAATTCGACCAGAAGGAGACAGAAAGAGAGAGAAAGAGAAAGTGAGAAAGCAAGGTACCAGGTCAGAGACTTGAGCCATGGTCAGCCAAGTGGGAGTGCAGTACCGTCACCACCATGCCACCTGCCAGCCCCAATCAATTAATTTTTAAAACTTTATTTTACCTTTTTTATTATAAGAGTTAATGAATGTTTATGATAGAAAGTCTCATAAATACAGAAAAATTTCCCCCAAGTATATTTTATCACTTGAAATTCATCTTCTGTTACTATTTTTGGTAATTTCATTCAGTATCTCTTTGATATGTAGGGCTTTTGTTTTGTTTTTCCACAAAATGAAGTTTTTGTTACCAAATATATGCTCATTATAATGAAAAAGATCATAAAGAACACTGTCATTCCAGACACAACACTGTTAACTTTCTGAGATTTATTATTAGTGATCCCTTTTAATGAACATATCCATTGATAGGTGTTACCTTGACCATATGGTTTAAAGCCTTTTTATTTGTTTAAAACTCAGTATCTTTTTATATCTGTAGATGTCTTCTTTAGGCACAGAATATCCTATTCTGAAAAATATCTGTACCTAAACAATTCCTGACTCCTCTTCCTCTATTAGGATGAATTCCCTGAGTTGAGCTTGTAGGTCAAAGAGCATATACAGGGACCAGCAGATGGCATAATGGTTACGTTGCTGGACTCCCACATGGTTAGCCATGGTTCGAGTCTTGGACCCAGTGGCTTCAGTCTCATCATGCCTGGTGTGTGTGTGCATGCCTAAGATACCGGGAGGAGAATGGAGGAGAAGGGATTGCAGTGTGGCCATCCCCTGGGGGGTAATTTCTCGCTTTCTGTCTCTCTCTGTCTCTCCGGTGAGTGCATGCCTCTATAACAAAAATATCTCAAAAAACAAAACAAAACAAAACAAAAAACATGTACAAATTTAAGGTTCTTAATATCTTACCAGATTGTTTACAGAAAGATCAGAGGGATGTTTATACCAACTAATACCTGCCTATTTGTGCCCAGACCCCATGTCTATCCTCATTGGCATTGTAGTATTTGCCAGCTTGATAGATGAAAATAGTATCTCCTTGTTTTAATTACATTCCTTTACTGATGAGAAGCTTGCACTTATTTTCGTGTGTTAATTGGTTGTTTATTTTTTTACTTTTTGAATTTCTATGCTTGTCCTAATAGTTTTGTTTTGTTTTGTTTTGTTTTGTTTTGTTTTAGAGGTATTTGTTATCGGACACATGCCCTTGCCAGAGAGACAGAAAGCAAGAAATCACCCCCTAGGGGGAATGCCATGTTGTAATCCCTTCTCCTCCTGGGATCTTGGGGCACACACGCATACATGCCCTGCGTGAGTTTCAAGCCTCCGGGTCCAGGACTCAAACTGCAGTTGGCCATGTGGGAGTCCAGTGACGTAACCATTAATACCATCTGCTGGTCTCATAATATTTTCTTTTTTGATTACTCTGTTTTCTTGATATATACTTAGGGATTTTTTTCAAAGAATTATTTTTTTATTTAACTTTATTTATGTATTCATTTATTTATTTTAATTTGTCCAGAGAGGGACAGAGAGAGAGAGAGAAAGAAAGCAAGCCACCAGGTTCAGAACTCAAACTGTGAGTGGCCATGTGGGAGTACAGTGCCCCCAACCACCACACCACCTGCCAGCCCCAATATACTTAGGGATCTTAATTACTTATTATTGTTACCATGTTCAGAAATTTTATATATATACATATATATATATATATTGTTTAAATTCCCCTCTCTGCCATCCACCATTATTTTTCACTTTGAAAGATTCTGCCCTTGGTGTCAAATGAGAAAATAATCTCTCACTCCAAGATTTTATAAGTAATAACCTGTATTTTCTTTGAGCACACTTTTGTTTCATTTTTTCACTAGACTCTTTAAACCATCTGTAATTTATTTTGGTTTAAACAAATACATTTTTTCTAGTGTGAGCAAACAAGATTTACGTTTTTTTAATATTTAATTTTTTAGAGCCTATTCATTTATTTCTTCCGTGCAGGTGGAGAGAGGGAGAAGTGAGGGGGGAGAAAGAGAGAGACAGACACAGACACCTCTAGTGGGTTCTCACACTGTGATCCACCCCACCCTCATCTAGCCCAGATCATGAGCACACACCTCTGTATCCAGCATGCTCAGAGAGGTCACGGGATATGTACCCAGGGACCTTTCTCTTGTGAGTCCACTTTGTTATTGCTGTGCTACCACCTGGCCCCTGATGCTGTTTTGGTCATTATGCACATTTAGGTAGCAAATTGGAGATTAGCCTGTGAGTTTCACACTGCTCTGAGGAGTGTTGAGAATTCTGAGAAGCTTTAAAGGGAGTACAGGTTGGGGAGGAGAAAGGGCTGAGCTAGTGCGTGGGTGTTTCCAGCTTCATCTGCTCCCAGGAGCTGCAGACTTAGATGGTTAGTTGTCTAGGAGGCAAATCTTAGACACCTATTAGGCTGTACAAAATTAACATGGCCAACACAGAATTTTTGATGCTAGCCTTACCCTAACCTACATTTCCCAGACCGTTCTCATCTTAGCAAATGGTGCCAGCATCTACTCTGTTATGCAGGCCAGGAACCTCATAGATATCTTTAACTTCTCTCTCTTCCACCCCCTTTATAACTACTCCATTATGAAGTCTTTCAGGCTTCCCGTTGAAAGTATATCCTGAATCTGATCATTCTTAATCATTTCTGCTGTTAGTTAACACATTAGTTCTGGCCACCACTGTCTTATAACGGGTGTCTGCTAGGGTCTCCACCAGGGTCTCCTTGCTAGGTTTTTTTAAAGAATTATTTATTTAATTTTATTTATTTTTATTCTTCAATTTAACCTAAAAGAGATAGATAGATAGAGAGAGAGAGAGAGAGAGAGAGAGAGAAGTGAGAAAGCAAGCTGCCAGGTCCAAGACTCAAACTACTGTCAGCCATGTGGGAGTCCAGCATCCCAACCACCATACCATATGCCGGCCCCTCTCTTTGCTAGTTTTTGTGATTCCACTTGGCCTGCTTGTAATCTGTTCCACACAGTAGCTTCTAGAGCATACATAATATTATGTTATTATTCCCTTGCTTAAAACCTTTCAAAGACTTTCCACTTAGAACCCTTACTACAAAAGATCTGTTTGTCTGGGCCTTTGTTGACTTCTCCTATTTTCTCTCCTCTGCACTCCCTGGTGTACTTTGCACCAGCCAAACTAACTGCTTTCTATCCTTTGAACAGGGTTTTTTTTTTTTTTTTTTCCCCTTCCTTTTCCCTCTGTGACTTTTCACTGTTCAGACCTCTTGTAGAACTTCCCTTCCCAGAAGTTTCCCCTAATGTCTTTTTTGAGAGGCTTTATGCCCAAGAAGAAGCCCCAAACATAGCTTCTAGTCATCATTTAACTGGTTACCCTGCCTTATTTTCCTTAGAGTGGTTCTCTGTAAGTAAAATGATCATATTTATTTGCTTGTTTATGTATTAGTTGTTTTCCCATTTTGGAATGTAAGCTCCCTGAATGCAGAGACCCTTGGTCACTTCTGAATCCTTAGTGCTTAGCCCCACGCCTGACTTACAGTCGGGTACTGGGTGATCATTGTGGAGCTACTGGCATCCACGGCCCCTACTGACACATTAATCAGAGCAACTTAGTTTTTATATTGGTTTTTATATCTTTTTATATCTTGAACTACAGTGTAAGATTTTGTTTATAGATAGTGTTTTTTGGCTGATGGAACTTTGAAGATAATTTTCTTTAGAAGATAAGGATTTATTTTCTTCGTTATACATCTTTCTTTTGGAATGTTCCATTTACTTTATAAACGTATTGGTTGTATGGTGCTCAAGTTTTTAACCTGAAGGGACAAGCACGAATATAATTTGATGATTTTAAACATTTCCTGCCTAAGATTACTTTTTACATGATGTTATATGCCAAAGATTATTTTATCATTTAGTTAGGAAGATGGTGAGATATATCATCTTTATTTACCCTTTTTACAGAGTGCTTCCTGAATTCCAAGCCAAAGCATTTATATAGCCTTACTATATAAATATTTATGTTTCTGGTATGTTATTCATCCATATAAATATATGTTCCCCTTGATCTCTCTCTTTCTATATATATGTATGTGTGTGTATATATATATATGTGTGTGTGTGTGTGTGTGTGTTTACACACAGTGTTTGTGTTCTCTAGTTTCCTATTAAATTGTAAATACTCAAGTCTATGACATCTGTGCTTTCTTTTTTAACTCCTCACTGCATTGGTACTCTGATCTGCTCTCAAAATATTAGTTTATTTTGTGATATCTGTCCTAGGTTAATTTCAGTACTTTAATTTTTTGGTTACTTTTAGAAACCCACCTCAAAAAGTTACTGTTTTCTACATTTTAACACATGACTACAAAGAGATTGTCTTTAGTTTTTGCTTTATGTATTTTCATGTTATATTATTGGATGCATAAAGTTTTACAAGCATTGATTTCATACGAATGAATGTATTTTATGAAAACAAAATTTATTTTTTATTATATTTATAGCTTTTGCATTGAAATGCTACTTTATTAAGTTGCGCAACACTGTATGTGTGTGTGAAGTTTCTTTTATGGGAAAGAGACAGACACACAGACAAGACTAGTATGCTCAGTCACTCGATAGTTTTTTCATACTGTAGTCTCTGCTTCAGCTTTCCAGATAGCCAGGATCATAGGTGCTCTGGGCATGCTCTATCTGTTCAGGTTGACCCAGGATCAAAACCTCGAGCCTTCCCATCTGGCTTCAATACTATACAGCAGTGCCCCACTGCAGCTGTGCCACTGCAGCTGGGCCTTTTGTGTGTTTTGATAGATCTTTACTCATCCTTTTATTTTTAATTGGTCTTTTTATTTCAGGTATATTTGCAGTTAGCTTGGCCTGCTTTCTTTTCATAACAGCCTATTCTTATTTAATATAATGTTCTTTTGCATTTTATTATTTCTAAGACAGGTGTCTATTAGCAAATGTCTACTACTTTAATAACTCACATTTAATTTATATCAAAGGGAAGCATTGGACTTCATTCCTCTAGACATTTTTGGTTCTTTTGTGTACTGTGGGTTATTTTCATTTGTGCCACATTTTCAAGGTCCTAAGGAAGAGAATTTCATGTATTTCTAAGGATTGACTGAGAAGATAGTAAGGGAGCTTCCTAGATTCTTGGGGAGAAAATGAAGCAATCATGGAGTTAGTGACTGCATGTTTTGGGGACCAAAGTGTCACTATCTGCTTCTTTTATATAATGTTGTAAACCAGAGTGGGCACAGCGAGGGACGGGATTACTTATTTCCTCCTCCTGCCCATTGGTTGTGATTCTTTAATGTAAAAAATTTTAGTGAGGGGTATATAAATTAGTTTGACTTCTCCCCAACCCGCTGCTCGCCTCCTTCCGCCCCGAGAGATTTTTTTTGCTCTAAGGCATGTGTGCTCTCTGGAGAAACAGACAGAAAGTGAGAAATCTCCCCTCACAGGGGATGGCCATGCCACAATCCCTTCTCCTCCATTCTTCTGGCATTTTAGGCATGCATGCACGTGTGCCCAGCATGGTTTTCAAGCCTCCAGGTCCAGGACTCGAACCATGTTCAGCTACATGGGAGTCCAGCCCTTTCACCATTACAGCACCTGCTGACCCAAAAATTAGTCTGCTTTTGCTATATACTACATTGCAATAGCGATTCCCAAATCTCAGTAGTGTACAGCAAAAAAAAATTATTTCTCACATTTATGCCTTTGTGGACTTCATTCCAGGACTGGAAAGAGTAGAAAAGAGGCATGACAGGAGCTCACAGCCATTTCTACTCACAGTTCATTGGTCACTCACAGATGCCTCAGTGGGCATGAAATAGAACTCCTCCATGCCCTGCAGGGGTAGGCAGGTAATGAATCTGGTAAGGGAAGGACAGCAGATACTTTGACAATGATATTATCTGTTGCAATATATGTGGTGACTTTTAATGTTTCCTAGATTTATGGAGGAGGGTATTCAAGATGAGAAATGGGGCAGGAATTCTAGCCTACGCTATGAGATTTTACTAGTTAAGTCTTTATTACCACTTTTGGGATCTCTGCCGATGGTGGATTCAATGCATGGTAGCTGCTTAATAGAGGTCTGTTGAATTAGGGGACAAAAGTTTCTAATAGCAAGAAAGCAAACTGATTCTTTTCATATTTGCTATAGTTTGCAGTTTAGTGTGAAAGAGTTTTACAGAGCATTTCCTTAGCACCTTTTATATATAAAAAGTGCTTTTTTGGGTCATTTTGTCATACCAAAAATTTGTATTTTGCTTGGTTCTACTTTAAGGACCTGCATATTCGTTATAGGGAAATATGTGTAATATGCATTACATATCAGTAAGGTAAAAATCCGGTTCTATCTAACTACACAGGGCAACTACTCATTTTTTATTATATGCCTCCTTTTCTTTCTCTTTCTCTCTGTGTAGTTTTTGAACATTGTTTATGTTTGCAGTCATACTGTAATCACATAGTATTGTACTTCCTATAGTATTTCTTGCTAAGCTTGTAATAATAGTACATATCAACAGTTGTAAGGGTCATAGATGAAACAGTATTTATAAGATTAATTCTCTACACTTTCTATTCTACTCCTCCATATGAACTGTTAAACCCAAAAGTTAACTTCTGATAACTTCCTCTTCCCTCTCTCACTATGGCAAGGATTGAAACAAGCAAGAATGATGAAAGGTAGACAGCCGGCCTGAGAAATCAGGTGCCACAGTAATTTGGGCACTGGACAATCAGCACCTGATAAGTCAGGCTCTGTCTTTTTCTTTTACTCAGAGATCACTTTTCATACCCTGGAATTTGTACCGTACCATCTTTGGAATGATCTAAAAGTCAAGAACTTTACAGAAACTTGATTTTAGTGCTACTACCTTTTTTTGGTGACTGATTACCCGCTGAGCCTAATGTGAGTCGTTCAAGAAAATGCAACCCCTGCTTGAACCTGTCTGTCGAGGACCCTGTTTATGGAAAGCTGAAGCTCTTTTTTAGCTAGTCATTGAACTTTCGTGTAAGCAAGCCATTGTACAAGTGTACCATGCCTTGTTCTTTTGTGTCATTAATCATCTTTTCTCCAAGTCTTGGTAATGAGGCTGAATCTTGAGTCATCTGGCTCTTCACTGTGCTAGAAGTCCACCCTGCTGAGTGAATGTGTGAAATATTTGTTGTTCTCAGTTTAGATCTGAGAATGGGTTTGTCTCCTGTAATGCACAGATTGAATTCCTTATACATTTGTTTCTAAAAGGTACCTTTTGTATCCTTTTTAACAAAGAGTTCTGATCAGGGTATAGATGCCATGAATAACCAAACCATTTATTAAACTCTTTAGAATAACTTCTGTACTTAATGAAATTTCCAAATGTTTTGTAATATGAAATATAGACTCAGGGGGCTCAGGGACAAATTTTCATTTTCATGAATTTCTCTATTTTGGTTTTTGTGGTTGCTATCCATTTTAAAAACATCCACTCTGTTAGATAGGTTAGGAATGTACGCAGAATGACAGCTTGAATAATGTGTGTGTGTGCTGTTGGAGCAGATGCCCATAAGGAAAACTATCAGATCAAAGAGGGGAAAGGAGAAAAAAGAGAAAAGTGAACCCACCCTGTAACATCTGTTAGAGACAAATATGAGCCCTGCAAATTAATCTTCATTTTTCAGTGTAGATTTTATTTTAATTTTTCTTCTTTTATTAAAACACTTTAATGAATTCTGTATTAGTAAAATGCTGACATCTTAAAGTAGTATGATTCAGTGTAACTTTGACTTTCAATATGTCTACTTACTAATCTAACACGCACTTCCTTTAAGAAAGGTGTCTGTATATTAAGGTCCTCTCACAGATCAGACGTAACCTTGGTTGTCCAGTGTCTCAGATCATTCCTGGAGACCAAGTTGACCTCGATGATTCTCATCAGAGTTTTGATTCTGTTGGAAAGCTAGTCAGACATGTATATGGGTTCTTTTTGTGTTGTAATTCTTAGCAGAATCTGAAAGAATTAAATGGTCCAAATGTGGAATAGCATGATTTATGAGAAAGTGTATTAAGATCAAAGTATTATGTTTAAAAAAGTGGTTTAAAAATGGTTTAATCTCAGGTTAGCTCATAGAAACACATAGAAGGATAGTTAAACATTTACTAAGCATTATTTGAAGCCTGGATTTTGGATAGATAGTTTCCCTGAGACATCTGTCTGTCTGTCTGTCTGTCTTTTTTTAAAGTTGCTGTAATTTAATTAATTTATTTCATGAAAGACAGAGACCGAGAGAGGCACCCTTGACAGAGTCTCACCGTAATGTGATCTCCCAGGCACTTCCAGCCAGGATCTGGGTGCACGCAGGGTGTTCAGGTAGACCTGGGTTCCAAGCCCAGGGGCCTCCCCAGATGGCTCCAGTATCGTACATCAGTGTCCTGCTGCCTGTGCCACTGTGGCTGGGTCACTGAGATATCTTTACATTTTCCCTAATTATTTTAGAAAGAATGTCTGTTGTCAGGATGAAGGGGGGAAATGATCATTTTTAAACATCAGACTTAATTAAAATGACATATAAAGGAGAAAACATTAATGTAGAGACAGGTACTGTCCTAATTCACCCATTTACAAGGAATTGTGTGAAACAACAGAAATACTGGAAGGTCATTCTAATGGTCTTCTAATCACAGATCATTTAAATTGCTGTATTCCTTTTGAATTCTTGGTTAAGTAAGTAAAGAAAAGGGGTAGTTGAGAAGCATTTAATTTCTAAAATCTAGCTTTCTTCTCTCTCTCTCTGTTTAACCTTTTATTATGAAAAATTTCAACATCTAAAAATTCCAAGGTCTACAAAAGAAAGGAGAGTTGTAAACTCTACCTTCAGTATCCGTTACCCAGCTCCAGTAACCGGTAACTTGGCCAATCTTGTTACATCTATTCTGCCTGCCCCTCCCCCTATTATTTCAAAGCAAATTCTAGACATCATATCATTTCATTAAAGCAAGTTGCTTTTGCTAGTGACTGTAGAAGCCATTTACTCAACCTGTTGGCATTAGCACAGATGCTAGGGGGCTGAATAAAATTTTGAGCCCGTCTCTGCACTGAAGAGCTTACGTTTTGAAAAAGGAGCTCATATTTTCACTGCATACTTAGTGCTCAGGGAATCAGGACTTTCTTCAAGTTTCTCTTCCTTGTCTTTTAAATAGGGTTGTATTTGTGAAGTTCTTATCTGGTTAGATATTCCTGCAGCAAGTTCAGGTTTGGTCATCCTGTACTGCTTTGGCTGTGCCTTATCTAAATAGTATTGAAAGGAAGAAAGAATTGTTTCACCAACAGTTGGCTCTGAGAACAGTTAGGTAGATTGGGTATATTTAGGAAATACCCTTTAATGCTGTAATAATATACCAGCTCTTAAAGTCCTTTATAATAATAGCTCTTAAAAAGCACAAATAAAACACTTGAAAAGTCCTTTTTCTTAGCCATCAGTAGGACGAATTAATTCCTTTTTTGAGTTAAAATGAATTTTTTCCCAAGTATCTCAGATCTGCTAGTATTGGTTGACTCATCCTTTGTTGTTAAACCTATTGGTTTCCTGGGCCAGCGTGTCTTTTTGTATACTTTGACCTTGCACTTTAAACTGAATTCCTTTTGTCCCTTGAAGAAGGCATAAAGCTGTCAGTTGCTATTGGTGAGTGTGGGAAATAGCATTTGCACTTTTCTCTATAATTTCTACATCTTACGTGGCTTTAATAATAATCATGGTAACTATTTTTAATTTACTGCTAAAAAATCAATTCATCAGACTGAATAGAAGACTTGAAACAATTTCTTCCATAAACTGAAGCCATTTTACTATAATTGTTCTTAGCATTTACTTCTTTTTTTTTTTGTAGAGGTTTTTGCTATAGGGCGCGTGCGCTTGCCAGACAGACAGAGAGAGACAGAGAGATAGAAAGCGAGAAATCACCCCCCAGGGGGGATGGCTACACCGCAATCCCTTGTCCTCCATTCTCCTCTCAGGATCTTGGGCATGCACGCACACGCGCCCGGCGTGAGTTTAAGCCACTGGGTCCAGGACTCGAACTGCGGTCGACTACATGGGAGTCCAGTGACATAGCCATTACACTAACTGCTGGTCCCAGCATTTACTCCTTGAACATAGAAAGCTGTGAGGTTCAATTTTATATTCTATTTTATTGTACTTGTGAGGGTAATTGGTGAATTGTGTGAATGGTATGCTTAAAAATGCTGGACTGAGCTAGGTCAGGAATCTAACTGGTGCATGATTAAATGTCTACTTCAGTTGCTAAACAGAAATGATTGTTTCTATATTTTACCTGTTTTACAGGGATGTTGTCAGAATTACTATAATTAGATTGAAAATCTGCAAAAATATTTGAACAGCTTCACTTATAGGTGCTATATGAAGCAGAGTGTTATTAACATCTCAATTTTTCTTGATTTGTGTGTTTTTCTTTCTTTTTTTTCTTTTAGAGAGGTTTTTGGTATCAGGTGTGTGTGTTCACCAGTAAGACAGAGACAGTGGTATCGGGTGTGTGTGTTCACCAGTAAGACAGAGACAGAGACAGAAAGTGAGAAATCACCCCTGGGGAGGGAGAGGGGGGACAATCCCACTTCCTCCATTCTCCTCTCAGGATTTTGGGCAGGCATGCACATGCGCCCAGCATGAGTTTTAAACTACTGGGTCAGGACTCTCAAACTGCAGTTGACTATGTGGGAGTCCAGTGATGTAACCATTACACCTTCTGCTGGTCCCTTGATTTGTGTTTTTGATACTAAAAATATATATTGCTTTTTCTCTTTTCCTAGCATACATTTTGATAAGTGTTTTTAAATTTCTTCCCTTAATATTTTTGTTATTTGAAACAAGCATGATACAAAAGCATTCTTATGTCCTATTTTTAGTGTACAGTGATGCATTTGGATAGGTGGCTAAGTTAATGGCAAAGTAATTGAACTGTGTTAGTGCTCGCCTGTGCAATCTCCTGGCCTCTCACTTTCAGTGTAGAGTTACTGTTTACAGTGACACGTTTCACTGTCTGTGACTGGGCAGTCTGACAGTTTGTCTGTTCCTTGACTGTCTTAGCTCCATTTTTAGCTTATTCCCTTACACCCCCATTTTATATCTTAGATTTCAGGGTGGTCGATCAGTTTGTCTTACTACTCCAGGGAAGATTAGTGCTGTATAATAAGACCAGGATCAGATCCTTCATAGTATGTGGCATAAATTGAGAAGCAGAATAAACGAGCAGATCTAAGACCAGACCCAGGTCACCAGACACCCCCCCACCCAGTTTTTCTGGGCTCCCCTTATGTGTTTGCGAATTAAATTGTTCTCTTTATTTAGTTTGGGTTATTTTACTTGTTAATGGCTAATACAGTTGATCTTTTTTCCAACATAATTTGGACATGCTTCATGTATATTGTCAGAATGCTCATTTCCTTCTAGTACTAACAGTAGCTGGTCAGACTTAGTAGTTAAAAATTTCCCAGCCCATTGGTATGCTTATAGGAATGAACTTTTAACATAATGGAATACTCTTACCTATTTGGGTTTTGGTGTTTCTAATTTATACAACTCTGAGGCCTCTGTATGTGGAGTGGTAGTTTTTCAGGGAATTGGTCTGTTTTTTTCTCACAGGATGGTCTCTTTTGCTACATTGTTATGTTGACCTACTCAAAGGATTGGTCTCTGTTACTTTTGGAAATGAAGTAACATTTAGGAACAAATAGATAACTTGCTCAAGATAGCATTTGAAATAAGGAGGCAGGGGCAGTTGTCAATGGTTTCTATAATGTTTGAAAATGGCCCTCATTATATTATAGGACTTGAATTGGCATCCTATGACAGCCACCTTGCTTATAAGAGTCCTTAAAAAACTATAGTAATGCACTTTGATACTGAGTACATAAACATAGAAACCTCTGAAGCTAAGCTGAATTTGTTTGATTTTCAGGCCAAGTAAACTAACACTACTTCTAAGAAAAACTTGTGCTGTGTGCAGATAAAGAACCACCTAAGCATTTTGATTGTTGCTTCCAAAATAGCAAATTTCTAGAATATGATTGCCTAGTTTATCTTTGAAAGAGGGAGGAGAAAACTGCCTTGCCTGTGTTAGAATATTAAGTTTAAAAAAAGTCATCAGTGTCTTGTCTTTTTTAATTCTCTTAAAAAGGCATATGTTTAAATATCAGCTTATTAGTTGAATAGTTTTTGTGTATTTTTTTTTTTTACGAATATCTGTCTGAACACCACATAACTGACTTGAAAATTACATGAAGGCCGTTCTAAGACTATGAAGCATAGGAAATTAGTGGCTCACTAGTTTCCTCACTAGTGGAGGTAGAGGTAGCTCACTAGTGGAGGTAGGAGGAGAGAGAGAGAGAGAGAGAGAGAGAGAGAAAGCAAGCAAGCCACCAGGTCTGGGACTCGAACCGTGGTGGGCCATGTGGGAATTCAGCAACCATAACCACCACGCCACCTGTTGGCCCAATCATTAAAATCATTATTCCTTTTAAAATCATTATTCCTTTTTTCTGCTTTGGCATTTGTTATACATTAGAGAATTTAACGTATAACAGAATTTAAGCTGGTGCCCAAATGTTTATATGACTACACTGTAGCAGAGTCTTCATTCTCACAGTCTTAATGGAAGACTCCTTGTTTAGGTCTGAGTTTATACAGGTGAGGACTGAATGACCACTGAAGGTGGAAGGGTTATTACAGGGATTACTCAGTAGTTCATTTGTTGATTTGTTCGTTGATTCATCCTAAGATGCATTTATTGAGCACACACATTTTCTATGCCTTTTATGACTAAACCATGTGATAGGCAGAGACAGATCCTTGCTCTCATGACTGTTCTCACAGGAGTAGTCTTGTCTGAAAAACAGTGAATAGCATTTGGCAATTATAGGGCATGCACAGAGGAAATCCACTGAAACCAGTCTAGGGCGCAAACAGAACATATGACCCAAATCAAGAATGGCAAGAAGAAGGAAAAGAGAAAATGGAGCATGGGTAGTCTTCTGCCAAAGATAAATTCAATAATTCTATAAGATAGTTCAGCAGTTCAGTTCCCAGACTGTAGTAGTCGCACAGTAAACTAATGTTTATGATTGTCCAATGTTGACATAGTGATTTTGAGTATCTTTGTCTTGGTATGTTTCTACAAATGGACTATACTCAATTTTTTTCCTTTTCAATTTTGGCTTTGTGGATGGGCAGGGTCTTCATTCTCACAAGTGAGTAATGCTTATCTATTTATATTTAAGGCCAGGTCCCTAAATCCAGCTTCTGCTCTGCCACAAGAGAAACATGCTGCTAGGTAAATCTGGTCCTGATACATGGCTGTTCAAAATCTTTCGGTGGCTTCCTTGCCCGGTGGGCCATAGTCTAGTCCATCTCCGTTTTTACACCTTTGTCCTTGGGATGGTTTCACTCCTAGAAAACAATTCAGTGAACTTCTCTTCATCCTCTCAAGTCTGTCTGGCCACTGCCACTGGGAGCCTTCCCCCCCAAGCTCAGTTAATCAGTTTCTCCTCCTGCTGCCTTTGTACTTTGACCTGCTATCTGCTGTAGAAATCCAGCACCCTGGGCCAGAGCTGTTTGTTTACTCTGCCTGTTCTAAAAGTGAGCTCTTTGTGCATGTACTTAGTCTTCCTCTCTTTGGGCCTTCATGTTCATTAAAATAACTACCATATAATGAACAGTAATTAGTTTAAAAAGCAGTGTAACATTTATACATTTATTTTGTTAAGTTCCTGATTATGACTGAACAAAAACTAACATTTTTTAGCATTTGATTGTGTTAGTCACTGTTTCAAGGGTTTTACTTACATTGACATTCATTTACTCCTCCTTGGACCCTCGTTAACATGGTAAGGAAGACTATTCAAGACTGCTGCTATAGGGGGTGGGGATGGGCTCAACCGAGTACAGCGAGGACAAGCAGGATTTACAGCCAAGGAGCAGAGTGAGGAGGTCAGTGGGTGGAAAATTACTGAGCAGAGACATCACGGGTTGGGAGATGGGCTGAGAGATTGTTCCCAAACTGCCTGCCTTGGTTAGGCTTCTGTAGTGAAATATCATAGACTGGGTGCCTCAAACAATAGAAATTCATTTCTAGTGATTCTGGAGCCTGGGAAATTTTAGATCAAGGTGCTAGCAGAGTCAGTGCCTCTTGAGTGCCCCTTTCTTGTTTGCAGACAGATGTCTTTTCTTGCTATATCCTCACATGGCAGAGAGGTCATCTCTTGGATCTGTTCTTTGAAAAAACAGTAATATTGGGCCATGAGGGTGACACGGAAGTTAAGGCAGCTGGATCCCACGTGACTGACTGTGCAGTTCGTGTGCCGGACCCGGCTACTTAAAAACCACATGCATGCGTGCCCAAAGTCCTGAGAGCAGAGTGAAATAGAAGAGATTGCAGTATGGCCATCCTCCCAGGGAGTGATTTCTCACTTTCCATGTCTCTCAGTTTCTCTCTTCATTTCTGCCAAGTGCTCATGCCCTACAGCAAACTTAAAAAAGAAAGAAAGGAGGGAAGGAAGGAAGCAAACAAAACAAAAAAAACACTATTCATTAGAGCTCCAACCTCATCCTAATTTCCTCCCAAAAGCCCAATCTCAAATTATCATCAATTTGGGAATTAGCGCTTCAGAGAATGGACACTGGGGACGATATTATTCAGTCCGTAGCACTGACCTAATAAGATTCTTGCTTTAGTCAGCCTGAGGATGTAGACGTCAGGGGTAGGGTGAAGAATTTGATCAAGATTCTTCCTAAACTGACTTAGTAGGATTCGTTCTGTACCCGAGCAAGGCAGGGGCTGGATGATGATACAGTGTTCAGAGGAGCCTGACTGAAGTTTGGTCAGAGAGCTTTTGTCATTGTTAGATTTCGTTTTTTGGAGAGGTTTTTGCTATAGGGTGCGTGTGCTTGCCAGAAAGACAGAGAGAGACAGAGAGACAGAAAGTAAGAAATCACCCCCCAGGGGGGATGGCCACACTGCAATCCCTTCTCCTCCATTTTTCTTTCAGGATCTTGGGCATGCACGCACACACACCTGGCATGAGTTTAAGCCACCAGATCCGGGACTCGAACCGCGGTCGACTACATGGGTGTCCAGCGACATAGCCATTATGCTAACTGCTGGTCCCATTGTTAGGAGCTTTCTGAGTTGGGCAGTGTGAGGAGTTAATGGAAAATGTATACTATGAAAAAAATATGCATGAATTTCAAAGGTTTTTGACATTAAAATAAACTCATATTTTAATTCCATTTTCCATGAACTTCTTAAGTTCTCTTGCATTAACATTCATGTTTTATAGATTAAGAATCTACAGCTTAGAAAGAGGCTAAGCGCCTCATGCAAGGTTCACAGCCAGTAAGTACCTGAGCTGAATACTCACTGGAATGCCTTTGTCTGGTAACTTTAAACTGCTGGTCTTTTGGACTGTGCTCTGCCTGTGATGGCTCAATTAGTTTTTGCTAACTGACAGTGAGGATCAGTAGAGGTCGCCTCTATTTTAGAAGGGCTCATGGCCTGGCTGCCATGGCGCTGTTGAGTCCCACTGGAGCAGCACACTCAGATTACAAGTCAGAGTGACATTTAAATATTAGCAACTTTGTTGAAATAGATGTCGTGAGTATCTACTCTCTTTTTATTTCATTTTTTAAAGAATTATTTATTTTTTTTAAGAATTATTTTATTTAACTTTATTTTTATTTGATCAGAGAGGGACTGAGAGAGACAGGGAGAGAGAGGGAAAGAACAGTGAGAAAGCAAGTCATCAGGTCTGGGACTTGAATGGTGATCGGCCATGTGGGAGTCCAGAGCCCTTAGCCACCATGCCACTTGCCAGCCCCTAATTAATTTATTATTATTACTTTTAAAAAATTTGCTGTAGAGCATGTGTGCTCACCAGAAAGACACACAGAGAGAGAAAGAGAGAAAACAAGATGCCAAGTTCTGGACTCAAATTATAGTTGGCCATGTGGGAATCCAGGACCTCAACCACCATGCCACCTGCTGGCCCCTTTATTCCTTTTAAACATTTATCATAATAACATACTTTTTATTTTTTTTTAAGAATTATTTAACTTTATTTATTCATTTAAATTTGACGAGAGAGAGACACAGTGAGAGAGAAGTAAAGTAAGAAAGCAAACCACCAGGTCTGGGACTCAAACCATGGTCAGCCATGAGGGAATCCAGCACCCTTAACCGCCAGGTCACCTGCCAGCCCCCCAGAATAACATTCCCTTAAAAATGTTTCTTTAAGGCTGGCTGCATATCACAGTGGTTAAGCACTGTGCCTGGGGAGCTGGATCCCAAATGGGCATCGATAATTTGAATTCTGACCCTGGAAGGTTGAAAAACACATCAGGTGTGCTCTCTCTCTCACACACACGTGTCTGTGTATGTCTGCAGTCCTGACGGGATGGTGTAATAGAGGAAAAGGATCGCAGCACAACATCCCATTGAAGGATGCTTTCTCTCTCTGGCAAGTTCTTGTGTCTGGCAATTAAAACATTTAAAAAAATTTTTTCTTTTCATTTATGATTGAGTGTATGTGTACATGAAGTAGAGCGAGAGAGAAGCACAGCCTCTGTGGGGTCTAGTCATGCTGCAGTCCCCTTCCTCTAGTCTACTAGCCTGGCAGATCTTGGGCACTTGGCACATGTGCTCAGCATGCTTCCGGCTGACTGAGGTGAGGATTCAAACTGCAGTCTCCATGTTGGATCTGACCTCTCTAAGCAGCATATTACCACTGTGCCATGGGGCAGGCCCGACAACTTCTTTTTTCTGTATAGGGCATGTGGACTTGCTGGAGAGACAGAGAGATGGAAAGAGAGAAAGTGAGAAATCACCTGTCAGGGGGGATGGCCACACCACAATCCCTTCTTCTCTTGGGATCCTGGGCACACATGGATGTATTCCCAGTATTGAATTTTAAGCTACTGGATCTGAGACTTGAACCACAGTCATCTGGGAGTCCAGTGCCCCAACCACTATGCTACCTGTCAGCCCCCAGCGACACTTTTTAGTCATAACTCAATCTCATCTACTTGAATGTAGTCATGAAAGGAAGAAAATATAAAAAATTAGGATTTCAAATGTTCTAAACATGAAAGGGAATTTTAAACATGAATCAATCCATTTCTGTGATTAGCTCTTCAAATATGGGTGAGTTATTCTGTAAGCTTTATGAATCAGCTATTTTCTAAATGGTAATCAGTGAAACAGGACCATTTCTGTGTGACTGCTCAATTTTCTATAAAGAATAAAAATGAAAACAAATAGCTTGTATAGCTGTTCTTTGAGTTTCTGGGGTCTATATTGAGAGGAAGACCTCTGGTCACAGATATGTGCCTTAGATAGCTGGGGGGCTACGTCCTGCTGCTGGGTCCTATTTTTCTGTACAGCATCTCTCAAGTTCTCTCATTCTAGATACATTCCTGCATTCAGGACTGGCTTTGGGATGCTTTTTAGTTATAGTTTGATATGGTGATTTGCTAATTCTCCTCATGCTGTTTTTAAGTCCAGAATGCTATCCCTGTGTGTTGTGCTCCTAATTTAAATCATACTTGTTGCTGTTAATTTTCCAGAATGGTTTCTCTTTCTCTCTTTCCCCCTCTCTCTCTCTCTTTTTTTTTTTTTTCTTTTTGTCTTAGGGTATGTGTACTTGCCAGAGAGACAGAGACAGTGAGAAAGAAAGTGAAAATTCACCCTTGTGGGGAGCATGGCCACACCGCAGTCTCTTCTCCTCCATTCTTCTCCCGGAATCTTGGGTATGCACACACACATGCTCAGCCTGAGTTTCAAACTACCAGGTCTGGGACTTGAAGGGTGATTCGCCATGTGGGAGCCCAGTGATGTAACTGCTATACCATCTACTGGCCTCCAGTGTGGTTTCTTAGTGTCTCAGTCAGGGCTGGTAGGTTTCCAATGGCCTATGGAAGGCCACAGGTTTTTCTTGTTTGACGGAGTGTATGAGGGTACTTCAAAAACTTTACAGAGGTCCAGCTCCATGGCCTGGTAGTTAATGGAACCAGAGCCAGACACAGAAAGTGAGAACTCACCCTTCGGGGGGGCGGGGAGGGGACACACCACAATCCCTTCTCCTCCGTTCTTATCTTGGGATTTTGGGCACATACGCACATGTTCCCAGCATGAGTTTCAAGCTGCTGGATCCAAGACTCAAACTGTGGTCAACCATCTGGGGGTCTAGTGCCTTAATCACTATGTTCTGGCCCCCTAACCTTTTCTTTTTAGAATTACTTATTTGATTTAATTTATTCTTTTAAAATTTGCTATAGTGCATGTACGCTCACTGGAGAGAGACAAAGACAGAGAGAGAAAGCAAGCCATTAGGTTCAGGACTCAAACCATGGTTGGCCGTGTGGGAGCAAGTCCAGCATCTTTAACCATCACCACCATGCCATCTGCTGGCCCCTCCAACTTTTAATTTATTGGTCAGTGCTTTTTTTTTTTTTTTTTAGTTTACTATAGGGCATGTGTACTTGCAGGGGGTAGAACATAGTGGACATAATATCTCATATAAAATTCAATACTTGATAAATGTTTTTAATTGTCATATATTTCATTGTGTATGTATCATAATTTGCTTAACTGTTATTATACTAGTGAGCATTTAAGGTTATTTCAGTCTTTATTAAAAACAAAGTCAGGGTGAATGTCTTTGTACGTGTGTTTTTGTATTTTAGACCATTTTCTTAGGGTAGATTTGCAAGAGTTTTATTACTGGATACAAAGGCAAGAACATATTTCCCACTCTTGATAACATATTTTGTCGCTCTCCAAAGTTGTAACAGTTTGCCCTCCCGTCAGTAGAGTGAGTGGGAACTGTTTTTGCTATCCTGTTATTAATCCAAAATCTACATCTAATGGATTTATTTATTTATATTACATGAGGGAGAGGGCCCCCATGGGCCTGTGCATGCTGCAGTGTTTTTTCCTCCAACTCTTTATCTAGTCACAGGATCCTGGACATCTATGAGTAGAAGTTGAACCTCTCTAAAGAAAATACAAACATGGAAAAAAAAAATCAGGAATTTTCTTCTTTTATTTTGGATCATAGGTATTTGTGATTTGTAGTAGAAACTTCCAAAGTTCTTTTTCTATACTTTACTGGTGCAGTCAGAGCCAATTAAAGAAATCGAGTGAAATCCCTCTTAATGACCAGCAGCAGGATTCCCTGTAGTCTTCCTGTTTTCTCAGGCTTCAATAGATTTCAGTGTACCTAAATCAAGCGAAGTGAAATTAAATATTTGAATCATGTATGGGTTGCCTTCTAAAGCAGTCTGGTTTTCTGTAAGCTGCAGTCATTTAGTGTTTTAGTGATGCTAATGTTATTGAAGGGTTTTCAGTCCTCTGACCTCCTAGTAGTGATAAATCTTGTGCATAGACGTCCTCTAGGCCATTTTGCAGAGCGCCATTGCTTTTTGTTAATGACCGCATTGTCCTCTGCTCTCATTCATGGCACCCAGCGACTTTTCATTGATGTTGCAGTAGGTATTTTTCTTGGACTTCACCCATTCTTTACACATTGATAAATAATCTTAGCAGAAGGCAACTTGCGTCTGTGTGCCAGTCAGATTTATTACCACGTACCTATACAGATTTTCTTTATCTCCTATTGGGCAGTATACTTAGCAGTCCTGAGCAAAGGCTCAATGAAATTAAAACATTTCCATTTTGTTTTCTATTTTCTCTAATTGGCATTAGGAGTCAGTTGTAGTGGACAGGAGGGTATAATTGTCATTGCTATCCATTGTGGCATGACATCTGTAAAGATGGCAAAGATGTGTTGCATTTGCTGGATTCTCAGTTACATACTTATAATCAATTACATGTAGCCAATTTAATTTTGATGAAATTTGATAACTATTGTTCATGATTTTTTTTAATATGGTATGCATGTTTCGTTTCTTCTTTGACTACAATCTCTTAGCTCATTTTTAATTCACCCAGTTGCAGCCGTTGTGCTATTTTGTTGAAGCAGAGTTTAAAAATCTGGCTGGAGTCCTCATACTTTCTCCCTCTTTTCAGAGTTGCAGTGTTACTTTGTACAATTGGTGCTTTCTCTGCAGTTTCCTGAGTTCTTTCCTACAGCTGAAGGCTGTCCTAAAACAACTCTGCCTAGCCTTGAGCACTGTGCTGGCAGTGAACAGTTAATAACCAGGTTTGGTTGATGGTTGTATTTAGAGATGTACAAGTTAAGGATCTAGAGGTAAAGGTGAGAGTAGTAAATCAGAGCATCGTGTTGACTAAATGTGATACCAGGTCTTATGCTACAGTGTGGAAGTTTATTTATTTAGTTAGTTTAAGAGAGATTTTTGCTATAGGGTGTGTATGCTTGGTGGAAAGACAGAGAGACAGAGCGACAGAAAGTGAGAAATCACCCCCTGGGGGGATGGCCATGCCACAATCCCTTCTTCACTTCCCTTTTGGGATTTTGAGCACACACACACACACACACACACACACGCTCAGTGTGAATTCCAAGCCACCAGGTCCAGGACCTGAACCACAATTGACTACAGGGGGAGTCCAGCAATATAACCATTATACCATATGCTGGTCCCAGTGGAAGTATATTTATTTATTTAAAAGAATTATTTTATTTAATTTTCTTTTTCTTTTTTAATTTGACCACAGAGGGAGAGGGAGAGAGAGAGAGAAAGTCGCCAGGTCTGGGACTCGACCCGCAATTGGCCATGTGGGAGTCCAGCTCCCTTAACCACTTCACCTGCCAGCCCTGGAAATTTATTTTTAATGTTTCTCTTCAAGTATGTTCATGCCTTGTAATGTGTTGAAACTCTAGGTTTTGTTTAGAAGATAACTTTTAGTTCTTGTCTTCTTTATTAACTATATATATCCAAATTCCACAGATGACAACATCTTGTTCTTCTTTACTGGTTCGTTACATTTTTTTTTAATGTAAGAGTTTATAATTACTTGTGAAATTTTAAATTTTGGTCACTTACTAATTTTTATTTGAGAAGGTACTGGAAACTATGTGAATTAAAAATAGGTTAAACTTAAACAATAGCATCCCCTACCCCCAGAGGGCATATGTACGTGAACTAGAGAAAGTACGCATGCGATTGCACCCCCCAATGGCCCGGTCACTTTGCAATCCGTTTTTCCTTCATTTCTCCAGTCCTTCAGGGTCTTGGGCATATGCAGTCATGCTCAGTGTGTTTTTCATGCTGCCAGGGCTGGGATTCAAACTGCTGTTGGCCGTGTGGGCTTCGGTACCCTCTGCAGCACACTTAACCAGTGCACTGTGGGGCCAGCTCAATAATTTCATTATTAACTAGGGTGATAACTTGAAATTATTTCATTACTTTTTACTTTTAAAATAAAATTTTAACCTGAGATGTTCTTTTCCCACTCAGTGGTTTTATATTAGCGTTTTCTATTTGGCTTTGAGTTACACATGTTCCAGGAATTACTTTTTACCTTTCAGTTCCTTGAGGTAATGTTTCGTTCTTAATGATTCTCTAGGAAACAGAATCTTCTAGAAGAAATAAGATTTCTCATTTCATTGAAGTCTCATGAATGATTATCCTAAATGTAGCTGTAGTGTTCTACATTCCGAGTTTTCAAAAATAACTTTAGACAATCTATAGATAATGACTTTTCACATGGTACCTACAGGTGATGG
The DNA here is from genome assembly GCF_000334495.1 of Tupaia belangeri chinensis. NCBI lineage: Eukaryota > Metazoa > Chordata > Mammalia > Scandentia > Tupaiidae > Tupaia > Tupaia belangeri. Next base: position 1,548,978 of record NW_006159894.1, read on the forward strand.
CTGAGAAGTGAACGTAAGAACATCAGAGGGGCCTGTTGATTTCCATTTATTTCTTGAACAGAAATTCCCATCTGTCTTTGCTCTCCTTCATTTTTATCTTTGTATTGTAGCTGTGATTTGTTTTGTTTTAATTGCTCCCTGATGAATTCCCTACTATTGCAAATAATAAAGTAAGAACTGAGGTTAAAATCTCCTTATTATAGCTCTTCAGGCTAGATACCCTGGCATCTCCTTGTGGAATGTAAGCAGAGTAAAGGGACAAATTGTCCAAAATGCCAGCAAGTGTTGCCAGGTGATGTGCTGACAGCTGGACCTGACAGTGATTGCTAGCCACTGGTCATTCCTGACCGTCCCCGTCTCACCTCCCATCCGCTGCCACCACACTCCCCAAACAACAGAAATTGTGGTAGGAATGCCTGTTCCCTTTTAGAAGACAACTTGCATGTTCCTTATAGTTTTTTGGACAAAAAGTTGAGGTCTCTGAAGTTTTTTAGCCTTAGTAATAAGATCCTTTTTATTAGGTTCTTTCCCCTTCCCACATTTAAAATCCTACTGGTGAACAAGCTGCATCTCTCTTTTTAGGTTATCTTGGTCTACTTCACTCAGCAGCACATGCAGAAGCCACGTCTGAGGCTCATGACTTCAGGTCTAACAAAAGGGCGTTGATCAGGTTGGCTATATGTTTGCGGTTTGTCATTTCCTTTGTCCATTTATTATCTTGCCTTCAGTACCTCTTCTCTGTTTCAAAAGAGCTTTGTGTACCTCCTGCCTTTATGTGCAGTCTTACAGGGTGACTTCTGCTTCTTATTTATCTCCTGTTGAAACAGTCATTGCAAGAGTGGAATTTGTTAGATGACCAAATTGGAGACCAGGAGTATAGGCTCTTATAGTTGTTTCCATTCACGGTACTTTTTTTTTTTTTAAGGGAAAGATTTCCTTCGATTTTTTTTTTTTTTTAAGATTTTTAAATTTTGAATTTGTAGAACATATGTGGGGCCATTTGTGTGTGTGTGTGTGTGTGTGTGTGTGTTTAAATTTGTATTCTAAATAAGAGTAAATATAGATAGAATAATACTCAAAACCATACCCCCTACAACTCTTAAATATCAGATAATATTATGATATGGGTAGATTATATAAAAATACTATGAATTTTTTATGTTCGCGAGGATTTTTTTTTTGAGAGTTCTTTTATTTTTATTTTTATTTTTTTGCTATAAGGTGTGTGCGCTCACCAGAAAGACAAAGAGAGTCAGAGAGACAGAAAGTGAGAAATCACCCCCCGGGGGGATGGCCATGCCTCAATCCCTTCTCCTCCATTCTTCTCTCAGGATCTTGGGCACGCACGCACATGTGCCCGGCATGAGTTTAAGCCATTGGGTATGGGATGCGAACCGCGGTCGACTACATGGGAGTCCAGCGACATAGCCATTACGCTAACTGCTGGTCCCGAGGATGTTTTTTAAGATAGGGTCTTGCTTTGTTGGAATCCTTCTGCCTGAACTTCCTGAATATGTAGGACCACAGGTGCATGTTACTATGCCCTAGTTTTTGGATTGAATCTGTATTCAAACTTGGGCCTCTCATGTATCTACCTATATACACTATTGTTGCTGAGCCACTGAGGATATTTTTATATCCTAAAGGGTATTTAATATACATATATTCTCATTTTTTCCCTCACATTTTTATGTTTTTTCTCTTTCTCTATCCTCAGTGTTTTATTTATGCCAACTTTCTATTTTCTGTTTTATCTAGTTTGATTTGCTTTCTGTATCTTACTATCCTATAGATTCTTTAACCTAAAACTAAACCTTTTCAGCAACTTTACAACAAAATTTTAAAAATATTTCTTTATAAGGGATGTGTTAACTTTCTTACCTTAGTTAGTATCATGAAAATCTGTTTCAAATAAATGAATCTGAGTATTGAGAAGGGACATGATAAACTGGGTTTAGACAACAGACGTGTTAAAATGCAAGCCCAAAGGGACTTGTATTTTAAATATGAAGAAGAGCAGGTCCCTGTTATCTTCTCCCTCTGGCCTATAATACCTTCTGGCCAGCTTGCCTTTCTTTGGGTTGGATTTCAAATTTAGTTGTCCACAGTCTAGAACTACTGGAATGGTATAAATTTAAAAAGGGTAGGAGGGAGAATGTAATCCACTTATCCACTTAAGAATGTTCCATTATATGAGGGGTCTTTGACAAGTTCATGGAAAATGTGTGTTGTGAAAAAACTGTGGATTTCTGTTTTTTTTTTTTCCACTGAAACAAACTTGTACTTTAATTCCATTTTTCCACGACTTTTTTTTTTTTTTTAAGAAAATTGAAGCTTGTTTATTTATTTAAGTTTTTGCCAGAGGATGGATGCACTTACCAGAGAGAGAGAGAAAGTGAAAAAACACCACCATGGGGCACAGTTACATAATAATTCCTTCTTCTCTATTTCTCTGTTCTTTTAAGATCTTGGGCACACATACACACATGCCCAGTGTGTTTCTCAAGCCATTGGGTCTAGGACTCAGCCCACATAACTATGTGGGATCTAGCCACCTTAATCATCCGGGCCACAAGCTTTTTTCATTTATTTCTATTTATTTATTCATTTATTTTAATTTGACCACAGAAGAACAGAGTGAGAGAAAGTGAGGGAAAAATGAGAAGCAAGCCACCAGGTCTGGGACTCGAACTGTGGCTGGCCATGTGGGAGTCCAGCACCCTTAACCACCACGCCCCCTGCCACCCCCCTTCATAGTCTTTTAAAAGACCTTATTTATGAATATGAAATACTTTGTCTACAAGGAGTGAGTTCTTAACTATTGAGACCAGGTCCTCTTTGGTCGTGACTCCAACCACAGAAATTGGTAGACTCGTCGTTATAAACATCTGAGAGATTGCCTCTTCTCTTCTGTCACCTTTGCTTATCTCTAATCACTGGGATCCAGCTTCCTTACTTATATAAGAAGATTATAAGGTTTTTGGAGGACCAGCAGATGGCATAATGGCTATGTCACTGGACTCCCACGTAGTCGACCATGGTTCAAGTCGTAGACCTAGTGGCTTAAAACTCACGCTGGGCCCTTATGTGTGCTTGCCCAAAATCCTGAGAGGAGAAAGGAGGAAAAGGGATTGTGGCTTGGCCATTCCCCCCGCAGGGTGATTTCTTGTTTTTTGCCTCTCTGTCTCTGTCTCTCTGGTGAGCACATGCGTCCCATAGCAAAAAGGATTTTGTGAGGGAATGATTAGTAATTAAGCGAAAAACAGATAATGTATATTTATAATCTCCTTTTAGTTTTTAGGTCATTACTCCTAAATTGCCCCTTTAAATATATATTAGAAAAGTGTTAATTACTTGGACTACATAAATGTTTAAGATCTCTTTTACCACGAATAAGTATATATTTGAATTACTTTGTTTCATCTTTCATACTAATACTTATTTTTAAATGTCTTTTCCTCCCTTTAATTAAAAGCACTGAAAATTGTAAAACCTTCAGGAAAGATGAAATAATAGTGCAATGACTACTTTTGGTTTTGGTTTAGCTGTAGATGGTGTGTGTGCATGTATGAATGAGAGAGAGAGTGCTTGTGGGAGTGAGTACCCCCCAATGGGGTCTGGTTACACCACAATCCTTTTTTCTCCAGTCTTCTTCCCATAAGGATCCTGAGTATGCATATGTAGCTGGCATGTTTTTTTCTAAGCCACAGGGCCAAGATTCGAAATCCAGTTGGCCATGTGTAATCTGGCTTCCTCTGCACAGAATCTGACCTTACTGTACTATGGGTTGACCCAGCATACTTCTTTTCTTCTCTCTCTTTTTTTTTTTTTCAGTCTTTTCATATGATTTTACTTTTACCCTTCTACCATGGTAATATGATATCCAAATTTTGTCTTAACTGATGGGTCTGTAAACACAGGCGTATCCATCCCACTGACAGGCAAGGCAAATGCTGCTTCTCGAAATGGTCCCACTGTGGGACCAGCAGTTGGCGTAAAGGCTATGTCGCTGGACTCCCATGTAGTCGACTGTGGTTCGAGTACCGGACCCGGTGGCTTAAACTCATGCCGGCACATGTGTGTGCATGCCCAAGAGGAGAATGGAGGAGAAGGGATTGCAGAGTGGCCATACTTCCAGGGGATGATTTCTCACTTTCCGTCTCTCTCTGTCTTTCTGGCGAGCGCACGCCCCCTGTAGCAAAAACCTCTCCCTAAAAAAAAACGAAGTTGAAATGATCCCACCATGGACCCTCTGGTCATCCAACCCAAGTCACCCCCTTGCCTGGCTTTACGTGCACTACATTGTGTGGTCAGTTCATTGAATCTCATTCCAGACTTTAACTTTTCTATGGCTTCCATAATTTTGCCATGTTTTTCACACAGAATGTGTCTGACCTTTATGGCATCACCCCACCTTTGGAACCCTGAACCTTGTCAGCACTGTCACTCCCAGACGCTGCTCCTGATTTACCCCCTTTTCCAGAACCACTTTTTCCTTTGGGAGGCATCTTTAAGACTTGCTGATGAACATTCCAGCATACTTATTTTCAAAGACAATTTTAGTCTAGTTATTTGATATCAAGTTAAAAGTTTTTCACTATGCCAATAATTTAGACTTCAAAAATTTTGTTCTTCATGATTAAGTTTTGTATTTTTTAACTGCTAAATTTATACTAATTCAATATATTCTAGCAGCTGAAACCTCTAACTATACATTTTTTATTTGTTTCTGTGAAATTGTTATATATTTTATGAATAATCTTGTATTTATGATAACAAAACTTTGAAACTTCACCTTTTTTATCATGCAAAATAACATTTTACTAAATACTATTTTAAGGATGGTCATTCTGTTTTACTAAGTACATTTAAAAAAATAAATAACATTTATAGACATCTACTTTAAATACATCAACATTTGGAATTTTAATGTAAATAGCAAAATTAAGGATCAGTATTTATTTTTTTGACTCTCTAAATTACTCTCATTTCTGCAGCACACGTGAAGAAAGATTAAAGACTTTTTAAAAATATTTTCTTTTCTTTATTTGGGGAGGTTTTTGCTATAGGTTGCGTGCGCTCGCCAGAAAGACAGAGACAGAGAGACAGAAAGCGAGAAATCATCTGCCAGGGAAGATGGCCATGCCGCAATCCCTTCTCCTCCATTCTCCTCTCGGGATCTTGGGCACACATGCACACGCGCCCGGCGTGAGTTTAAGCCACTGGGTCCGGAACTCGAACCGCGTAGGAGTTCAGCAACATAGCCATTATGCTAACTGCTGGTTCCATACTTTTCTCAAATATTTTCTAGCTGTGGTTTAAAAATCCTGACATTCTCCAAACTTTCAAAACCTATTGTTTACCCATTTCTTCATTGCTCAATATTTAGTCTGGGTTTTTTATTTTATTTTGGTAGGTAAATATGAATGTTTGCCTTATTCTAAAAATCGTATCCAGGTCCAGCAATGTGCTTATGAATGGTTTTAGTAACTTGCTGAAAGCATGTCTTACTATGTAAAATGTGCAAAAGAAGGAATCGACTATTTATCCCTTGAGAAAAGACCAAAAAGAATATAAATACCAAGCTGTTAATAGATATTGCCTTTTGATGAATGTTTTTTCTTTTGTTTTTTTCCAGTTTCCTAGATTTATTACAATGGTCATTTGTAAACTTTTTAAAATTAAATCAGCAAGTGTCGGCAGTCATGATGTAGGCACTGTCGTAGATTAGAAACGTTTCAGAAGGAAGGAGTGCTAAGTAGTAAATGGGGCAGACCGTATTCTCCTTCTTGGTAGCTACCTTCTCTCCGTATTGTCTCCTGCCTGGAAAAACTCCAGACCCTCTCCCCAGAAATTTCACCTCTGCACTCTTGGGGTAACTGTCCCACTTCTCTGCTTCCTAGGCAGTGGGGCAGGGCACTTAGAGAGAAGCATGCCTTTTCTTGCTTTGTTATAGTTGGTTTCTACATTGTTTGATCTAGTGTAGGTGACCTACCTTATGCTGCTGAAAATCCTATCGCATGAATAGAACTTCTGCCTTTATTCCTTTTTTTTCTTTAATTGCCAGAGGACACATGTGCTCACTAGAGAGAAAGAGAGAGAAGGCACCCTCATTGGGGCATGGTCACAGCATAATCCTTCCTCCATTCCTCCATCCTGTCAAGATCTGGGGTACTCATGCGTATCTGGCATGTTCCTTAAGCCATTGGGATGGAATTCTAACTCTGATCTGCCATAAAGGATCTGGCTCCTGATGCCCCCCCCACCACCACTCCTTTTTTTTTTTTTAACTGCTCTAGTCTTTCTGTTAGATTTTTAAATATGTCTGACTTCCAGCTTCCATATGACAAATACTTACATTTCAGGAAGCCTTACTGTTTTGTATAAGAAGTAAAAGCTCTTTCTTAGTCTTACTTCCCCCATTTGGTTTTCTGTGTGGTCTATTATGACACTGAAACTTTTTTAGCTTTCCCTTTCTTTCTCTTTTTTGTTTTTCAGTGCCTTTATTGCTTGGAACAGTATCCCCCACTCCCCAGCCCTGCCATGGTTGCTTTACCAGGCTAACTACCTCCTGATTGTTAGATGAAGTTCTTATTCCTGAAGGTATGAGATGGTGATCATGGGCTGTGGAACAAGACTGACTCTTGTCAGTCGCTATGTGAACTGCACCTTGTTTTCACTTCTGTGAGGTGGAATTCTCATATGGTCATGCGCTGCATGATGATGTTTCGATCAACCCTGTTTCAGTCCTATCAATCATTTACAAATGGGGGGCCCTTGAGAGTATAATAGACTATACCGTTTAGCCTAGGTGTGAAGTAGGCTCCACCATCTAGATTTGTCTAAGTGTACTCTGTGATATTTACACAAGAACAAAATTGCCCAGTGACATATTTCTCAGAAATATCACCATTTTTAAGTGATGTGTGATTGTATTATTTAACCCATAGGTTTGTTAATAGGATTAAATTGACTAGCACAGGTCAAGTGTACTAGTAAGTGTTTCAAGTTTTCTTTTTTGTAGAGGGACTTTTGCTGTATGTAGGGTGTGTGCACTCACCAGAGAGAGAGATATAAAGAGCCAGAAATCATCCCCCAGGGAGGACTGCCACGCTGCAGTCCCTTCTCTTCCATTCTCCTGTCAGGATTTTGGGCATGCATGCACATGTGCCTGGCATGAGTTTGAAGCTGCCAGGTCTAGGACTTGTTGTGTGGTCCATCATGTGGGAGTCCAGCCATATAACCATTATGCCATCTGCTGATTCCCAGTGAGAAAGCAAGCTGCCAGGTCCTAAACTTGAACCATGGTTGGCCAAATGTGAGTCCAGTACCTTAACCACCATACTACCTGCTGGCCACTCAAGTTTTCATTAGTTATTATTTGCCATTCTACTCTATCTTTATTCTATTCTCCTCCCTACCTCCTCTCTTCCTACACACACACACACACACACACACACACACACACTTTTAATGTGTATTTTCCACCCTCTGGGAGTAGCTTCGAGCTGTTATTTGAATGAGATAAGGACCTAAACTCAGCTCTTCAGAAAGTGGTAAAATGCTTTAATAAAGAGATCAAGGTCACCAACACCAGCCTGTTGTTTATATGTTGGATCTGTATAGCTGTGTATCGAACCTGGAAGTAAAAACTATTCCTGAGTAAATTACTATGATGTAGAAAATGCATAAAGATGTATTTTCAAGTAACTAAATAGAAATCATAATGTGATCATAAGTGAGAAGAATATGAAAAATAATATACTAATGTTCTGACTTGAAAGTAAAAGTGTCCTTTTTTTGTCAATTAAAATTGTTTTTATTAAACAATTATTTATTAATTTTTAAATTTATTCGTTCATTCATTTTAATTTGACCAGAGAGAGAGAGGAAAAAAAGTAAGAAAGCAAGCCACCAGGTCCGATACTTGAACCATGGTTGGCCATGTGGGCGTGTCCGGCACCTTAACCACCATGCCACCTGCTGCTCCCTTGTCAATTAAAATTTTAAAACTTTGCTAAATCTGAAAGAGTTTATACTCTAGAAGTTTAAATGGAAAGACCTTAATGAAATATTTAGTAAAATGCCTTTACTTAAGAGAGAGGGGCACTGGAATTTTTCTCTCTCCTATCATTTCTAAATTTGTTTTATTTTAGCTACATATTTTTATTTAACCAGTTATGTCAATCAAAGTGGTTTTATTTTATTGTTTTCAGGATGTCTTCTCATATTCGAGGTCTTTATAACTTGCCTCTAGGGGTTTATTTATGTTGTTAAACACATCAAATGCTGATCTCTAGATTTCATATTCTGTCTTGCGTTACATTTGAATTTTGTTTATATACTTAAGAATACTGGGCTGATCTTGTGGTCTGGGCTGTTCTTGGGAGTCTGATCCCACATGGCTTGAATCCTGACTCTGGAAGCTTGAAAAACATGCTGGGTGCTAGCGCGTGCAAGCTCAAAATCCCCACAGTACAGAGAAATGGAGGAGAAGGGATCGTGGCATGACCATGTTCCATTAAGGAGTGCTTTTTTCCACCCCATCTTTCTGACAAGCACATTTGTCCTCTGGCAAAAACAAAAACAAAACTTTCTGAAATTCACATATTTTTTACACTTAATTTGCATTAGAATATACATAGAAATTAATCTGTATTTATATATATTAACAATTTTTTAAAAGAATCATTTAATTTTATTTTTATTCTTATTTTTAAATTTCCTCTAGGGCATGTGCTCTTACCAGAGAGAGACAGAGGGAAAGATTGGGAAAGTGAGAAAGCAAGCCGCCAGGTCCAGTATTCAAATCATAGTTGGCTGGGTGCGAGTCCAGTCCCCCAACCATCATGCCACCTGCTGGTCCCTGTGTAAGGCTTTAGCTTGTGGTGTTCTGAAGAGTTTTTTTTCACTTTTGTGAAGTTTAAAATCAGATAGTAGTAGTTATACGTATTTGTTATTTATTAATAACAGTATTTGAAAATCATTAGTGTTCTTATTTTAATAAATAGTACCCATTATAAAATAAACTAGATATGTTGAATTTAAGATGACTAATTTGTATGTTCCAGTAAAACATTTGGCGTCATCATATACTTTGCACCACTTCACCCTGTTTTAGCAACAAGCAATACTTTTAAAAAATTTATTTGTTTTTGGGTTTTTTTTAGATTTTTTTTTTCTCTCTCTTTTTTTTGGGAGAGGTTTTCGCTATAGGGCGCATGCGCTCACCAGACAGAGAGAGACATAGAGACAGAAAGCGAGAAATCACCCCCCAGGGGGGATGGCCACGCCGCAATCCCTTCTCCTCCATTCTCCTCTTGGGATCTTGGGCACGCACGCACACGTGCCTGGCATGAGTTTTAAGCCACCGGGTCCAGTACGCGAACCGCAGTCGGCTACGTGGGAGTCCAGTGACATAGCCATTATGCTAACTGCTGGTTCCCAAAATTTATTTGTTTTTTTTTTTTCCCCTTTTTCTTTTACTCTTCCTCTTTCTTTCTTTTGAAAGAGAGACAGAAAGACGAGTATCCTCAACAGTCTTTTCATGCCACAGTCCTCCCCATCCTTCTCCTTTCAGCTAGCCAGGATCATGGGCATATCTTTAGGTACACTGGGCATTTTCGTGTTTGCCCAGGATCCCAACCCAGGCCCTCCCATATGGGTTCAGTATTGTGCAGCAGCACCCTACTACCTATGCCACTGTGACTGGGAAAAAAAAAATCCTTATGAGTGGTTAAGTACTATGTTTAGAAAGCCAGAGCCCACATGACCAACAACAGTTTGAATCCCAGCCCCAACAGTATGGAAGACATCCCAGGTTTCTGTGAGTGCATGCCCCAAATCCTCACAGGATGGAGAAATGGAAGAAAAAGGATTGTGGCGTGACCACACCCTGTTGAGAGTGCTTTTTCTCTCTCTCTGGTGAGCATATGTGCCTCCTGGCAATAAAAAAAAAAATGGAAAAAAAGGTTCTGTTTATCAGCTTTACTAAATAATGTCATTTGGGATTCCTATTCATAATCTAAAATCTACTCCGTAATTGTTGCTCAAAAACCTTATTGTCCATCATTTATTTTGTCTTACCAGTTAAGTAGAGGTTAAAGTTGAGGTTTTTTTCAAAAGAAAAAATCTTCTTTGAGAGTTATTGAGAATTGCTACTTCTCTTGAAGGAGAGATGTGAGTTCTCCCACCTAGATACTCTAATTTGTATTGAACTGCTAGGATTGCAAAATGCCTGAACTTTATTCTTAGTATATATTTTTTTTAGTTCTTGACCTTTTGTCAGCTTTATTGATGTGTGTGTAATTGAATCGAATGAACTGCTTGATTTATTTTAACATAAGCATCTACTTTCGAAACCACCACCTTTTCCAAGAGAGCAAACCCTTCCATTTCCCCCAAAGTTTCTCTGTGCCTTCCTCTTTTTCTTTCTTCCTTCCTTTCCTTCTTTTTTTAAAAGGTTTTTGCCATAGGGCACATGTACTTGCTGGAGAGAGACAAAGAGAGGGAACGTGAGAAGTCACCCTTTGAGGGGGGATTGTCCACACCACAATCCCTTCTTCTCCCTTCTCCTCTAAGGACTTTGGACACACATTTCCAGTGTGATTTGCAAGCCACCTGATCTGATGCGAACTGTGGTTGGCCATGTGGGAGTCTAGCGCCTTAATCACCATGCCACTTACTGGCCTCCCTTCCTCTTTTTTTTAGCCTGACTTCTGTATTTTGGCAGAATGATTGTGAGATTCATACATGTTATTATATGCAGCGTCAGTTGGTTCCTTTTTATTGTTAACTGATACATCATTGTATGGATAAATCATACTATGTTTATCCATTCATCAGTTGATGATATTGAGTTCCAGTTTCAGGCTTTCAAAAAATAAAGCTTAATATGAGCATTTGTGTAGGTATCTTTGTGGGAACATAAATTTGCAGTTCTCATAGTTAAATACTAGAAATAGAATTAATAGGTAGAATAGTAGCTGTATAACTTTTAAAAAATTATATTTTTTCAAGTTGTATCATTTTGCATTCTCAGCAGTGAGTCTAGCTGCCCTACATCCTTGCTAACTCTGTGAATGGTCAGTGTTTTTCATGTTAGCTGTCCTAGGGGGACTACAGTGGCGCATATAGTGGTAATTTTAATAATAATTTGCATTTCTCTGATGGTTAATGGCATTGAAATCTTTTTTTAAAATTTTGCTTATTGTTTATTCATGATGGAGTGTGTGTCTGTGTATGTATGTGAGAGTATGAGATGAGCACCCTCCATAAGGTCTGATCATGCCACAACCTCTTTCCCCCAGTCTTTTGGATCCTGGGCACTCACATACAACTGAGCCAGGGATTTGAACTATGGCCTCCATGTGGAATCTGGCCTCTCTTGAGCATTGCATCACTGTCAAGCCAAAGAACCTACCCTAAATCTCTTTTTATGTGTACATTAGCTATAACTAGAAGTTACTTCAGCCATTTCCATACTGAGTTGTCTTATTTTAAGTTATAAGCGTTCTTTCAATATTCTGGATACAGAATATAGAATATTATTAATATAATATTAGTAGTATAGGTAATAATGTGTGTTGCAAGTACTTTCTCCCTCTCTGTGGCATGCTGTTTTGTTTTATTTAATTATTTAATTCTATTTGTTACTAATTATTTATTTATTTACTTGGAGAGGTTTTCGCTATAGGGCGCGTGCGCTCGCCAGACAGACAGAGACATAGAGACAGAAAGCGAGAAATCACCCCCCAGGGGGGATGGCCACGCCGCAATCCCTTCTCCTCCATTCTCTTCTCGGGATCTTGGGCACGCACGCACACACACCCGGCGTGAGTTTTAAGCCACCGGGTCTGGGACTTGAACCGCGGTCGACTATGTGGGAGTCCAGTGACATAGCCATTACGCTAACTGCTGGTTCCCACTATTTTTTAATTTTGAGGTAGGAGATATGGACTCTAAAAATATAGGTAGGGTATGGGCCAAAGATGGAGTCACAAAATGGTTAAGTTTTGAGATGGAGGCAGTGATGGCTCAATGATTGACCTAGGCAACAGGACGTAGACCTGAAACAAAGGGTTTTTCCAGGTCCCACCATATTCCAGGAAGAAGATAAGGTAATGGTTTTCATGACCCAAAGCTTCAAGACTAATCTCCTTACCTTGGTACCCACTTCAAAATTAGAAAAATAATTGGACCCATCCAGCATGTGCCCCTCCCTACCAGGAGGGGAATGCATGCACAAACCCCACCCAGAACCTAAGTCCAGACAGAGCCCTTCCTGATCCAAATAAAAACCCCTGCCACAGTTCTTGCTTGGCGACCCATTTTGTGGACCTGCTCCCTTCTTGGGAGCTCTGTTTCTCCTTCCCTGTCCTTTAATAAACTCCCCGCTTTACTAATAAATTCCCCAGTTTGCTAGTAAACTTCTCCTTTGCTATACCTACTCCCTGTATTGGCAACTCTAATTCTTCCGAGTGTGGAACAAGAACCTGTGGGCCCAATCACCCTTGCGCCTCACATTCTTGAGTCAGCCTGACCAGAGAGAGAGACAAAGGGCAAGAGAGAGCAAGCCACCAGGTCCAAGACTTGGAATGCGGTAGGCTGTGTGGGAAGTGCCCCAGCCACCACACCAACTCCCCACCCCACTGTTTACTTAAAGGTATCTTTAGAAGGACTAATTTCTTTTCCCAGTTTGGTGAAATTCTATTTACCAATTTTTTTCTTTTGTAAATCATGCTTCTGTGGGTTTTGGTAAATCGTTTAGTCCCTAGGTTATAAAAATATTCTTTCATCTTAGGCCAGCAAGTGGCATGGTGGTTAAGACACTGGACTCCCAAATGGCCAACCTTGGTTTGAGTCCCAGACCTGGTAGCTTGCTTTCTCACTTTACCCCCCACCCCCATCTCTCTTTGAGTCTTTGGTGTGCCCATGTATCCTATATATAGCAAGTTAAAAAATAATAATAATAATAATAAATTAAATTAATAATTCTTCAAAAATATTCTCTTTTAAAATTTTTATATAAAGTGTATATGGTTTTACATTTTGGCCTGTTATCCATTTTGAGTTATTTTTTGTATTATGCAAAGTGAGAGTCAGTATTTTCTGCACCCCCTCCTCCTCCAGTGCATATCCAGTTAGTCCAGCTTTATTTGCTGGACAGACTTTTTTCCTGCTATAATTTGCCTTTGCTACTGCCAAGAGCTGATTGAGCAAACATCTAAGTTTTTTTCTGAACTCATTTCTGTTCCATTGGTTGGCATGTTATCTTTCCACCAATACCAAAGGTCTTGACTATTGTTGCTTTATAGTAAATCTTGAAAAGATATAGGGTAAGTTGTCCAAAAATTGCTCTGGTTGGGGCTAGCAGGTGGTGTAGTGGTTAAGGCACTGGACTCCCATGTGTTCTACGTGATTCGAGTTCCAGACCTGGTGGCTTGAAACTCATACTGGGTATGTGTGTGTATGCATTCCCAAAATCCCGAGAGGAGAATGCAGGATAAGGGAATGTGGCCTGGCCATCCCTCCTGGGAGGTGTTTCTTGCTTTCTGTCTCTCTGTCTGTCTCTGTCTCTCTGGCGAACACTTGATCCCTAGAGCAAAAATCTCTCTCAAAGGAAAGTTGTTCTGGTTATTCTAAATTGTTTGCATTTCCATATAAATATTAACATCAGCTTGCTAATTTCTACTAAAAAGACTGTTGCAGTTTTTACTAGAATTCACTGAGTGTACAGATTTCATTTGAAGAAAATTGCCATTTAACAATATCGAATCTTGTGATCCTTGAAATTAATATTTTCTTCATTTATTTAGGTCTTCAAATTTTATTAGGAATATTTTGCAGTTTTCAGTGTAGAGGCCTTATGTGTCTTTTGTTAAATATACACCCAGGAATTTTGCATTTCTTGATGCTTCTTTAAATGGGATTATTTTTCTTAATTTCACTTTCCACTTATGTGCGTGCTAATATATAAGCATTCTAATTCATTAACCTTTTATCCTGTGATTTTGCTAAATTCGTTTATTAGTTATTACTGTTTTCTAGATTCCTGGGGATTTTCTATGTAAACAATGATATCTGTAAATAAAGAGAATGTTATTATTTCTAATTCAGTCTTTACATTCTTCCCCCTTCTAATGTTTTCTTGCCATATCAGTGATTAGAACTTCTAGAATAGTGTGGAATGGGAGTAGTGAAAACAGGTATCCTTGCCTCCTTCTTAATCTCAGGTTGAGAAATTCAGTCTTTAACTGTTAACTGTGATTTTAAGCTATAGGTTTTTCATAGATACTTGAAGAAGTTTCTATATCTGTTTGAAGAAGTTTCATACTAATTCTAGGTTACAGAGAAGTTTTCTTTTTTAATCATGACTCAATATTGAGTTGTTAATGAGCCTTGGTTTAATAAATCCCTTAGATGGTAACGTTGCAGGGTGACTTCTGTGATGCTATCCAGGTTCTTGGTGTTTCGAATGAAACACGCCAATAGCAAAAGGAAAAGGTGGTTTATTAAGGAAAGGCAAAAGTACGCTCCCGAGAGGTAGAAGAGGACTGAGCAGACAGAGTGGCTCAAAGGCCCTGACAGTTCCAGTCTGCGAGGGGCTTAATTTTTTTAACTCTATTATAGGTTGTGTCTGTTGATCATTTTCTGGGCCCATTGGTTGTTCTTATCTCACTGGCTCTTTTTTTTTTTTTTAAGAGATTTTTGCTAAAGGGCACATGCACGTGTTGGAGAGACAGAGAGAGACAAAGAGATAGAAAGCAAGAAATCACCCCCCCACACCCTCCCCACATCCCCCCCCCCCAATTGCATGGCCACATGCAATCTCTTCTCCATTCTCCTCTTGGGATTTTGGGCACATGCACACACATGCACCAGGCATAAGTTTTAAGCTTCTGGGTCTGGAACTTTGAATCATGGTTGACTACATGGCAGTCTAGCGACATAATCATTATGCCATCTGCTGGCCACCTCATTGGCTCGTTAAAATGTGGCTAGTCCCACTGATTTACCTCACTGATTATATCAAATGTGGCTTAATTAGGTAGACATCTCCTACTGGATATCTCCTACTTACATTAAGTTGGGCAGAGAATTTCCACCGAGATCAGTATTTCTATCGAGCCACATGAGCGGATGCTCCAGCCCCCTTTCCTTGTTTTCTCTTGCCTCAGTAACATCATACCATAACTGTTTTTATTTCTTAATTGCCAGAGGACATATGTGCTTGCCAGAGAGAGACAGAGAAAGCACAACCCACTTCCCTCCCCAACCCCGTTGCCACCATGTTGTAATCCTTTCTTCTCTATTTCTTCTCCCTGTAAGGATTAGGGCACTCACATGCTTATATACTCAAAATGCCAGGGCTGTGATTTGAGCTGCGCAGTTGGCCATTTTGAATCCAGCTCACCTAAACACCAGGTTAAGGAGCCAGCGTGGACATTTTTTTAAAAAAATAATACAAGAGTTTTTTTGCATCTGCTGAAATGATCATATGGACTTCCAGCTTTATTGTACTAATATGGTAAAATACATTAATTGATTTTCAAATGTTAAACCTATATTACATTTCTGGGAACCAGCAGTTAGCGTAATGGCTATGTCACTGGACTCCCACGTAGTCGACCGCGGTTCGTGTCCCGGACCCGGTGGCTTAAAACTCACGCCGGGTGCGTGTGCATGCGTGCCCAAGATCCCTGGAGGAGAATGGAGGAGAAGGGATTGCGGCGTGACCATCCCCCCTGGGGGGTGATTTCTCGCTTTCTGTCTCTATGTCTCTCTCTGTCTGTCTGGCGAGCGCACGCGCCCTACAGTGAAAATCTCTCCCCCCCAAAAAAAACCTATATTACATTTCTGAGAAATTTTACTTGATCATGTTTTTCTTTTTCATTACTATAGAGACTCAATTTTTAATATTTTGAGAAGGATTTTTGTATCTTTGTTTTTTTTAGGAACTATTATCTTTACTTGATTTCAATTATTATCATTTTTTAATTTGACCAATGGAGAAACAGAGAAAGAGGGAAAGTAAGAAACCAAGCTCCAGGTCCAAGACTCAAACCATTGTCAGCCATGTGGGAGTCTAATGCTAACCACCACTCCACCTGCCAACCCCTGTACTATATTCTTAAGGGATCTTGTTCTGTAACTTTCTTTTTGTTTGGGGGGGGTGGTGGTATCTGTTAGGTTTTGATAGTAGAGTTAGGCAGTGAAAAATGAGGTAGGCAGTGATTTCTCTTTTGTCTGAAAAAGTACAATAATTGACTTGGAATTAGATCTGTCCTCGTACTGTTTGTTTGTCCCTTCTGTTTTATTCGTTCTTCTACCCTTCTTTCCTGACCTCTTTGGATTTTTAACACGTTGTTTTCCTTTATCTCTTAACTTTTTGGCTATATTTCTGTATTTTTTCTTTTTGGAGAGACAGAGAGAAAGAAAGCGAGAAATCACCCCCCCCCGGGGGGGATGGCCACACCACAATCCCTTCTCCTCCATTCTCCTCTCAGGATCTTGGGCATGCACGCACACACATGTGCCCAGCATGAGTTTAAGCCACCGGGTCTGGGACTTGAACCATGATTGACTACATGGGAGTCCAGCGACATAGCCATTACGCCAACTGCTGGTCCCAGAAATGAGTTTCTTTTATAGTTAGCACTTTAATGTGTAGAGTTATGCATAACATTTTCATAAGTGTGTAGTAAGAGAATAACATATATCTGAATTAATCTTCATAGACAAATTTTAGAATACTTCAATATTAGGAAATACCTCACTATTAGGATGTTAATTTTTTTAAAAAGAATTATTTTATTTTATTAATTGTAGTTATTTTATTTTTTATTTTTTTGAAGTTTGACCAGAGAGACAGAAAGAAAGTGAGAAAGCAAGCTGCCAGGTCCAGGACTCAAACCATGGTCAGCCATGTGGGAGTCCAGCTGCCTTAAACACCACGCCACCTGCTGGCCCCTAGAATGTTAATTAAAAGAGAAAAGACATGGTCATATTACATGCTAGGAAGAAAAACTCCTGAAAATAGTAGCAGCTATTTCTTTTATTTTCTCGAAGAATTATCTTATATTTAACTTTATTTATTTATTTTTAATTTGGCCAGAGAGGGACAGAGTGAGAAAGAGAGATTAAGAGAGAGAGGGAAAGTGAGAAAGCAAGCTGCCAGGTTCAGGACTCAAACTGCAGTTTGGCCATCTGGGAGTCCAGCGCCCTTAACCACCACGTCACCTGCCGGCCCCCGATAGCAGCTATTTCTTAATAAAAATGTTAAATAGGAAAAGAGGAAAACTACCTAATGGTAAAGACTACCAAAATATAGCAAACTTATTAAAATAGGAAATACTCAAACTGTTGCCATGAGAATCAGAGGCAATGTGAAAATTACTGCTCTCATAACTATTTTATATACCCTAGTCTTGTTGATTTGGCCCAATAATATAAGGATAAATTCTTCACTTCAAGAAGACACGTACACAGAAAACTTTAAGAGACTCATTTGAAAAGATCCTTAGCATCAAGAAGAAAATGTGATAAAGTGGGTGCAAAGAAGGGAAATCAATAACTTTATTTTGCAATAAATAGTAAAGAATGGAAGTAAAACAATATACAGAATATATTCTCAGCTTGTGTACGTGTGTTAAACACACACACACACACACACACACACACACACACACATTGTTTTTCCTATGCTTTTAAAATTCAGAGCTTGCCATTTTGAGAAAACTTGATAAAAGGACACATGATTCAGTTTCAAAAGAACTTTATGAAGATTAAGTGAGATGAAACACATTCTAATTTCTGGAACTTTATCAAGCTTATCTGTGTAATGTATTGAGTGAGAATTAATGGAGGAAGAAAATAGCAGCTGCATTTTCTAAAGGGGATTGGCAGTGAGAAATAACTGCTTCAGAGCTCGATGCGAAGACCTGCAGTTAAGTATGGTAGCTGTATTGCACATGTTTTCTCTTTCAAAAAAAACATTTTCATAAAGGAAGCATGAAGATGTTAACTCATAAGGAAAAAGATAACAGGAGAGGAGGCAGTGATAAAAGATTTTAGCAGTTTTCTTCAAAACCAGAAAGTAATGGAGAAGTGGTAACTGAGTCCACGAGAAGATAGAACTGCAGCACCTACAGAGGTCAGTAAAGAGGAGATATGAGGTGCCTAATGCCTCTCAGGACTCTAACTAATGGAGAGTCTTTACATGCTTGAAGGCTTCAGGTTTTCCCAAAGACAGCAGGTCAGGTTTGCAGCTCAACGTGGGAATTCCTTAAAAGTCTATATCCAGGTCCTTGGAACCAATCTGTCCGTACCTCCCAGCAGATAGGTCACTACTTCATTTCCCTTCCTTCAGACGTGAGAGAAGCATGGGAACCAGAGATGCTCCAGACTAGAGGGTTAGTGAAGCAAGGAGTGAACTGAAGGGACCATGTACAGCTCTACACACTGAAGTGTAGAACCCTCACTTTCTTCTCCCTTCTTCCCTCCTTCCCAAACCATCTCCTAGATGATTTGTTGCTTTCTCACCATCCAATATTTTTCTCTGGCAAAAATGAACAACTACTGTGAAAAAATTCTGACGTACTGACGTTTGGATGTCTCTTGATATAAAGGATCGTCATATGGAGACGCCCAATAAGCTAGCCACCCAGGCCAAGCTTTTGAGCAGATTTTTAGTGTCTCATGCTTAAGTGTGAAAGAGCATCCAGGAGTCACGATATATATAGTAGTGCCTCAAACCTGAAGGAGAGACATTCAGTATAGGTCAGTCAGCCAATAAACAAAAAAGGAACTTGGGGCCAGCGCTGTAGTGTATCACTTACGTGCTGTGCAGAGGATGTTGGATCCCACATGACTGACCAGGGTTTGAGTCCTAGTCTCTGAAGCTTAAAAAGCATGCCAGGTGTGCATGTGTGTTTTCAGGATCCTGGTGGAATGAAGAATTGAAGGAAAAATTTTGTGGTGTGACTTGGTCCATTGAGGGGTGGGGTGTTTCTTTCCCTCCCTCTCTTTTTCTCTCTCTCATGTATGTGCATAAACACTCTAGCCTTAAAAAGAAGAGAGATCTTGGAGGAATCAAATGGTGCAAGAAATAGAAGAAAAGTTAAAAAATCAATGGAATAACAGAATAAAAAACTAAACAGAATAATCAACGAAAAGCAGATGATATGGAAGTGTTCGTTGGGGAGAAAAATACAGGTCTAGGAATGAAGAGAAGAGAACAAGAAAGAGCTTTTGGAAACTGAAAAGTATGGTAGTTTGGAAGAAACTCCATGGACAGATTGGGAGATGAAATTGAAGTATATTATATTAGGTCAAGAGACTCATTATTAAAAATCTAAATTTATCTAAAAATTTTAATCTGTGAGTATTTTGTACTCATTTTTAACTATGTGCATTTACCATATTGTTAATATTAAGTATAAAGAAAAAAATTAAATCTGGATTTTGTTTTGCTGTTGGGAAGGAAAATGGGCTGGCTGTGTTTCACATTGGCTGTTCGTGAATAAATAATGCCTGATGGGGATTTTTGGACCATTAGATTTGTATTTGGTATTCTAGATAGACCGTAATATAATATGCATAATTTATGGCCTTTTAAAAAATCTTTAAACAGCAATTCATACGCTGTTTTTCATGGTTGGAACACAGGTTGTAGAGTTAACTTTCCCTGCCTAAATCTCAGCTTGGTCAACAAATGTATGGTATTGCTCTAATCACTTATCCTTGGTGATTCTCATTTGCCTCATCTGTCGTATGAGGATTATAATAAAAGTACCTATTTCACAGGGCTACAATAATGGTTAAAGATACAATTGGGACCAGCAGGTGGCATGATGATTAAGGCACTGGACTTCCACATGGCCAACTGTGGTTCAAGTCCTGGACTTGGTGGCTTGCTTTCTCACTTTTCTCTCTCTCTTTTTAAGAATCTTAAGCATACGTACCCTATAGCAAATTGGGGGAAAAAAGATTAATAAATAATTATGTTTTTAAAAAAGAGATGACTTGTGGGAACCAGCAGTTAGCGTAATGGCTATGTCGCTGGACTCCCACGTAGTCGACCGCGGTTCGTGTCCCGGACCCAGTGGCTTAAAACTCACGCCGGGCGCGTGTGTGTGCGTGCCCAAGATCCCGGGAGGAGAATGGAGGAGCAGGGATTGCGGCGTGACCATCCCCCCTGGGGGGTGATTTCTCGCTTTCTGTCTCTATGTCTCTGTCTGTCTGTCTGGCGAGCGCACGCGCCCTATAGAGAAAAAAAAAAAAAAAAACTCTCCAAAAAAAAAAAAAGAGATGACTTGTAAGTTACATAGTACAATGTATAGAATATACTACTTGCTCAATGAAAAAAAGGTGTTGTAACAATCAAGTAGATGGACTGGTAGATATAAATGGTTAAGGAAAAGATTTATTTTAAAAGAAACAGGTCTGGCCCCATAGTGCAGTGTTTGAATGCTGTGCCTTGGGACCCAGATCCCACATGACTGATCATGGTTCAAATCCTGGCCCTGGCCTCTTGAAAGCCATGCTAGGTACACATGTCTTTGTGAGTGCCCCAAATCATGATGGGTTGAGGACATTTCCAAATGCTGAGCCAAAAAAGGATTGTGGTATGGCCACACTGAATCATGGGTACTTTTTCTTTCTCTAGCAAGTGCACGTACTCTCTTACCAAAAAAAAAAAAAAAAAAAGAAAGGAAGAACAAATATAACATTGGTGATATACAAGGCTGTCCTGAGTTAGTGGTATAGCTCACCAGGCAAAGCTTCTCGTTGCCAGTCTTTCCTCAGCATTCTTCAATGCCCATTTTCGAGTGTTAAGGAACAATGCAGAAAAATGAGTGCACGAACCCCTTAATTACAGCTTTCATTTGTATAGCTTTATCCAAGCTCTAGTATCAGTTCTCTAGTAATTAAAGACAGCATGTTAGTATGTTTATGTGTGAGTAAAGCTTTCATAAACTTAAATGTTGCATTTCAATTGCAGGCGTCGATTAGCAAGGCACAAGTAACAGAACCATGGCTCAGTTTCCAACACCTTTTGGTGGTAAGTTTCAGAAATTTTCCTTTTAAAATATACATTAGAACTGTATTTTTAAAACTTGATCTTAATGGCTAGTCACAAAGAAAAAGTTAGAATACTAAAGTCAACCCTCATGTACTCCATCATAGACTTTCAAAAATTATTAACTCATAGTTTTGTTTCATCTGGAATCTTTTGAAGCAGCTTCTAGGCATCATACCATTTCATCTATAAATATTTTAGTACGTATATCTAAAAGATCAGAACATATTTAAAGACATAACTGTAATACTATTATCACACCTATAAATATTTACTTGCTACCTTATTATACCTGTGTAATTTATAGTAAATCTAGTCCATGCTAAAGTTTTCTTGATGTCTTCAGAAGTTTTTTTCATTGTTTGCTTGTTCAAATTTGGATCCAAATAAGGTGCATTTACTGCAATTAACTCATATGTCTCCTTAGTTTCTTAGTGAATTCCCTCCTCCATTCTGTTTTTTTCTTTGCAGTTATTTATTTGGGGGCTTTCCAGTAAAAACCCAAAAACCTAATAGACAAATTCTTTTTTCTTTTTTATTTTTTTGGGAGGTTTTAGCTATAGGGCGCGTGCGCTTGCCAGACAGACAGACAAAGAGATAGAAAGTGAGAAATCACCCCCCAGAGGGGATGGCCATGCTGCAATCCCTTTTCCTCCATTCTCTCCTCGGGATCTTGAGCACGCATGCACACGCACCCAGCGTGAGTTTAAGCCACCAGGTCCAGGACGCGAACTGCAGTCGACTACATGGGAGTCCAGCGACATAGCCATTACACTAACTGCTGGTCCCCCAATAGACAAATTCTAAAAGAGCTGTCACACTCTCCTTTGTGATTGATTGATTGATTTTGGGGAGAAGTTTTTGCTATAGGGTGCGTGTGCACTTGCCAGAAAGACAGAGAGAGACAGAGAGACAGAAAGCAAGAAATCACCTGTCAGGGGGGATGGCCATGCTGCAATCCCTTTTCCTCTGTTCTCCTCTCAGGATTTTGGGCATGCATGCACATGCGTCTGGTGTGAGTTTAAGGTACTAGATCTGGGACTCTAACCATGGTCTACTACATGGGAGTCCAGCCACATAGCCTTTACACCAACTGCTGGTCCTGCGATTTATTTTTATTTTTATTTTTTTATTTATTTATTTTTTGGAGAAGTTTTTGCTATAGGGTGCGTGCGCTCGCCAGAAAGACAGAGAGAGACAGAGAGATAGAAAGCGAGAAATCACCCCCAGGGGCGATGGCCACGCTGCAATCCCTTCTCCTCTATTCTCCTCTCAGGATCTTGGGCATGCACGCACACGTGCCTGGTGTGAGTTTAAGCCACCGGGTCCGGGACACGAACCATGGTCAACTCCATGGGAGTCCAGT